>NW_026046754.1:369898-739796 GCF_023864275.1 Schistocerca cancellata | reverse complement strand
GGATTGTCCATCAAACCAAAAGAGGGGATGGGGATCTCATCTGAACAGCACGTTGCGAAGCATCCCAGATAAGCTCAATAATGTTCATGTCTGGGGAGTTCGGTGGCCAACGGAAGTGTATAACTCGGAAGAGCGTTTATGGGGCCAATCTGTAGCAGTTCTGGATGTGTAGGGTGTCGCATTGTCTTGCTGGAAATACCGAAGGCCGTCAGAATGGTCACTTGCGTCAATTCATGTCCATTGTGCAGACAGGATGTTTACGTACGTGTCACCCCTCAGTCATATCTAGACGTATTAGGGGTCCCATATCATTACAGAGCCTCCACCAGATTGAACAGTCCCCTGCTGACATGCGGGGTCTCCATACCCGTACACGTCCATCCGCTCGACACAATTTGAACCGAGACTCGTCCGACCAGGCAACATGTTTCCCTGTCATATACAGTCCAATGTCGGTGCTGACGGGCCCAGGCGAAGCTTAAAGCTTCATGTAGTGCAGTCATCAAGAGTACACAAGTGGGCTTTCGGCTCCGAAAGCCGATATCGACCATGTTTCATTCAATGGTTCCTGTGCTGACTTGCTGATGACCCAGCACTGAATTATGCAGCAATTTGTGGAAGGGTTTCACTTTTGTCACGCTGAAAGATTTTCTCCAGTCCTCGTTGATTCATTCTTGGATGATCTTTTTCCGGCCGCAGCGATGTCGGAGACTTGATGTTTTACCGGATTCCTGATATTCACAGTACACTTGTGAAGTGGTCGTACGGTAAAATCCGCACTTCATTGCTACCTTAGAGATGCTGTGTCCCATCGCTCGTGCGCCGACTATAACACCACGTTTTAACTCACTTAAATCTTGAAAACCTGAAACTGTAGCAGCAGTAACCGATCTAGCAACTGCACCGGACACTTCTTGTCTTACATAGGCGTTGTCGACTTCAGCGCCGTATTCGGTCTGTCTACATGTCTCTGCATTTGAATACGCATGCCTATACCAGTTTCTTTGGGGCTTCAGTGTGCGTGTGTGCGCCGTAGACAACTTAATGCATAGTCTGTGAGAATGGGTAGCGTTGTCCCAGAAATATTTGTAAACAGTTACAGTCAAGGATTTAGGGGGGATTCTTCCTGCCGAAGCCAATACTAGAATTGCATATATTGCCCCCATATATTCTCAGTTGAGATTCCCTGTGTTCCCTCTACCAGCTTAGTGGAATATTTGCCTGGACAGAACAAAATCTGCTATTATGGGTCGAGGAATCAGGAGTAGGGAATGAAGAAATAGAAGAAAAAAAGTTTTCCCTAACATGTGATGGGTAGGTATGCAGCATATATTGAGCAGATAATTTAGTGTGCGCGCGCTATACTTCAGGAGAGGAAATCAGGAGGATAATAAGAAAGCACATATCAGATTCATGTCAGTAAGTGCGGTGATTTACTCTCCTCATAGGAACACATCAAAATTTAAAGACCTTTCTGTGTTCTCTGTGAAGCTGGTCAGTGTACAGCTTAAATTGAGTTAAATACAGGTATGTGTTGATATTAAAGTAAGGTAAGTAAATTGCTTGTTTTGGAAGGTGTGTTTGTTCTGACCAAGCAGCTAATCATGCTTTCTTTGACTTTCAGGCTGCTGAAAAATACTGCTCATCATCTTTCTTCTGCATATCATACGAAGATCCCTTAGGAAGAAACTTTAGGATTCAGAAACAGAGCTTCTCGTGTTAATATCAGCAGAAGATCGACGCAGGACACCATACTGGGCAAATTAAAAGTGAATACTCGAAACATGCCTGTTGGTACAGGACGAAATTTCGTTGCTAGAGGACAGTCACAGCAAGGTGTAGTGAGGACAGCTTATAGACAGCCCAGCACACAAGCTATGAATCGCACAACTACGATATCACAGCAACAGGTGCAACAACTACGTCGCCAGCAGCAGCAGCAGCAGCAGCAGCAGCAGCAGCAGGTGGAACAACAGCAACAGACGCAGCAGCAGCAGCAGCAGCAGCAGCAGCAGCAACTGCTACAACAGCAACAGTTGCAACACTTACAGCAACGACTGCAACAACAACAACAACAACAACATCAGCAATTGCTGCTGCAGCAGCAACAGCAGCAGCAACAACAACATCAGCAGCAATTGCTGCTGCAGCAGCAGCAGCAGCAGCAGCAGCAACAACAACAACAACATCAGCAGCAATTGCTGTTGCTGCAGCAGCAGCAGCAGCAGCAGCAGCAACAGCAACAACAACATCAGCAGCAATTGATGCAGCAGCAGCGGCAGCAGCAACAGCAATGTCAGCAGCGGCAAACTGTATTACAGGTGCCACTTCAACGAGCTCATGGAACTGCACAGAACTCACAGCCTCTGCAAGTGGGTATTCAACGCAATGGAGAGCCGCTGGTAGTGAGGTTGGTATCTGGCCAACAGTGGCCTGCGCTGGCAGGTAGTCAACCTGGACCATCGCGACAGATAGTGTTCAACCAAAATGCAGTGGGAACACGAGTAGTGCGCCTGCAGCTCCAGTCTGCAACACCATACCAGACTCTGGTTCAGAACCACACTGGACAGGCTCAACAAACTAAGCCTTCCCAAGTCAGTCCACCACTGAACGTGCTTCAGAATACCCAAGGTCGCGAAGTACGGCTGTTGCTAGCAAAGAATAGTACTGGGCAACAAAAGATTGTTGCCCAAGTGGTACAGGACCCAAATCGTGCCACTAGTCCTGTATTGCAGCAGCGACAAGTGAATCAGCCGTTTAAAGTCCCACACATCAAAAGTATCAGTCCTCAGGAAACAGTGTCGCATCAGCAAAATGTCAGCTTATTGAGGACTTCAGTAGTCCAGCCAACAGGCAAGCGTCAGCAGCAGGTGGAAAGTCACGGCGGAGGCAAGCGAGTAGCAGTAGTCCAGAAAGACGAGCCACTGGCGCCATTGTTACAGCGA
Source organism: Schistocerca cancellata (assembly GCF_023864275.1). Taxonomy (NCBI): domain Eukaryota; kingdom Metazoa; phylum Arthropoda; class Insecta; order Orthoptera; family Acrididae; genus Schistocerca; species Schistocerca cancellata. The sequence goes on along the minus strand of NW_026046754.1, from coordinate 736,851 downwards.
TGTGGAGAACCAGAGCAGAAGGCTCAGCAGGTAGGTGTGGCACAGCAGACGTTTTCTCAGCAGCAGACCGGTACATCGCCCCATCATAATCAAGTGAGTAACACGGCAAACACTCCACATACATCACCAGAAGACGAGCATGCGAATTCTTCTCGAGAGCAGCAGGCGAATAACTATAAAAAGCAGCAGGCAAACCTGGCAAATGAAGTGGAACGAGAACTCCTTCCTAATCTGAAGAGTTGCGTCGAGTCTGCAGTGTCACAAATGGTACCTGCGTACCCAGGGAAAGAGCAGCGTAAGAGGATGTTGGAAGACCTCGAGGCGGAGGGCCAGCTACAGCAGCAAACTCAATCCTTGGCGCCATTGAGGATGCGTTCGACTCTGGAAGAATTCTGGCAAGATGAGTTCGAGGAAATGGACGAGGAGATAAAGTGCCGCGAATCTTCTCTTCCGGAACCAGCGGAGGCAGTTTCTAAGCATTCTAGGAATGCAGTGGACGTCCCTTGGTGGATAAAACCAGGACAGTTTCTGTCGGAGTGGCTGAACGATGGCTCCTGCTGCAGGTCGGTTGGTGAGAAGCTCTTCCTGGGACACTCCTGCAACCACAATCTTCAGGAACTTCCAGGGTAAGGCACCGTGTCGTATATTGTGAATACTCAATAGTCATTATTATTATTATTATTATTATTATTATTATTATTATTATTATTATTATTATTAGTGGTAGTGGTAGTGGTAGTGGTAATTTCAGTATGTTAGCTATGAATTTTTTTTCTATTGCCCTGTTACTTACCCACATTTTTTACATTTGCAATTAACTTCATATCCTCTAGATTATTATCACAAGCATCTCTCTCCACATCTACCCAACGTTACAAAGAGAGTAGCATAACCAAGAATATCACCATTAGCTTAGCAACATCGAAAACGATGAAATTAACATTAATATTGGTGTGAAACTTCCTGACAGTTTAAAACTATGTGCCACACAGAGACGAGAATCGGAAACTTTCGCCTACCCACTGAACTATACAGGCACGACTCGTGACCTGCCTTCAGAGCTTGTTTTAATTCTGTAAAAAATCCCCTAGGCTGTTGATAAGCCATTTCTTTGCCATGTCGGAAAATGAGTACATATGAAAGTTACATACATTTGCCTTGGAAAGTTTCTGTTGTCATCAGGGCACCCCTTGCGGGTCTGGGGGTTAGAATAGGCCCGAGGTATTCCTGCCTGTCGTAAGAGGCGACTATAAGGAGTCTCTCATGTTTTAGCCTTTGTGATGGTCCCCTGTAGGGTTTGAACTCCATTTTTCAAAATTTTCCCAAAGAGCGAGCCAGCTGGGGAAGGGCACCTTACATGGTGCATTTTGTCCATCGTGCATTCCGCCCACTTTCTCGTTGTCGCATTTCAGTCCCGTTCATTCTCCATCTCTTGGGAGGACACCTTCCTGGGTGCATTTTCCACCATGCACTATGCACTGCCGCTTTCTGTGTCGACGATGACCGTGGACTTCTTTGCACCTCATATCCAGCATGGTAGCTAGTCAATTGTCGTGGGGCCACCATGAACCCTGTTGGTTGTAGCCTCCTGACCACACAGGGATCGCTCTGCTGATGCCTGTGCCCTTAACTCCCCACATATGCTGAGGGGTAGATGCCCATCCCTCTGGGGCATTCGGACTCCGGGCAATGGCCATCCTGTCAGGTGGCCTTCGCTGTGGCTGGATGATGCCTGTGGGGAGGGCCCCTGGTCAGAGTGGGTGGCATCAGGGTGGATGACACACGAAGTGTAGCCCATCATCTCTTGCTGGTGGTGAATCACCAGCAGTCTTTAAGCATTCACGAGCTCACTTCACTGTACAGAAGTATGACCCCAAATCGTTCCCTTCTCTGGCCACATCATGGGAGGAATGTCAGGCTAAGGATGGCAGTGACTCTTACTCGCTTCAGTACCTTCATATGTTCGAGAGCTGATGGGGAATCTTTCATGACGATGAAGCCAAGTTTGGGGAGGTGAAGGGATTGTCCAAAATGAGATCTGGGTCAGTCTTGATCAAAACAGCATCCTCTAGCCAGTCACGGGCGTTACTCGCTTGAGAATAGCTGGGGATGTATCTGTACCATCACATCCCGTAACAGCTTATATATAGTCCAGGGTATAATGTTTCACAGCGACCTTCTTTTGCAGTCTGACGATGAGCTTCGCACCAATTTAGAGCAGCGAGGTGTACATTTCATCTGGCGCGTCCATGGGGGTCTGAGGGATAATCAGGTTGCCACTGGTGGCTTCATTTTGGCCTTTGGGGGTGATACAGTGCCCGAGAAGGTCAAGGTGATGGTCTAACACTGTGATGTAAAGCCCCATATAACTCCCCCAATCCGGTGCTTTAAGTGCTGGAAGTAAGGCCATATGTCTTCCCGTTGCACTTCCAGCATCACATGTTGAGATTTGTGGATGACCATCACATCCCAATACTCCACGTGTCCCATCTCCCATCTGTGTCAGCTGCGGAGAGCACCATTTGCCTTTCTTGCCAGAATACAGGATTCTCCAGAAGAAAGGAAAATTATGGAGTACAAGACCCTGGACCATATGACCTACACTGAGGCTAAGAAAAAATTTGCATCCTGTACATATGACGTCATCTTACACCACCGCTACAACAGTTCTGGGCCCATAAGCTCCGCCAATCCCAGTAACCTCTCAGAGCTGGAAGACTACACCTGCCCCCTTGATGGGGGGCATTCCATCCCTGATGTTCCCACACCACATACTTCCGGAGCAACCCCCCCAACCATTGGGGACGTCTGTCTCCACTTCTAAGCTGGAGAAGCCAAGTCGTCTTCAACTTCTCTCGCTAGGAAGCGGTTCTTTGGATCACTCGCTTCCCAGGTTTCTGCTAGTGGAAAAGAAGCCACCAGCCAGTGGCTGAAGAGCTCAAAAGCAGCTGGTCGTAGGGCTTCATGCTCATCCTCAGTCCCAGAGACTGGGTCAGTGAAGCCCTCCCACCCTTGGAAACCCAAGGAGCAGCGAGAAAAATCCAAAAAGAAGACCCCTAATACCAAGGAAATTGCGATGGCACCCACACCATCGCTACCTACAAGCTGTGTGTCTGAGGATGCAGTGGAGATTCTGGTGATCACTGAGGACCTAGCTCTCACCAGGCACTCAGACACAATGGATAGAGACTGCTCAGGCAATACGTCGGTGGCAGCATGTGACCCTGAGGCGTAAACTGCCTCATTGAATGTTCCATGCCTTCCCAGTCTCACGATCACGTAATCCTCGAGTGGAATTGCGGCGGTTTTTTCCACTGCCCAGCTGAGCTATGGCAACTGTTAAGGTTTATGCCTGCTATCTGCATTGCCCTCCAGGAAACCTGATTCCCGGCAATGTGGACCTCTGCCCTCTGTGGCTGTAAGGGATATTACAGGAACTGTAGCGACTATAATGGAGTGTTACGTGGAGTTTGCGTTTATGTCCTAAGCTTCGTTTGTAGTGACCCCTCTCGAAGCTGTGGCTGTAAGAATAAGGACGATGCAGGAAATAACTGTCTGCAATGTGTATCTTCCTCCAGATGGTACAGTAACACTGATTGTATTAGCTGCACTGATTGATCAATTCCCTAAACCTTTCGTACTTTCGGGGGATTTTAACGACCATAACCCCTTGCGGGTTGGCGCAATGCTTACTGGCCAGTGCAGAGATGTTGGAACCTTACTGTCTCAGTTCGACCTCTGCCTCTGGGGCAGTCGCACACGTGGTGTATAGTAGTTACTCGGCCCTTAATTTATCAATCCACAAAATAATCTATCCACTGGAACGCACATGATGACCTGTGTGGTAGTGACCACTTCTCCATCTTCCTGTCACTGCCCTGGCGTCAGGCCCACGGACGCCTGGCCAGGTGGGCTTTGAACAAGGCTGACTGGGAACTTTCACCTCTGCTCTGTTGAATCTCCTCCTCCCAGGACATCAATGTAATGGTTGAGCAAGTGACTACAAAAATCGTTTCTGTGGCAGAGAACACGATCCCTCGCTCTTCAGGGCGCCCCTGGCGAAAGGCAGTCCCTTGGTGGTCGCCAGAAGTCATTGTAGCAATTAAGGAGCCTCAGCCAGCAAGACAGTGGCATAAACAGTACCCTTCCCTGGAGCACCTCATGGCCTTTAAAAGGCTCAGTGCCCACGTCCACCAGCTTATCAAAAGACGGAAACAGGAATGTTGGGAGAGATAAGTCTCGGCCATTGGGTGCCGTAAGTCACCTTCCCAAGTCTGGGCAAGGATCAAATGTGTTTTCGGGTTCCAGATCTCAACAGATGTTACTGGTGTTACCATAAATGACATGTTACCTACCGACGCAAACGTGATTGCTGAGTACTTTTCTGGGCACTTTGCTTAGCACTTTGCTCGAGCCTCTGCGTCAGAGAATTACCGCCCAGGCTGTAGGATGTGTCAGCAGTTGGGTTGGGCCCTGGAGTCAAGTGGCCTACCGGATCCATGCCAGGGTGGCATCTGCCACTGTCGCTCTACCACTGCTAATCTTGCATCCCTAGAGTCTACCATCCAAACAGCTTTTTAAGATGCCAATACCTGATTGCCGTCTTTTTTTTATTTACGTAAAGCATATGACACAACCTGGCGACACCATAGCCTTGTCACATGGTATGAGTGGGGTCTCCGGGGCCCGCTCACGATTTTTATCCAAAACGTCCTGCCCTCTGCACTTTCCAAGTTGGTGCCTCCCATAGTTCCATCCATATCTAAGAGGATGGGGTCCTGCAAGGCTCTGTATTGAGTGTGTCTCTAGTTTTAGTGGCCATTAATGGTCTAACAGCAGCTGTAAGGCTGTCTGTCTCACCCTCTCTGTATGCAGATGACTTCCGCATTTCGTACTGCTCCTCCAGTACTGTTGTTGCTGAGCGTTGCCTACAGGGATCCATCCACAAGGCGCAGTCATGGGCTCTAGTCCATGGCTTCCACTTTCCTGCCATGAAGACGCGTGTCGTACATTTATGTCGGTCGTACCGTTCATCCGGAACCAACACTTTACCTTCAACACGATCCACTCACTGTAGTAGGGACATATCGATTCTTAGGTCTGGTTTTTGACACTTGTTTGACTCGGCTTCCTCATCTTCGTCAGCTTAAACTGAAGTGGTGGCAGCACCCCAAGCCCTTTGCTGTCTGAGCAACTGGGGTGGCAGATAGATCCACACTGCTGCAGCTCTACAGAGCCCTTGTTCAATCCCACCTTGACTATTGGAGTGTGATTTATTGTTCGGCGGCGCCTTCACCATTGTGTTTGATCGGCTCATTGCACCATTGAGGAGTTCAACTAGCGGAATGAGCTTTTAGGACGAGTCTGGTGACGAGCGTACTGGTGGAGACTGGAGTCCCTCCATTGAAGATCAGATGTGCACAACTGCTCGCCAGTTACGTTGCAGCTCTCCAGAAGATCCTAATCACCGCCTTAATTTACCAACCAAGTGGTTCATCTCCCACATAGGCGGCCCATGTCAGGTCTAACGATTGCGGTTCACATGCGATCGCTTCTGTCTGGAGTCCTTCCCTTTACCACGTCTCCTCGAGGTCCATTCATGTACACCTCCATGGTGTAGCTGTAGGCCGAAGCTTCGCCTGGATCTTTTGTGTGCCCCTAAGGACTCCGTTAACCCTGCGGCTCTCTGCTGTCACTTCCTCTCGACTCTTGAAGTGTACTGCGGCTGTGAAGTGGTTTACACCGATGGCTCGATGGCTGACGGTAATGTTGGCTTCGCCTTTGTACACAGAGGTGGTACTGGACAGCATTACTTCCCCGATGCCTGCAGTATAATCACTGCAGAGCTGGTGGCCATACCTCGTGCACTTCAGTATATCCGCTTGTTTCTGGGTGCCTACGCTGCTGTCACCCTTCTGTTGAACTCAGATAGAGGAATTTGTCGGAAATATTCCGATTTTTCTACTTGGCACTCCATTTTCTGGCGTCCAGTTCTCCAGCCACTATCTCCATATAAGAAAATGACAGTACGTAAATTCAAAAAGCAACAGTGAATACACACAAAAACGACAGTCGATAAGTAAACCTATAGTAACTGGCTTACCAACATGTAAAACAAAATGCTACGAACTTGCACAGCAAAATAATATTGAAAGTGGCTCTTGTAGAAGAAATGTTACGTCACCTTCTTAAAGTGATTGTATCTTACTGATACATTGCTGTTCAGTACGCACTAGTTTGAAGCATGATCATTTAACTTTGTGTTTGGTTAGTTTGTGGCAAAGTATTGTCGGGTTGAATGAAAGTAATATTAGCCTGTGTCACCCTGTGCTTCTAGCATTAATATATTATGAAATCAGCTTTCATTTAATTTTGTGACACCATAAAACGCATTTGTTGCAATGGAAACAAGACTGAAACAAAGACATAACACCACAAATTTACTTTAGGAATCAGTGTTGCAATGATGGGTGCTCATTAACGTTCAGTAGACTGTTAACGAATGGTTGAATATTGCAGGTCGTCCGAGGTCTCGAATGAGCAAAGTGCATGAGGCTCATGTTTATGTACAGTCTATGTTTCATAATAAATAGTTGCCTGCCACATCGACATGGGTGGTGTCTTACCTTGAAAAAAATCGAGTGGAATTAACCACTGTCGTCTGTTCCTGTAAAAGGTAATGTACCATCTTTCACAGTCCTTCGTTAATCATAGAAATAAATTTGTTTTAGTAATACCACATACATTCCACCCGAAGATGCTGTATGTTTTTTTTCCTCGGCACGACGGCATCTACCAACAGGACAATGCAACATGTCACACAGATCACGGTGTACATGTGTAGTACGAAGAGCACGTGAATCAGTTTACTGTACTTCCCTGGGCACCCAACTTCCGGAATTTAAATCCAATCATGAAGCTGTGGGACTACCACGATCAGGCTGTCCGTGCCATGGGTCCTCCTCAATCGAGAGATCTGGCGCAGCTGGCTATGGCACTAGAGTCGGCATCGCTCCACATCCATGATGGTAGCTTCCAGACTCTCCCTCTCTCCCTCTCCCTCTCTCCCTCTCCCTCTCTCCCTCTCTCCCTCTCTCCCTCTCTCCCTCTCTCCCTCTCTCCCTCTCTCCCTCTCTCCCTCTCTCCCTCTCTCCCTCTCTCCCTCTCTCCCTCTCTCCCTCTCTCCCTCTCTCCCTCTCTCCCTCTCTCCCTCTCTCCCTCTCTCCCTCTCTCCCTCTCTCCCTCTCTCCCTCTCTCCCTCTCTCCCTCTCTCCCTCTCTCCCTCTCTCCCTCTCTCCCTCTCTCCCTCTCTCCCTCTCTCCCTCTCTCCCTCTCTCCCTCTCTCCCTCTCTCCCTCTCTCCCTCTCTCCCTCTCTCCCTCTCTCCCTCTCTCCCTCTCTCCCTCTCTCCCTCTCTCCCTCTCTCCCTCTCTCCCTCTCTCCCTCTCTCCCTCTCTCCCTCTCTCCCTCTCTCCCTCTCTCCCTCTCTCCCTCTCTCCCTCTCTCCCTCTCTCCCTCTCTCCCTCTCTCCCTCTCTCCCTCTCTCCCTCTCTCCCTCTCTCTCCCCCTCTCTCCCCCTCTCTCTCCCTCTCTCTCCCTCTCTCTCCCTCTCTCTCCCTCTCTCCCCCTCTCTCCCCCTCTCTCCCCCTCTCTCCCCCTCTCTCCCCCTCTCTCCCCCTCTCTCCCCCTCTCTCTCCCTCTCTCTCCCTCTCTCCCCCTCTCTCCCCATCTCTCTCCCGCCCCCCCTCTCCCGCCCCCCCTCTCCCGCCCCCCCTCTCCCGCCCCCCCTCTCCCGCCCCCCCTCTCCCGCCCCCCCTCTCCCGCCCCCCTCTCCCGCCCCCCCTCTCCCGCCCCCCCTCTCCCGCCCCCCCTCTCCCGCCCCCCCTCTCCCGCCCCCCCTCTCCCGCCCCCCCTCTCCCGCCCCCCTCTCCCGCCCCCCTCTCCCGCCCCCCCTCTCCCGCCCCCCCTCTCCCGCCCCCCCTCTCCCGCCCCCCCTCTCCGCCCCCCCTCTCCCGCCCCCCCTCTCCCGCCCCCCCTCTCCCGCCCCCCTCTCCCGCCCCCCTCTCCCGCCCTCTCTCTCCCGCCCTCTCTCTCTCGCCCTCTCTCTCTCGCCCTCTCTCTCTCGCCCTCTCTCTCTCGCCCTCTCTCTCTCGCCCTCTCTCTCTCGCCCTCTCTCTCTCGCCCTCTCTCTCTCGCCCTCTCTCTCTCGCCCTCTCTCTCTCGCCCTCTCTCTCTCGCCCTCTCTCTCTCGCCCTCTCTCTCTCGCCCTCTCTCTCTCGCCCTCTCTCTCTCGCCCTCTCTCTCTCGCCCTCTCTCTCTCGCCCTCTCTCTCTCGCCCTCTCTCTCTCGCCCTCTCTCTCTCGCCCTCTCTCTCTCGCCCTCTCTCTCTCGCCCTCTCTCTCTCGCCCTCTCTCTCTCGCCCTCTCTCTCTCGCCCTCCCTCTCTCGCCCTCTCTCTCTCGCCCTCCCTCTCTCGCCCTCCCTCTCTCGCCCTCCCTCTCTCGCCCTCCCTCTCCCTCTCCCTCTCTCTCTCCCCCTCCCTCTCACTCTCTCTCTCTCCCCCTTCCCCCCCTCTCCCTCTCTCTCCCCCTCCCTCTCCCTCTCTCTCTCTCTCTCCCCCTCCCTCTCCCCCTCTCTCGCGCGCTCTCCCTCTGGCAGAAAAAAGCAAAGTGGAGTAAACTAAGCATTCGACAACAGCTACTATGCAACTGTTAACTGAGACAGACCGTGTCATGAAGTGGTATTCCGCGCATGACCTCCATCCTATCTTATGCAGCCAGCAGCCATACGAGTAGTTGGATGGTTGAAACTAAATCCCCATCTCTACACCCTCCTATGTAAAATAGCCAATTTCAGGTGTACTGTTAACACTAGTACCTGGACGGTAGAGTGTGATTTGAGGTTTCTCTACTGCCTCCCCCCTTATCCCCCGCCCACCCACCCCCGCGCACCATCCCAATGTGCTGATTTTTCTCGTCATTAAAGCGCTGAGGATAGGTTGCCAAGTCGTCGGCAGCCTGAAGCCATCGTCACGATTGAAATCGTTCCATTGTTTAGCATCCTCGACTATCCATTTACAGTTACGTGATGCTTTTGCTAAACTTTCCTTACATTAGCAAAGTCTGCATTCAGACTGCATGTTCCACTTTGTTCAGTACAGATGACGTGTAGGTTACTTCAGTTGCACATTTCGTTCATGCTCGTTGAACCTTTCATAACGTGCATGTCCGCTGTCACCTATGCTTACTTAAAGTCTTTATTTCTTCTCCCCGAAGTCGAATTCTGTCTCCAAATGTCTCTTATGTTCCCTTACTGCTTGCTCATTGTACAGATGGAATGACTTTGATGATAGCTACAACCCTGCCTCACTTCCTTCCCAACCACTCGTTCCCGTTCATCCCCCTCCCCCCTCCCTCCTTTTGGCTTAGGTAACTGCTGTTTGCTTTCTGTACAACTTGTAAATAGTCTTTCGCTCCGCTGTTTTACCCCTGCTATATTCAGAAATTTGAACAGTGTATTCCAGTCCAAACTGTCAAACGTTTTATCCAAATCTAGAAATGCTGTAAACGTAGGTTTGCTTTCTTGAACCAGCCATCTAAGAGTCGTAGGGCCAGTATTGCTTCGCGTGTTCCGCAGGGTTCTTTTGGAACGTCTAATAACCCTACCACAACAAAGGTCAAAATTTTAATAACGATTGTGGTGTTGCTCACGCTGCTAAATACTGCATTTTCTGGCAACAACAGTCATATTATGTGGCAGGTGTCATTAGAGCACAGTTAATAAAGTCATTTCATGTAATAATCAAAAAGCTAGTCACTCATCTTTTTGTGTTTCCCACGCTGGTCTCGTCGTAAAATCATGGCTCAATCGTTGAAAATCTAGGTGATTGATTCCAAGCTCGGATGCAAAGAGGCCTAGGTTTTATTCTGCTATATTCAAAAGTTTTGAGATGCGTTTAATATCATTGCAATATAAACATATCGATGTATCACAAATGAAATCAAATCTGAATGTTGTCTCAGAAATATGTCAACTACTTTGCAGAAACACAGTAGAATATAGCTGGTGTCGAGAGGTTCAGGTGAGGTGCCGTAATGGTTGCGTAATTCAAGTACCATTACAAACGGAACTGATATTCCCCGAGGTCGGCTTGTACCAGTTCTTCCATTCTTCTGTAAATAATTCGTGCCAGTATTTTGGACCCACCACATACTAAACTGATAGTTGAGTAATATTTACCGCTGTTGCACCTGCTCTCTTTAGAATAGCCTGGATTTATTTTCTCCATCCCACATTCTTTTTTAAGTCTAAGGGTATTTCACTGTGCCATATGTCTTGCACACCAAGTGCAGTAGTTTGAACGTGGCTGGTTTTCCCAAAGTTATCAGTAGTTCTGGGGGAATGACCTCTACAGCCTTAGTTCCACTTAGGTCTTTCAGTGCTGTCAAATTATTCTCGCCGTATCATTTGTGACACCTCATCTTCATCTACTGTCTCATTCCTTTCAACAACATCGTGTTAGTTTATTTCCTTCACAGATACGAAATATCAAAATTACACCAAAACGCAAAAAAGTCGGACGACTGTTAGGAGAGCAACGTCGCATACACAAAAAATGGTCATTATGCATCTCTGAAACTGTATTATACAGCTGAAAATTGAAAATGATACCGCACGAAATCTACCTTTTAATGCAAAAATGCCTCAGTTGGCAAACTTAAAGGCATTTAGTGTCATAAGAACATTGCCGTCACAAATGCTTTTTGCTCTGTTGTCAGACAATGTTACGGATGTTTCATGGTCTGATTGATGAAGCTGTGTGTGCGCTAGAAAAATTTTTTCAAGTCGATATTTCCCTTCCCCACATTTGTGAAAAAAATTGGAAAATACTCGATTTTATTGTGAGGAAAATAAATGCTGTCGTCCTGATATATTTTGCGAATTTATGGGAAGTGATAAGTTGGTTTATTATACACTACACATCTGCGCTAACAGTACTGCAAACTGCCGCTTTTCAAACGAAACACTCAAAAAATAAAACAAGCAGAAGCTTTCCTTTTCGTGTTATCATTCCAGCGCTACATCACTTCTTACTGAATGATTTATATGAATCAGTATCAGAGACAAAAGCCTCATTATTTTTCAGTACCGATTAATTACTGTGTGGGATAAGTATTTTCTTATTTTATTTATCATTTCACAGGAACGGTACACAGAGATTGCTGGGACAATATCCTCGTGATAAAAGGATGAAGAATACTAAAGAAGAAAAGAAGCATTTTAATTCAGCCCCTCTTCCGACGCCTAAAGATTATAATGAGGAAAACGAATCACAGATACCACTCCTTGAATATATCAAAGAAATGGATTCCTTAATGAGGCAAGAAAATTCATGTCTTGGGCACGCTTCACTAGAAGATAGGAACAAAGTTGATAAGGCAGTCAAGTTCGATAACATAGACGATAGTAACTGGACGTAAGACGAAAGAAAATTGGAGTAGTGCAATTTGGAAGAAAACTGAGAAAATGAAGCACGAGATGGCGTCATAAAGGTAAGAAGATAAAACAAACAAAAATAACTGCAGTTTTTATAGACGTCTTGCAATAATGGTAAATCTACGTATGATGAACTGGCATGGAAATTGGTCTAGCAAAGGTTCTTGAAGAAAACCACGGAGACTGTGAAAAGATATATTTACTATGTAGTTAAGACAAGAGCAAGTTTTGTTGAAAAAATAGTGTCCCACATTTTGTATAAAATCGTACACATCATATTGTGACACTAACTGACCACACCTTAGATTATATTTGCAAGAATTATGTGTAAAAGTGAAAATTAATTCTTTTGTATTGGATTGTGAAATTATGTGAAATGACAATTAGTGAAATAAACTGCTGCAGAAAATTCTGTTGAATTTAATCTACTGAACTGAATGACACAATGTAAATTATGCACCCATTTATCACCATTTTAATAATATGTAAGCCTCCCGGATACCTGAAAGTCAGAGCAATACTTACAAATGGTGGTAAGTTCCACAAACACAACACAGCTGCGGTTTGGCACTCACAACGTCAAATATTTGGTGTTCTGTGTGCTTATCATGACTGTGAATAGGTACTACGTCACATTAATTTCTGGGATATGCCCTGACGAGCAGTGATCATACTTCTCATGGGTTTCCATATTCGGCATCCTTACTTTAAATGTACTTTGTAGCTTACTACAAGGTACATAATAAGCTAGAAGTAAACTTCCTTTATTTTCAGAAAAAAAGCCGCTTTCGTACTAAATACTAACCTAACAGCCGTTTTAAGTGCGTATTTTGGGTATTGAAATAGTGATTAAATTTCGTAAATAGCAGTCTGTTAGTTCTTTTATTAACGCTAATTGTGGCAAAGTAAGACCTTATTTAAAAATGTGTTTCTTTTTGAACCTATATCAGTGATCGTCCATCATTTACGGGAACCCTGTATACTAGAATTTTGCAGTTTAAAGACTACATTCAAAATACTGTAATTGGTTTTTGTTGGTTGCATGTTTTGAGGAACGACTATTACATATATGAATAACCCAGTTTAAGTTCTCGTTGTGACTATTCTCTTCTGATATCTAACAAGCATACTAAGTATTATTTTTGTTTTGTGAAGCTGTAACAGCTTGTAGACTAATAGAAGAAACATTTAGGCAGGCCAGCAGTTGTGTGGATGTATCCAGAATAAACCTTATTTGCCTGCTCACAGCAGTTATTTGGCTAGGATGTAGATCATTCACTCTTCTTCAACTTTTCCTATCGTTACTGTTAATCCGGGCTTGATAACCCCTGCCACAGTTCTCTCTCTCTCTCTCTCTCTCTCTTTTTCTTTTTACCGGAATAGAGGAGAAGTTCAAGCAGAATAAAAGTGAAAACCACTATCTCTTAAAGGTCATCTGCTAATGCAGGCCCAACAACTTCCTTACAACACTATCCCGATAGCTGGAAGTGCACATCCGTATTGTTAAGTGTCCCTAAGATCACCAGTGTCAAGGCACTGTTGCGCATTAGTTCTTTTGCTCGGCTGACACGCTCAGTACACAAAGTTAAATTATGTAATTTTGTCCAGAACCACCTTAAAGATTTTACAGGCAGACTGCTGTTCACATACAAGCAGAATATCAACCACCCACCAAAGATGACATATACACACATCATTAGACTCACAACTAACTGTAGATCTAAGCGACATGGCATCATTTCAGAATTATTGAAGCACACAGAAAACTGCCAGAAAATGGGAATTATCCACTCGTCCAACCACTCCGCAAGGAAGATGACAGAAGAGGTGTAAACAATTGAGGGATCTCTCTGTTTCACTTTACATGGAAGATATACTCAAAATACTTCGCTCGAAGAACACAAGCATTGCTTGAACATACGATCGGCGGATCCAAACTAGCTTTCCACTAGAGTGCTCATACGTAGAACAGATCTTCAACCTACATTACTGAAATATAAGGCAACCAGAGACAGGCGTGTCATTAGCATTTTCGGCATGACTCGATTGACGGATAGTTCCTATCTTGTATCCTAGAAGGGCAGGGACTAGTCTAAGACAGAAAGCCTCGTAACCAAACACTCACGGGCACAACGTTCGAGGTAAAATTTGTGTTGGAAATGCCAGAATCTTTCGAAATGAAAGCAGGTGTTTGCTAGAGAGATGGACTGCCACCACTCATCTTAGATTCAGTCCTTAACACACTATGGTTGCCAATAATATTCGAGCGTTGGCAGCACCATCCGAAACATATCGCAACTGTTATTAAATTCTTAGTGCTGTAAAAACAAAATTTCAAATAGCAGTAGGCAGACGAACAACAGTCGTAACAAAGCAACAAGGACTCACATAGATCAGCATCCACTAAATCTGTATGTAGAACTTTAACTTACATCGTAGAACAGCAAAAAGGGCTAAAACGGTTCGTAACTTCTTTATACAGCACCCTAAATGCGAACGAAATAGTATAAACAAACATGTGCATATTCCAGACCATCGCAGGTGCCTTGGAAACAATAAAGGCGAAAACGCACATGGCCAAGAATTCTTTTATTTCTGATTAAACGGGTCCAAAGCAGTAATGATCAATAACGCTAAGACAGAGGTAGCTCGATGTACAGTATTTCCGAACTGCATAAAAAACGGTATCGGAAATGAGTTAGCAAACGCATCATCTCCATACGTGAGTAGATCCGGTATACAACAAAATTCGCGTCATTACATTTATAAAGGGTATAGTCGCATTAACCAACTATACAAGCTTCGACACAAAACAAAAAATTATGAGCACCATGGACGTCATTACGCCCTACAAACTGACACTTGAAGGAAACGAAGTAAGGAACCGATTACAGAATGTGTATTGCCATCCAGTGGCGAGTGACTTGCCTGCCTTATGCACTCCAGATGTCGCTGTTTCAGGTCAGTTCACGTAACGTCAAAGAAATATTCGCTCTCATCAACCGTAAACATTTTCCCCAAAGAATTAGTCAAATGGGTCTCAAAACACAGACGACTGTGCTTCTATACTCCTATTACGTAATGAATGTACCGAGGAAAGAGGCATTATTGAAAGTAAGGATTACAAAATTACATAGCATCATGAACAACGCAATCGACCATTAAAACAAAATATGCAGGTCCCTAATGTAAGAGACCAGAAAAACCTTTCTCTAAGCATCCACGTAAATCCATCCGCCAACAAACCAGTCTGTCAGCCACACGCAAAGAAACCAGAAAAATGTCACCGGAGGTAACCAACGCTATTACCACACACCATTAATTCGTGAGCTACAGTTACAACAAATCGTAAAAATAAGGCTTTACTAGAATTAGTATGCTTTCCTTACAGATATTATGTAATAACAATACAGAAGGTACCAGAATGCTTAAACAACACATCTGCAGCTCACCAATACAACAGAAGATTTTTTAAAATGAAATCGCCTAACAATCGAGTGCACATAAGCCAGGTCACAATTATATACAACTAAATGTGACAAAGTTAGTTTTGTTTAATGTGACTGTATCATTTACACAGTGCAAAAAAGTATCGCTTTTGTCAACCACTGCGACCCAAAGGTTTGAAATTTACGTCAAATGCGCCTACAGCATTTCTCTGTAACGGTGCAGAAATGTGGCTCGGCGGCACTTCAAACAGCAAGGTGTCGACAAATACAAAAAAAAAAAGCGCCATAGCTCAGTTCACGTGAGGTTGGTTAGTGATGTCACATTGTCACCAGAGTTCTGCCCAAGGCCGTAGTGGACATGTCACGCGACTGGAAGGTCGTCACAGTCCCCTCTTTTTTTTTTTTTTGGTTATCAGTCTACTGACTGGTTTGATGCGGCCCGCCACGAATTCCTTTCCTGTGCTAACCTCTTCATCTCAGAGTAGCAATTGCAACCTACGACCTCAATTATTTGCTTGACGTATTCCAGTCTCTGTCTTCCTCTACAGTTTTTGCCGTCCACAGCTCCCTCTAGTACCATGGAAGTCATTCCCTCATGTCTTAGCAGATGTCCTATCATCCTCTCCCTTCTCCTTATCAGTGTTTTCCACATATTCCTTTCCTCTCCGATTCTGCGTAGAACCTTCTCATTCCTTACCTTATCAGTCCACCTAATTTTCAACATTCGTCTATAGCATCTCATCTCAAATGCTTCGATTCTCTTCTGTTCCGGTTTTCCCACAGTCCATGTTTCACTACCATACAATGCTGTACTCCAGACGTACATCCTCAGAAATTTCTTCCTCAAATTAAGGCCGGGAATGCCTTTTTTGTCATAGCGAGTCTGCTTTTGATGTCCTCCTTGCTCCGACTGTCATTGGTTATTTTACTGCCTAGGTAGCAGAATTCCTTAACTTCTTTGACTTCGTGACCATCAATACTGATAAGTTTCTCGCTGTTCTCATTTCTACTACTTCTCATTACCTTCGTCTTTCTCCGATTTACTCTCAAACCATACTGTGTACTCATTAGACCATTCCGTCCAGCAAATCATTTAATTCTTCTTCACTTTCACTCAGGATAGCAATGTCATCAGCGAATCGTATCGTTGATATCCTTGCACCTTGTATTTTAATTCCACTCCTGAACCTTTATTTTATTTCCATAATTGCTTCCTCGATGTACAGATTGAAGAGTAGTGGCGAAAGGCTACAGCCTTGTCTTACACCCTTCTTAATGCGAGCACTTCGTTCTTGATCGTCCACTCTTATTATTCCCTCTTGGTTGTTGTACATATTGTATATGAGCCGTCTCTCCCTATAGCTTACCCCTACTTTTTTCAGAATCTAGAACAGCTTGCACCATTCTATATTGTCGAACGCTTTTTCCAGGTCAACAAATCCTATGAAAGTGTCTTGATTTTTCTTTAGCCTTGCTTCTATTATTAGCCGTAACGTCAGAATCGCCTCTCTCGTCCCTTTACTTTTCCTAAAGCCAAACTGATCGTCACCTAGCGCATTCTCTCCTGTTACCCGGATCTATCGTGTATGTAAATTGACGTTCCCGTGTAGTCGTTAACCGCAATCCTCTTTTAAATGTTTGCAAACCTGCATTTCATTCTAGGCCTATGCTTTTTGTGCTTACAATAAAATAACATGTATGATGATGCTGTTATTTGTGATGTCAGTAGTGTACACATTACCAAGGAGCACAAAATTTTTTGCCACTGGGCGGAGTCGAACTTGCGAACCATTTCACTGCGAAATCTGATCTCCTACCGCTTAGCCAAACACCGCTTCCTAAACACACTGTGACAGGGACAATTGATAAGGTGCACTTGATCATTTATCCATATCAAAATTCCTTTTATTTCCTAAACGCTTGGCCATCTGGAGGTTCCACTAGGGGCACTTTATTGTCTCACCACACCCTACATGTACCATACATTTGGGCGAATTCAGCGATGACGAGTAGGCGTCCTCTCCTTGTCAGACTCGAGATAAAGGGGTTCATAAATGGAAGAACTCTTTCGCCTGGCGCGTTGATTCCCACACTTATCGCGGTCGAAAACAATAGATCGCGGCAGTACGACTTTGTACAAACGTAACACTATTGACAACGGGGTACTGAATCCTAGTCTAAGGACATCGTGTGCTAGCAACCCATTTTAATGTGATCTAACCCCTTTCAAGTGTAGCTCGACGTCATATTTTCCGCTCTGGTGTACAGGGTGGAACCAATAGGAACAGTTCAAAACCTTTCATCAAAATTCCAATGCGATCCGAAGCAGCAAATGGAAGCTTACGTTTTTTTCAGCCCTCCTGTTTTTCGACAGCTTGTGCCATGATCAGGAAGAGGGGTGAAACCTGGTGGTCGAGGGAAGGCAGGGTTCGGTTACGATTGTGGACGAGGCCATAATCAGTTACTATTGGTTGCCTTTTACAGTTACACAGATTTATTTTTAAAACAGTAATTCCAGAATTAACAATAAATAAAAATACACGTTATTAATGAAGGAATACACAACTGTGTAAATAATAGCGTTTTCAGTGCGTTACAATTTAGCAAATAACCATAAAATACAGGTACAGATAATGTTAAAAAAAAGCCACTGTGATCATGGATGAAGGCCTTACACGCCAATAATGGCAATAAATTAAGAATATTTAATAACTCGCTGCAATTACAACTTGTATTGAAATATTAAAAGTGGCCAACACAGGAGAAGGTATCAGACGCCAGGAATGGCAGTAAATAAGGTTTTAAGGCTTACTGCTACAATACAAAGCAAATGACCACAATCTCGGCTGTATGCCTTACGCGCCAGGAGCGGCAATTATATAAAAAACTTAGAAACCTGCTGTAAAACAGCAAATACAAGCAAAGGTTAATTAACGAAACAAGCAACTGACCACCAAACGGGTGAAATAAGATGAGAATAACCTTGTAACACAACCGTTTCACTGCTAGATTTATTCCAGAAGGCGACCGAAACTATTAACTAGACACACATCTCCTTTAATGTAGGCATTACAAGGAAAGGTAATAAATAATACAATAACACAAAAAATAAGGACCAATCACAGACAGTGCTATAGGAATCGACCTCTGAGAAGGTAAGGCAACAAACACATTCGTGAGGGATGAGATAGGCAGCCAAGAGTTGCATTCACTTCACAAAATGGTAAGTCACACTAATGGAAGTCTAACGAATGGCTAATGATAATCTTGCTGAAGCTACCTGATGTCCAGTAAACCAAATGCAAGAATGGAACAACACGCCAAAACCGGAACCAGCGGACTGCAATACTCCCCCCTCCCCTCTCCCACGGAATACTATGCTTAGAGCATCTGGAATGAGAAAGGAATCACTACCAGCAGACTAGAAGAATCACAAACGGCCTACAATCAAGAAAACTGTCAGAACTACACTTATTACCCCACAGCAGCGACAAGGCGAGGAAACGTACACTGCCGTTACAAACATTAAACCACAGGGCGGGTAACTGGGGCGTTAGTGGCCACTTGGCAGGAAAAATACCGCTGGTTGAACTTAACAAATTGTAACAAGCTGAACGCAATAAACAGTAATAAGAAGTCGAGGAAAGCTAATCACATCCGCTTTTCCAAAGTACTAAATCCGATGCTCTTCGCCTCAGCAACACTACGAGCAGCAACATGAACCCAAGTCACTGGAGAATCGCGAGATATCACAATGGTGAAGGTTTCTCAATTTGAATTGAAATGAACTAATCTTAAAGCCTGCAGGATCTGGTTTTATGACACGAGGTCGTGCACCCTCGTGACCACAGCCCTTCCATCTGGCAGTTCACGCGCACCGCCAGTGGTCCCGGCGTGTTCTCTCACTGCACGGTGCTGGCTGCTCCTGAGTCCCCAACCGAACAGCCACACTCACATGACACGGAAAAACGACGATGTTTCCCCAAAGATAGGACAACAGTTACTTCATATCGATAACCACCGCTGCTGCCACTAACGGACAGGCGACGCTTGCGAAACGAGTGGCGCCAGTGAATACGAGAAGACAAACAACCACAACCATGCCAACTAAAGGATACGGTCTGGCCTCCAACAGAGGGTGGAAACTACAAACAGCACCAACGTGAGCCGCAGCACGGCTGAAGACGTGAATGCAACATCGACATGTGCCTGAATAAAACAGCGAATGGTCCCTCTATGACCTCGAAGTTCGGTGACGCTCTTGATGTCACCCACACAACTTTGTTGAGTACATGAAAAATACACCTGCCAGAGACTTCGACTGCCATTCAGTTGAGTGGTGCATTACGTCTGCTTTATTGCCTGAGGGCAGTAAATCTCACCTAAGGGGTACAAATGTAGCTGCAGATGCTAAGATTGCCTGTAAATTAACCAAATGCAGAGATCTTGAGGTAGCAGAGACGACAGTTAAAATTAGTCGAGCAATTTCTGGGGATCCCAAGGCAAGTATGAGCAAATTAGGCTCGGAGACAAGATTTTTAAATAAATTAAGACCTTCGAAAAAATTAAAGCAATAGTAAAAAAAAAGGTAGATAAAGGTAATTTAGCAGTCGTTGGTTCATTGGTTGTTTTGGTGAAGGGATCAAACAGCGATGTCATTGGTCCAAATTCGGCAGTGGTAACATGCGACATAGATTACATTAATGAAACATAAACTTTTCTAAACGGATGACATAAAAATGGTACAAAAATATATTTCAGGAAGACCTGCTTCAATTAAGAAGAAATCGGCAATAACGTTGAATTGCCAGCTTCCTGAATTACGTTACCGTGGTTTTGTGTCGTCATTGTCACTGCAGAGTCTTGTACCATGGGAATCGAGGAGAGGATGTTGTTTAGTGGCTGGTATCCTCTATTAACACAACTGCACACATGTATTAACAGGGTTCTTTATTCATAAGACAGGCGCACCTTAGATACAGAGAATCTTGTTAGTTAAGATACAAATACCAGAACGTCGCATAACCTGCACAGAGCGGAAATACGAGGTACTAAACTACAGCCTAACTATGATAATGTTAAGCAAATCTTTGTGTTTAATAGTTACGATTAATACTGACAGTGTCGTAAATAATCCGCCGAAATACAAGGCGTCTCCAATTTAGTCACCTTGGTAGGAAGTGCCGACTAACAGTTATAAGGCAACAGGCAACTCTAAACAGTTTTCGCCCTAAGTGAATATAGAGGGTATTCTATTACAATAAAAATATTCTATTACAATAGAAATATTCTATTACAATAACAATATTAAATGGAATACTAGAAACAATAGGGGCCCCTGAGGAGCGTCCTTCACTGATAAGCATTCGGTAAAATATTGAAATAGAGAAGTGGAAAGCTCTACTGACATACAGTTTGCATCTCTAGCGCCAGCAAGCAGACAGCTTAGTAACATACGCTGGACATCAACCGGCACAACCGCACGTTGACGTAGGGTACATCTGAGACATAGCGAGCTTCGTGAACAACACGAAAACATACCAAAATACACATCAGTTCCTTATGCAGAGAAAGCGCTGTAAGGATTAAATTAAAGCTGGTCAGCCTTCGGTTTTCAGCTACCGCAGGTCGACATGTGTGAGCAGCCCATAGTGGCTACCCTTCTATGTTTTCTGTTTTAAAATTTTGTGACTAAGGCTTTATCTCTTGATATTTAGTTTATACGTGACATGCCAGTTTGAATGTTTTACTTCTGATGAAGGCACTCTTAGTAGTTACCGAAACCTGTGTCAAAAGACTTCATTTTTGCGACAGAGGGCTGTTATTGCTTTAATTTTAATACCTCAGCTTCCAAAATAAATACGTTTATTCCTTTCAAGTTCGGCCCGAGACACCAAGAGGAAATGCCGAAATAAATAAGATGTTAGACGTAAGACGGGTCCAGTTGAAGGATGTTGACGACAGCAATGCAGTGCCAGGAGCAGACACACAGGCCTTCACAACTCTCTCGTCAGACCCTAGCCCCACGTGGTCGTGCGGTAGCGTTCCCGGGTTCGATTCCCGGCGGGGTCAGGGATTTTCTCTGCCTTGTGATGACTGGGTGTTGTGTGACTTCCTTAGGTTAGTTAGGTTTAAGTAGTTCTAAGTTCTAGGGGACTGATGACCATAGATGTTAAGTCCCATAGTGCTCAGAGCCATTTGAACCATTTGAACCCTAGCTCCAGTCCACCGACACACCCTAACTCGCCTCTCGTGAGCCACATACCTTCCTTGTACGGCAGCGACGAAAGTATAATTATCACCTTAACAATATGAGTCTTTATTATATCGACACTAATTATTTTAGACATAACAATATTTATAGACGTCTTCCAAAATACCGAAACCATACAGGAACGAAAGTGTCTCCTTTCGGTGGAGGACCGATTCTCAGCGAGCTGCCATGGCTCACAAACCATGTTTTGTATGTGGTTCCATGGTTTCTTCTGTGTTTCACTTTTAAGAATGATTTGTCCTTTAACCCTCGTAAGTATTTGCCCTATTGTATCGATATGTTCTATTGTAGCTGATAAGTACACATCTCGATCTATAAAATAAGATACACTCCTGGAAATTGAAATAAGAACACCGTGAATTCATTGTCCCAGGAAGGGGAAACTTTATTGACACATTCCTGGGGTCAGATACATCACATGATCACACTGACAGAACCACAGGCACATAGACACAGGCAACAGAGCATGCACAATGTCGGCACTAGTACAGTGTATATCCACCGTTCGCAGCAATGCAGGCTGCTATTCTCCCATGGAGACGATCGTAGAGATGCTGGATGTAGTCCTGTGGAACGGCTTGCCATGCCATTTCCACCTGGCGCCTCAGTTGGACCAGCGTTCGTGCTGGACGTGCAGACCGCGTGAGACGACGCTTCATCCAGTCCCAAACATGCTCAATGGGGGACAGATCCGGAGATCTTGCTGGCCAGGGTAGTTGACTTACACCTTCTAGAGCACGTTGGGTGGCACGGGATACATGCGGACGTGCATTGTCCTGTTGGAACAGCAAGTTCCCTTGCCGGTCTAGGAATGGTAGAACGATGGGTTCGATGACGGTTTGGATGTACCGTGCACTATTCAGTGTCCCCTCGACGATCACCAGTGGTGTACGGCCAGTGTAGGAGATCGCTCCCCACACCATGACGCCGGGTGTTGGCCCTGTGTGCCTCGGTCGTATGCAGTCCTGATTGTGGCGCTCACCTGCACGGCGCCAAACACGCATACGACCATCATTGGCACCAAGGCAGAAGCGACTCTCATCGCTGAAGACGACACGTCTCCATTTGTCCCTCCATTCACGCCTGTCGCGACACCACTGGAGGCGGGCTGCACGATGTTGGGGCGTGAGCGGAAGACGGCCTAACGGTGTGCGGGACCGTAGCCCAGCTTCATGGAGACGGTTGCGAATGGTCCTCGCCGATACCCCAGGAGCAACAGTGTCCCTAATTTGCTGGGAAGTGGCGGTGCGGTCCCCTACGGCACTGCGTAGGATCCTACGGTCTTGGCGTGCATCCGTGCGTCGCTGCGGTCCGGTCCCAGGTCGACGGGCACGTGCACCTTCCGCCGACCACTGGCGACAACATCGATGTACTGTGGAGACCTCACGCCCCACGTGTTGAGCAATTCGGCAGTACGTCCACCCGGCCTCCCGCATGCCCACTATACGCCCTCGCTCAAAGTCCGTCAACTGCACATACGGTTCACGTCCACGCTGTCGCGGCATGCTACCAGTGTTAAAGACTGCGATGGAGCTCCGTATGCCACGGCAAACTGGCTGACACTGACGGCGGCGGTGCACAAATGCTGCGCAGCTAGCGCCATTCGACGGCCAACACCGCGGTTCCTGGTGTGTCCGCTGTGCCGTGCGTGTGATCATTGCTTGTACAGCCCTCTCGCAGTGTCCGGAGCAAGTATGGTGGGTCTGACACACCGGTGTCAATGTGTTCTTTTTTCCATTTCCAGGAGTGTATATTAGATCACTGTTTACGATGTGAAATCGGATTATACTGGCTAGCACCATGTGTATGGGAATTAATTAGAGCTGAGCACTGACTGGAAGGTGGCACAAACCACATGTTCCTCAGAAACCAGTTGTTGTGTTCTGCAGGGGTTGACATTTACAGCCCTGAGAGAGAAGAGAGTGAGGAGGCGACAGTTTACAATCCTGGAGGCCTTAGAACCCCTGTAGTGCAGACAGTGGGTGCAGAGGTAGCACTATAGTGGAACGGAAAAATATCAGAATAGCATACGCAGAGAAAAGGCGTTGGTCATAGAATCTGGTGAAAAGATGTCCTTTTAGTGCAAAGGAAAGTGTCGGTCACAAACTATGGTCCCGAGCTGACGTCCAAAGAATCTTCTCATGGTAAGGCCTTGGGCGTGCATCCCACCAAACAGCAGAGATGGGTGTTTGATTGGTGGGATGCTGATGATGTAGGAGGGGCAATGGAAACTTCTAGAAAATCTTCTGAAAGGAGTATGAGCATCAGGTGATTGGTTGGCAGATGCATGATCCATGTAGTGGGAAGTAACGTTTTTGTAACGACTGGTGGGATTTGTCGCCCGAGCACACTATAGATGGCACGTGTCCAAGAGGGAGCGGGGTACGGCGTGAAGAAGAATTGCGCTGTAGGGATCGACTGAAAACACTTGCCTCTGGGGACTGAGCCAGAGAATTCGCTGACGAGAGCCACAGTGGAGGACCCAATCCGCCAGGATAGCCGCGAGCGCTAACGCGCTGTTTCCTGGACTCGGGTAGGCGCGCCAGCTCCGGATCGAATCCACCCGGCGGATTAACGACGACGGCCGGTGTGCCGACCAGCCTGGATGTGGTTTTTAGGTGGTTTTCCACATCCTGCTAGGTGAATACCGGGCTGGTCCGCACGTCCCACCTCAGTTACACGACTCGCAGACGCTTTCCCACTGTTTCACGATTTACACTAGATGCAGACAGCTGGGGTACTCTAATTCCGTCCCGGAGGGGTACAGGGTGGCGGCAGGAAGGGCATCCGGCCACCCCTTAAAAAATTAACCATGCCAAATCCGTATTTAACCCTGCGCACAATGCAGCACAAGAAAGAAAGAAAGAAAGAAAGAAAGCCACAGTGGAGGACCTAGCGGTTAGATTATGAGAAGTGTTGCTTGCAAGAAAAAGTGCGCATGAAGTCGTTCCTCTGTGGACAGAATTGTTATTCTGTTTATTAGAGTGACGATCCTTTATCTTTCTGTGAAGTCTAAGGCACAGTAAAATTCTTGGTTAGAAAGAATACGTGAGTCGAATTTCTTTTCCTGGCTAGTGAGTAAGCAGAAAACTTGGCCCATATTCTATCTTGTAATTAGGTAATTTCAGCTCTAGGAGTTTGCGGACGGCATATTGCGACCCCTGTGCAGGTGCGCCACAGACATCATCTGCATAGCGGCTATCGCTCCTACGATCAGATCATCGGTGCAGACCAACTGCTTTTCGTACTTCAATAGGTGAAAAGCGGACTCCAGTTTGGCGTATAAAGAAAGTCTCATTGTAAATGTGCTGAGTTTCTCCTGAAAGTGACAGTCAGGGTGCAACTCTCCAGTTCCTCACCGCTAATCAGCCAACTTCATGTCCGTTTAATAACGAAGGGCACAATCCAAAGAAACTCAAACACATGTTCTTTCAATCTCGAAATTACATGCAGAGTAGTAACCGGCAGGGTGTACTTCATATTAATACAATTTTTCGAACTCTAAATGTATTTTTTAGAACAAATGATTTATGATATCAAGTTGATTCATTCGAGTAACATCCCAATAGGGATGATTAGTTTGATGTGCTAAATTTCTTTTTATTAAGCCTGAAAGGTGGCTACACTGAGCCACAGCGCCAGAGATTGCGCCAAAGAGTATTATTCAGCCGCCTATACTGGCAGTAGTTGTTCAGAAGCGGTGGTAGGCGGAGTTCTTGTCGAGAGGCGGTGGTAGAGAGTGCTTGTTCAGATGTTGTCATATTGCTTTGATGGACTAGAGTGTACTTTTCGTCAGTATATTTGAAGGTAAAAAATTCCTTTTTTTTATTATTTCAATGTCTTAAACAATAATGCCTCTTGGTCACAGGTTCAGTCAACAAAGCATCTGGCTTGTGTTCATGTATTGGACTGTAATTCGGGTTTCTATGTGCAATTATAGTATTTTAGTTTTATTTAATTAATTCAGTCTAAATGGCATCTAAAATATCTTGTCTTATTGAGGAAGTACCGTGCCTGATGTGTACGTTGAATCACACTTCCACACACAGAACAGTTACATTTGTGTTTTGTTGTTTTGTAGGTTTTATAGTTGCTGGGGACTTAATTAATTAATTGTGTTAACGGAAGTTTTGTTACATTTCTGTTGTTATTCGAAGCAGTCAGATTGCGTACTAATACTGGTCAGGGCCAACCGGTTACGAGACTGCGTAACCGGACAGACAGTAAAATTATTTGCATAATCAAAAAAAATTTAATTAAGCCCCCATGCAAGCCTCGTCGCCAGTTTAGTAAAGGCCTCGTCGCTACTGCTGTGGAGGTCTAGTTGCCACTGTTGTTACAGTAGGCAGAGTTTGTGAGTTCGTGAAACAGCTTCTGGTGCAGTACACCGTTAAGACAATTTCTCACTGCCACTATAGCACAGCTATGCCCCAGGGTCAGGTAACAGGATAGGAGAACGAAGGTTCTGCAACACTCCAACAAATTAGTAACAAAATCACACAATTGAGTTAAAAAGGTTACATTTCTTTTTGACTTGTGGAATAACGAAATCTACAACACTGCATGTAATATAGCACAAAAAGGCCCACAATGGCTAAGTGCTAATAAACGTAGGTAAACTTCACAGTATAACAAATGCAATTTATAACAACTGTCTGTTCAGTTCTAAGAGTTCCCTAAGCGACGTTCAATATCTAAATCAGCGCTCGACGATGATCTATAACCAAGTGGGCGAGAGCTGCTCTTCCATGTTCCGAGAAGGCTTCTCTTCGTTGCCGTCCGGTCATTGGCGGATTGTACTCGGCCGGCATTTTGACGAGGCGAAGTTGATATCTTCATCCTCAGCCCTGCCCGTGGCAGTGTTGGAACTCGCGCAAGTGGCGAGTCTCTGCATGCCCTCGGGAAAAATTACGGCCGTAGTTTCCCCTTGCTTTCAGCCGTTCGCAGTACCAGCACAGCAAGGCCGTTTTGGTTATTGTTACAAGGCCAGATCAGTCAATCAACCAGACCGTTGCCCTTGCAACTACTGAAAAGGCTGCTGCCCCTCTTCAGGAACCACACGTTTGTCTGGCCTCTCAGCAGATACCCCTCCGTTGTGGTTCTACCTACGGTACGGCTATCTGTATCGCTGAGGCACGCAAGCCTCCCCACCAACGGCAAGGTCCATGGTTCATGGGGGTGAGCAAAATTGAAGAGATGAAAAACCACAACACCATACTTCGTTTTATGGAAATTCTTAGGAGCAGTCTGTCAATAGCAGGGTCATTAATCATTTGCAGGTGCGAGAATTCCATTGCGGAGACAAAATTAGGTGACCAAATATATACACGCTATATGTTACATACACCACCGGCGTACAGATTTTACCGTATTTGCTTCGATAGCTAAATGAAGCCACATCTCAGTTGGTAGAGTACTTGCCCGCGAAAGGCAAAGGTCCTCAGTTCGAGTCTCGGTCCGGCACACAGTTTCAATATACTAGGAAGTTTCATATCAGTGCACTCTCCGCTGCAAAGTGAAAATTTCATTCTGGAAAGATCCCCTAGGCTGTGGCAAAATCATGTCTCCGCAATATCCCTTCTTCCAGGAGTGCTAGTTCTGCAAGTTTCGCAGGAGAGCTTCTGTAAAGTTTGTAAGGTAGGGGACGAGGTACTGGCGGAAATAAAGCTGTGAGGACGGGCCGTGAGTCGTGCTTGGCTAGCTCAGTTGGTGAAGCACTTGCACGCGAAAGGCAAAGGTCCCGAGTTGGAGTCTCGGTCCGGGACACAGTTTTATTCTGCCAGGAAGTTTCATAACAGCGCACACTCCGCTGCAGAGTGAAAATGTCATTCTTTAAGGAAGGTATGCTACCACTATTTATTGATGTCGACAAAGCGAAAAATTCTCGAAATGTCTAAGGAACAGAACTGCTTGGAGGTATATCTCCATGCAGAACTGCGTTCTTGTTTCATTAGACTGTCAGTACGTCGATTTCATTGTAGTTTACACATCTTCTCGCTTTGAATCTTACCCCTGAAATGTCTGTCAGTGTGTGACGACTGAGAGCAAAAAAAGATACAGTCTTTTTGAAAGCGTGTTCCGTCAATTAGCACTTCAATAAAGGTCAGCAGTAGGCAGTTTTCATGGTACTTGCCAGTGACTAACTGTAAACGAAATTCGGACTGTTGCATTGATTGTTAATAAAACAAAGACCTACATAAAATGAAATGAAGCCATAAGAAATGTCCGAGAATGAAGATGAACATTCCAGTTCTGTCCAGAATATAAGTACAACGAAAAGAACCGTTTGGGGGCGAGTTTTCAATTCTTAAGATTAATGGCCATGAGCCACGTTACAGGTGACGATTGTAAGTGTTCACGATTGAGGTGTTTCCAGAATGTTCCATTTATAGAAAGGAATAAATTAATAAAGTAATTCAGTCATATGGCTTCCTGTTGTTGTTGTTGTCTTCAGTCCTGAGACTGGTTTGATGCAGCTCTCCATGTTACTTTATCCTGTGCAAGTTTCTTCATCTCCCAGTACTTACTGCAACCTACATCCTTCTGAATCTGCTTAGTGTATTCATCTCTTGGTGTCCCTCTACGATTTTTACCCTCCACGCTGCCCTCCAATGCTAAATTTGTGATCCCTAGATGCCTCAGAACATGTCCTACCAACCGGCCCCTTCTTCTTGTCAAGTTGTGCCACAAACTCCTCTTCTCCCCAATCCTATTCAGTACCTCCTCATTAGTTATGTGATCTATCCATCTAATCTTCAGCATTCTTATCTAGCACCACATTTCAAAAGCTTCTATTCTCTTCTTGTCCAAACTATTTATCATCCATGTTTCACTTCCATACATGGCTACACTCCATACAAATACTTTCAGAAACGACTTCCTGACACTTAAATCTATACTCGATGTTAATAAATTTCTCTTCTTCAGAAACGCTTTCCTTGCCATTGCTAGTCTACATTTTATATTCTCTCTACTTCTACCATCACCAGTTATTTTGCTCCCCAAATAGCAAAATCCTTTACTACTTTAAGTGTCTCATTTCCTAATCTAATTCCCTCAGCATCACCCGACTTAATTCGGCTACATTCCATTATCCTCGTTTTGCTTTTGTTGATGTTCATCTTATATCCTCCTTTCAAGACACTGTCCATTCCGTTCAACTGCTCTTCCAAGTCCTTTGCTGTCTCTGACAGACTTACAATGTCATCGGCGAACCTCAACGTTTTTATTTCTTCTCCATGGACTTTAATACCTACTCCGAATTTTTCTTTTGTTTCCTTTACTGCTTACTCAATATACAGATTGAATAACATCGGGGACAGGCTACAACCCTGTCTCACTCCCTTCCCAACCGCTGCTTCCCTTTCATGCCCCTCGACTCTTATAACTGCCATCTGGCTTTTGTACAAATTGTAAATAGCCTTTCGCTCCCTGTATTTTACACCTGCAACCTTTAGAATTTGAAAGAGAGTATTTCAGTCAACATTGTCAAAAGCTTTCTCTAAGTCCACAAATGCAAGAAATGTAGGTATGCCTTTCCTTAATCTATTTTCTAAGATAAGTCGTAGGGTCAGTATTGCCTCACGTGTTCCAGCATTTCTGCAGAATCCAAACTGATCTTCCCCGAGGTCGGCTACTACCAGTTTTTCCATTCGTCTGTAAAGAATTCGCGTTAATATTTTACAGCTGTGACTTATTAAATTGATAGTTCGGTAATTTTCACATCTGTTAACACCTGCTTTCTTTGGGATTTGAATTATTATATTCTTCTTGAAGTCTGAGGGTATTTCGCCTGTCTCACACATCTTGCTCACCAGATGGTAGAGTTTTGTCAGGACTGGCTCTCCCCAGGCCGTCAGTAGTTCCAATCGAATGTTGTCTACTCCCGGGGCCTTGTTTCGACCCAGGTCTTTCAGTGCTTTGTCAAACTCTTCACGCAGTATCGTATCTCCCATTTCATCTTCATCTACATCCTCTTCCATTTCAATGATATTGTCCTCAAGTACATCGCCCTTGTATAGACTCTCTATATACTCCTTTCCCTTCTTTGCTTAGAACTGGGTTTCCATCAAAGCTCTTGATATTCATACAAGTGGCTCTCTTTTCTCCAAAGGTCTCTTTAATTTTCCTGTAGGCAGTATCTATCGTACCCCTAGTGAGATAAGTCTCTACATCCTTACATTTGTCCTCTAGCCATCCCTGCTTATCCATTTTGCACTTCCTGTCGATCTCATTTTTGAGACGTTTGTATTTCCTTTTGCCTGCTTCATTTACTGCGTTTTTATATTTCCTCCTTTCATCAATCAAATTCAATATTTCTTCTGTTACCCAAGGATTTCTACTAGCTCTCGTCTTTTTACCTACTTGATCCTCTGCTGCCTTCACTATTTCATCCCTCGAAGCTACCCACTCTTCTTCTACTGTATTTATTTTCCCCATTCCTGTCAATTGTTCCCTTATGCTCTCCCTGAAACTCTGTACAACCTCCGGTTTAGTCAGTTTATCCAGATCCCATCTCCTTAAATTCCCATCTTTTTGAAGTTTCTTCAGTTTTAATCTACAGTTCATAACCTATAGATTGTGGGCAGAGTCCACATCCGCCCCTGGAAATGTCTTACAATTTAAAACCTGGTTCCTAAATCTCTGTCTTACCATTATATAATCTATCTGATACCTTCTAGTATCTCCAGGATTCTTCCACGTATACAACCTTCTATTACGATTCTTGAACCAAGTGTTAGCTATGATTAAGTTATGCTCTGTGCAAAATTCTACCAGACGGCTTCCTCTTTCATTTCTCTTCCCCAATCCATATTCACCCACTATGTTTCCTTCTCTCCCTTTTCCTACTCTCGAATTCCAGTGATCAATGACTATTAAATTTTCGTCTCCCTTCACTACCTGAATAATATCTTTTATCTCATCATACATTTCATCAATTTCTTCATCATCTGCAGAGCTAATTGGCATATAAACTTGTACTACTGTAGTAGGCATGGGCTTCGTGTCTATCTTGGCCACAATAATGCGTTCACTATGCTGTTGGTAGTAGCTTATGAGCACGACTATTTTTTTTTCATTATTAAACCTACTCCTGCATTATCCCTATTTGATTTTGTATTTATAACCCTGTATTCACCTGACCAAAAGTCTTGTTCCTCCTGCCACCGAACTTCACTAATTCCCACTATATCTAACATCAACCTATCCATTTCCCTTTTTAAATTTTCTAACCTACCTGCCCGATTAAGGGATTTGACATTCCACGCTCCGATCCGTAGAACGCCAGTTTTCTTTCTCCTGATAACGACGTCCTCCTGAGTAGTCCCCAGCCGGAGATCCAAATGGGGGACTATTTTACCTCCGGAATATTTTACCCAAGAGGACGCCATCAACATTTAACCATACAGTAAAGCTGCATGCCCTCGGGAAAAATTACGGCTGTAGTTTCCCCTTGCTTTCAGCCGTTCGCAGTACCAGCTCAGCAAGGCTGTTTTGGTTAGTGTTGCAAGGCCAGATCAGTCAATCATCCAGACTGTTGCCCCTGCAACTACTAATAGGCTGCTGCCCCTCTTCAGGGACCACACGTTTGTCTGGCCTCTCAACAGATACCCCTCCGTTGCAGTTGCACCTACGGTACGGCCATCTGTATCGCTGAGGCACGCAAGCCTCCCCACCAATGGCAAGTTCCATGGTTCCTACGATACACAAAATTCTCCTTACTGGCCTCCTCAGTGCAAATCCTGGGATACGAAGAAGATAAAAAGTTCAGGTGACGCTGCAAGTCACGGCTTTTGATATATCTATAAGGTGCTTATTAATGGAGATGGACAAATACGGAACGTCAGTTGTATTCTTGGCATTGCGTGGCATCACCAACAGACATATTACTCTTAAAAATGCACTGGCTGTTACAGGGGAAAGCACGTGGACACCACAGGAAAACAGTAGGCGAAACAAAATTAAAGGAGAAACCATATCTAAAGTGCATCAACATTTACAGTTACTGAGAGGCCTCATATTACATGGTAGCATTCATGATTTACCAGACGAACTTAATATTCGAAAGTTACACATGTTGTATGAAGAGGAAATTGCTCCAAACCCTGTGTCGTACAAAAAAAAAAAAAAAAGAAATCGATTGTTGGTGTTTCGTTGTTTGGTTTGGGGTGAGGGGACCAAACAGCGAGGTCATCGGTCACATCGGTTTAGGGAAGGACGGGGAAGGAAGTCATCCGTGACCTTTCAAAGGCACCATCCCGACGTTTGTCTGAAGCGATTTGGGGAAATCACGGAAAACCTAAATCAGGGTGGTCGGACGCGGGTTTGAACCGTTGTCCTCCTGAATCCGAGTCCAGTGTGGTAACCATTGCGCCATTTAGCTCGGTTCTGCTCTGAATGTGAAAATATTTTACTGTCACCGACCTGCATAGGTGGAAGTAATCATAGCAACGAAGTAAGGTAAGTCATAGCCCATACAGAAGGATGTAAGTGCTCATTTTTCCCGACAAGCTGTTACAGAGGGGAACTTCGGAGAAATAGTCAGAAGTTGGTTCCAAGAACCCTTTGTAGGCTCTTCAGCGTGAGCTGTGGAGTAGCCATGTACGCACTGCAATCAGCTTTAAGATCCTCTCTTGTGGAAACTCCAGTAATACGGGCTGGAGCTCTCCTAACGAATCGTTCGCTTTAAAATGTATCCTGCTGATAGTAGCATGTTGAACGTTAATGCTATTACTTCTTCTACAGTGTTAATCCACCAGAAACATGTTTCTTAATCTTTTGGAAAACTATGACAGGTAATGCTACTACGTATGTTCTTGTGATTATCGTTTTCATATACGACCACAGCATAATTCGATATTAGTAATGTAAAACAGGGCGAAAACAAGAAGCAGCGCCACAAAACTTACTCTTTCAACACATGAAAGCTCACAAAAACTAAATGAGACGTCGCAACAGTAACGTAGCACCCAGAACCAAAAAAGAGGAAGATCACAGTTAACCCTTCTGTCTCCAGCGATAGTGTGACTGAACAGGAAATGGTTGAGCTGGGTTGAGCGGTAAGTGGCTCTAATTTTAAATCCTTTATTTAACAAGTTAACAGAGGTTTAATTTTATATTCAATCTTTAAAAAAGCCTATAAGTGTAATGCTTTGAAATTCAAGAACAAAATAACAAAAGATATTGTGTAAGACACTAATATCCTCTCAGTCAAGGCAACTGGAAGAACCATTACAATTAATCAAAATCCTAAGCCAAGTAATAGGCCACAAGAAGGATATAAAAAGCAAGTAACATAATAAAATTACACTGGGGCAACCTATAGAATAAGAACAATTTAAAAACACACAAAAGATACAAAAATGAATTGATTGCACACACGCCTGAGAACCAAATACAATCCTACTGCTGGATTGGTGCATAAATTCGTAGCGTTTTCCGTAAGTTTAAACACACCAATAGAGATTGTTGTCACCAGTAATATTTTCCTCTTCACTACTTGCAATAGTTTGCCAACGATGGAGTAGCTTCTCTATTTCTCGACTAGAGAAATCACGTAGTTTTGATGTGAAGAACTTGTCGAGCCATTTTCTGAGAACATTTTCATTCGGAAACGAAGTTAGTTGAAAGTTGACATCTTGGGTTGTCGGGTGTTCTGCCGGATATCAGAGTCGTACTTGCACGTATTTCGGTCACGTAGTTCGTGACCTTCATCAGGTGCGACCTGAGACTGCGAAGTTAAAAGTTGTTCGATATAGAGCAGAAAAGGTGAAAATCTGAGGGCGAAATCCCTCAAATATCCCCTCTCATATGATTCTCCCTATTCATTATATTTTCGGCTACATTAGTTGTATTTAATCAAATGAACTTTTTCTCATTTAAACCAAATCTTATTAAAAGAGTAGAAAAAAGAACAATTGATATAAAAAACTTAAATTGAAAATGATAACAAATTTATTTTCAACATTTGATCCATCAACTAATATCTTCAATTTATCATTAAATTGAACTAGAACATTCTTAGGATTATTATTAATCCCATCAATGTTTTGACTTACACCATCACGAATTAACATTATTTGAAATAAACTAAACTTAACCTTACACAATCAATTTAAAACATTACTAGGACCAAAATCATTTAATGGAACAACATTCATCTTTATTTCAATCTTTATTATAATACTATTTAATAATTTCATAGGATTATTCCCTTACATCTTTACTAGAACAAGACATTTAGCATTAACATTTGCAATCGCTCTACCTATATGATTAAGATTTATGTTATTTGGATGAATTAATCATACCAATCACATATTTACACACCTTGTTCCTCAAGGAACACTGCCTGCATTAATATCATTTATAGTATTAATTGAAACAATTAGAAATGTCATTCGACCAGGTACACTAGCAGTACGACTAGCAGCAAATATAATTGCAGGACACTTACTATTAACATTACTAGGAAATACAGGACCATCTATAGCAATAAACTTAATTTCACTATTAATTATTGGACAAATACTTCTGTTAATTCTAGAATCAGCAGTAGCAATAATTCAAGCTTATGTTTTCTCAAATTTAAGAACTTTATATTCTAGAGAAGTATACTAAACCTATGTTAACAACTCACTCAAACCACCCATTCCACTTAGTAGATTACAGACCTTGACCATTAACAGGAGCAATTGGAGCAATAGTTCTAGTATCAGGACTAGCAAAATGATTCCACCTATTTAACATTAACTTATTTGTAATCGGATTTGGAATTACCTTACTAACTATAATTCAATGATGACGAGATGTAGTACGAGAAGGAACATACCAAGGACTACATACGGGATTTGTATCAATTGGATTACGATGAGGAATAATTTTATTTATTGCATCAGAAGTACTATTCTTTGGTTCATTTTTCTGAGCATTTTTTAGAAGAAGACTAGCACCTACTATTGAACTAGGGATATTATGACCCCCAATAGGAATCCAACCTTTTAATCCTATACAAATTCCATTACTTAATACAGCTATTATTTTAGCATCAGGAGTAACAGTAACATGAGCACATCATAGTTTAATAGAATCTAATCATACTCAAGCATTACAAGGACTATTCTTCACAGTATTACTAGGACTATACTTCACTATACTTCAAGCATATGAATATTGAGAAGCACCCTTCACCATTGCAGACGCAGTTTATGGATCAACATTCTTTGTTGCAACAGGATTCCATGGACTACATGTAATTATCGGAACAATTTTCTTATCAACATGTCTACTCCGACATTCAATAAACCAATTCTCACCAAGACACCACTTTGGATTTGAAGCAGCAGCATGATACTGACACTTTGTAGACGTTGTATGATTATTCTTATACATCTCTATTTATTGATGAGGTAGATAATTGTTTTTTTGTATAAATAGTACATTTGACTTCCAATCAAAAAGCTTGATATAAATCAAGAAAAACAATCCTAATTTTATCTACAAGAATTTTTATTAGATTTATCATTCCAATAATTGTTATAATCCTTGCAACAGCATTATCAAAAAAATTAATTAACGACCGAGAAAAAAGATCACCATTTGAGTGTGGATTTGACCCAAAAAGATCGGCACGAATACCCTTCTCACTTCGATTTTTCTTAATTGCAGTAATTTTCTTAATTTTAGACATAGAAATCGCACTAATCCTTACAATTGTAATTATTTTTAAGACTTCAGACATTATAATCTGAACAATATCAACAATATTTTTTATTATAGTATTACTAGGTGGATATATCATGAATGAAATCAAGGAGCCTTACAATGAGCAGAATAAAGGGTTGTAGTTAAACATAACATTTGGGTTGCATTCAAAAAGTATTGATATAATCAATCAACCTTAAATAGAATAAGAAGCGAAATATTGCAGTCAGTTTCGACCTGGAAGGTTGGTAAATAAAATACCCTTATTCTTATTAACTGAAGCCAAAAAGAGGCATATTACTGTTAATAATATAATTGAACTATAAAGTTCCAATTAAGGAAATGTAAAGCCAATATGAAAGCTGCTAACTTTTTATATTAGCGGTTAAACTCCGTTAACATTTCTAAAATTTATATAGTTTAAATAAAACATTACATTTTCACTGTAAAAATAATATATGTATATTTATAAATACCTAAAAGTAAAAATACTTCCTTAACATCTTCAGTGTCACGCTCTAATTATAAGCTATTTAAGTAAACGAAAAATAATATCACCAAAATAAATATTCAAAAAATAAAAGTTAAAAGATAAATCTTAAAATTAGAATCATATCATCCTTGTATATAACCAATTAAATAAATAAATAGTCTGTACAAACCTTGACCACCAAATAATTCACCCCAACCATAATCAAATGATTTAGATGAATAATAACCCAATTTTAAAGGAATATATCTAATAAACTTAGTTGAAAGAAAAGGTATAAACCACATAGAACCAGCAAATCTGACAAAAGAAAGTATACTTAAAGAAAATAAATTTTGAGAAAAATCAAAATTAGAAATAAGATAACCCAAATAAGCACCCAAAACAACTACAGTAATAGTTAAAAACTTTAAATAATAAGGCAAGGCAATCACATAAGGAATAGGAAAAATTAACCAAGACAAAAGACTACCACCAAAAACAGCAACAAACAATAAACCAATTATACCAAACGAAATATAATAACCCTTATCATCAAAAGAAAATCTAGAATAAAAATTATTATCACCAGATATTGAATAATAAAAAAGACGAAAAGAATAAGAAGCAGTTAAACCCGTAGAAAAGATATAAAGAAAAAATCAAACAATTAATTCATCTTCAACAAACCATTTCAAGAATTAAATCCTTTGAATAAAAACCTGCTAAAAATGGTATACCACACAAAGACAAACTAGAAACATTAAAACAAACTGAAGTTAAAGGCATAAAATTAACAATCGAACCTATAAAACGAATATCCTGAGAATCCTTTAAATTATGAATTATTGAACCTGCACACATAAACAATAAAGCCTTAAATAAAGCATGAGCTAATAAATGAAAAAAATGCAAGTTTTGGGTAACCCATAGCCAAAATTCTTATCATTAAACCAAGTTGTCTTAAAGTAGAAAGAGCAATAATTTTCTTCAAATCAAATTCAAAATTCGCCCCCAAACCAGCCATAAATATAGTTATACAACCAATTAAAAGTAAGAATCAACCACAATTATAAGTATCTAATATTGGTTTGAAACGAATTAATAAATAAACCCCAGCAGTAACAAGAGTAGAAGAATGAGCCAAAGCAGAAACAGGAGTAGGAGCAGCCATAGCAGCAGGAAGTCAAGAAGAAAAGGGAATTTGAGCTCTTTTAGTTATAGCTGCTAAAACAATTAATATAGTAATAAGCTTTATTTCAAAAGAATTAGAAATAAAATCATAATAATAAATATAATTTCAACCACCAAAATTTAATATTCAAGCAATAGAAATTAAAATAGCAACATCAGCAATACGATTAGAAAGTGCAGTTAACATACCCGCACTATAAGATTTCACATTTTGGTAGTAAATAACTAAGCAATAAGAAACTAAAACTAAACCATCACATCCTAATAAAATTCTAATCACATTAGGACTAATAATAAAAAAACCTATAGAAAGAATAAATATTAAAACAATAATAATAAAACGATTTATATTTTTTTCTCCCGATATATAATCCTCTCTATAATAAATAACCAAAGAAGAAATATACATAACAAAAGACATAAAAATAAGAGCATTCAATCCAAAATTAAAGTCATAACAACCATAGAACCATTTAAATTAAAAAGTTCTCATTCAACAAAAACTCTATAATCAATTATTAAATAATAAATACCCAAAATAAAAATTATAGTTCTAGAAAAAAATAAAGAAAAAAAACTCAAAGAACAATTAGAAAACAAATTCACGGCCTAAGATGAAAAATTCATATCATTGATTCCACAAAACAACATTTTTAATTAAAATACTTATGCAACCTAAACAAAAAAATACTCTCCTTTTAAACAAAGAATATTTAAAGGCAATCAATGTAAAAGTAAAAGATGATATTCACGAAAATAACCAAGAGAACAAGTCTAAACACCAGAATAATAATTACCATGCTGAGAATGAGAATATATATATAAAGTATAAACAGCTCTAAAAAAAGACAAAAAAATTAAAGTAAAAAATCTAAAAGAAGATCAAGACATAATTCTATTTAATAATCTAAGTTCACCTACCAAATTTAAAGGAGGAGGGGCAGCTATATTAGATGATCTCAAAAGAAGCCATTCTCAGTATCAAATTAATTATACCCTTGTTAATTAATAATCTTCATCTACCTAAACGCTCATAAATAATATTAGATAAACAAAATAAACCAGAAGAACACAAACCATGACCAACCATTAAAGAAAGAGAACCCATACAACCCCATCAATTCATAGTCATCAATTCTCCAATAACTATTCTTATATGAGCAACAGAAGAATATGCAATTAAAGACTTTAAATCAACCTGACGAAAACAAATAAATCTAACAATAACCCCACCAGACAAACCTAAAGACAATCAAAAATAATTAAACTTTAAACCCAAATAAGAAATAACCTTCATAACACGAAAAATACCATAATCACCTAACTTTAACAAAACACCAGCAAGAATCATTCTACCTGAAATAGGGGCCTCAACATGAGCCTTAGGAAGCCATAAATGAACCAAAAATATTGGCATCTTAACTAAAAAAGCAAGAATTATAAACACATAAAATATAAAATAATAAGTACCAAAATCAACCAATAAAGGAAAATATAAAGTATTAGAAAAATCATAAACCCTAAACAACACTAATAATAAAGGCAATCTAGCAACCAGAGTATAAAAAATTAAATAAACGCCAGCCTGTAAACGTTCAGGTTGATAACCTCAACCTAAAATCAAAAGCAAAGTAGGAACTAATCTAGCCTCAAAAAAAATATAAAAAGAAAGAAGACTCAATCTAGCAAACGAACAATAAAGTATAATCATTAAAATTAAGACCATAAAGACAAAAAAATTAGAATGTTAAGAACTTAAATAAACTGAACCTCTAGCAGTAATTATTAAAGAACAAATTCAAAAACTAAGCAAAATCAAACTAAAAGAAAAATAATCAATACCAAAATAATATCTAATCATATTCAAATCTGAATATGAATAAACACAAGTCATAAAAACAAAACTAGACAGAAACATTAAAGAATGAACGAACCATCAACAATTATTAACCAAACAAAGAGGGATCAAAAAAATAGTTATAAATAAATACTTTAACATAAAGATAAACCAAAAGAATTTAAAAAATCATTCCCATGAGAGCGAATTATTGAGACTAAAATAGAAAGACCTAAAGCACCTTCACAAACAGAAAAAACCAAAAAAATAACAGGAAAAAAATAATCATAATCGAACTCAATAAGAAAAACAATAACTAATATAAATAAAGAAAGAACAATATATTCTAATCTCAAAAGAACCATTAATAAATGCTTACGTTTAGAAGAAAAAACAAACACCAGCAAAATAAATCAATAAAGTAGTAAAAACAGAGAATACAAACATTAGTTTTAATAGCTTAAAAAAAAAACGCTGGTCTTGTAAACCAGGAAATAAGTCCAGCCCCCGCTTTTAAAACTTCAGAGGTGAAAAAGCTTTCCATCATCGGTCCCCAAAACCGATATTTTTAATAAACTAACCCCTGAAATGATCAAAATAATATTTATATCACTATCAAACGTTATAAATATTAATTTTATTAAATTAAGACACCCAATATCAATAATGCTTTTCATTATCCTACAAACTTTTTTAGTTGGGCTAATAACAGGAACAATAATGGAAAGATATTGATTATCATATATTTTATTTTTAACGTTTCTTGGTGGTATATTAGTCCTATTTATTTATATTACGAGAATTGCATCAAACGAAACATTTCAACCTAAATCAATTACGATAATTATTACCTTATCAGTATGAGTATTTATTATATCAACATTAATTATTTTAGATATAACAATATTTATAGACTTTTTCAAAAATACTGAGACTATAAATATTGATAATTCAATCAATTATCAAGAAATAACAATATCTTTAGAAAAACCATATAATAGAGCAACATTCATTATTACAATAATAATAATAATTTATTTATTTTTAGCACTATTAGCAGTTGTTAAAATCACCAATATTAACCAGGGACCTATTCGTAAAATAAGATAATTTACTAATGAATAAACCCTTACAATTAAGACATCCTTTAATTAAAATCATTAACAACTCTTTAGTTGATTTACCTGCACTAACAAATATTTCATTTTGATGAAATTTTGGGTCCCTACTAGGGTTATGATTGGTAATTCAAATTGTAACCGGACTATTTTTAGCTATACATTATACATCAAATATTGAAATAGCATTTAGTAGTGTAGTTCACATCTGCCGAGACGTAAATAATGGTTGAATTATTCGAACCTTACATGCAAATGGAGCTTCTATATTTTTTATTTGTATTTATTTACATGTCGGATGAGGAATTTACTACGGATGTTACATACACATACACACCTGAATAATTGGTACAGTAATATCCTATTCTTAGTTATAGCAACCGCATTTATAGAATACGGATTACCTTGAGGTCAAATATCATTCTGAGGTGCGACAGTAATTACTAATTTATTATCAGCAATTCCATATTTAGGAACAGATTTAGTTCAATGAGTATGAGGAGGATTTGCTGTTGATAATGCAACATTTAATCGATTCTTTACATTCCATTTTGTACTACCGTTTATTATTGCTGCAATGGCAGCAATTCATTTATTCTTCCTTCACCAAACAGGGTCTAATAACCCATTAGGCCTAAATGGAGATATTGAAAAAATCCCATTTCACCCATACTTTACTTTCAAGGACTCTATTACATTTGTATTAATAACATCATTATTAATTATATTGTGCTTGATTAATCCTTACCTCCTAGGGAATCCAGATAATTTTGTACCTGCTAACCCATTAGTAATCCCAGTCCATATTCAACCAGAATGATATTTCTTATTTGCATATGCAATTCTACGATCAATCCCTAATAAGCTAGGAGGTGTTATTGCATTATTCTTATCAATTAGAATCTTAATAATTTTACCATTTTATAATAAAACACCATTTCGAGGTATTCAATTCTATCCTATTAATCAGATTTTATTCTGAATTATAGTAGTTGTTGTATGCTTACTAACATAAATTGGTAAACGACCTGTTGAAGAACCTTATATTATAACAGGACAAATCTTAACAATTATCTACTTTAAGTACTTCTTAATTAATGTACATGTTGCAAATGCATGAGATAAACTAATTAAGGAATAATAAGTTAATTAGCTTAGGAAAAGCATATGTTTTGAAAACATAAAACTAGAAGTTTAACTCTTCTATTAACTTTTCTTAACAAATTTCACTAAATAAATGAAATTAATAAAATCTTTAAACCGACAAGGAAAATAAAAAAATTTAAAAATAAAGGCAAAAACTTTTTCAAGCTAAGTACATTAACTTATCATAACGAAAACGTGGTAATGTCCCCCGAACTCAAATAAAACCAAAGGACATAACAGCAAGCTTAATAAAAAATATAAAAGAATAAAAATCACCACCTAAAAAAATTAAAGATAATAATATTCTTATAAAAACAATTCTAGTATACTCAGCTAAAAAAATTAAAGTAAACCCGCCTGCTCCATATTCAATATTAAACCCTGAAACTAACTCAGATTCACCTTCGGCAAAGTCAAAAGGAGTACGGTTAGTTTCAGCTAAACAAGAAGCTAAACAAGCTAAAGCTAAAGGAAAAGAAATAATAATAAATCAACAATAAAGCTGATAATTTATAAAATCAAACATGTTAAAACTACCAATTAAAATAATTAAAGATAATAAAATTAAAGCCAAACTAACTTCATATGAAATTGTTTGAGCAACAGAACGAAGAGAGCCTAATAAAGAATAATTTGAATTAGAAGATCAACCAGCAATTATAACAGTATAAACACCTAATCTAGTACAACATAAAAAAAAACAAAAACCCATAAGAAAAAGAACACATATAAGTTAAGTAAGGGAAAATTACTGAAACAGCCAAGGAAATTATTAAATTAAAAACAGGAGAAAAATAATAAAGTAAATAATTAGATATAATAGGAATTGGCTGCTCCTTACAAATTAACTTAATAGCATCACTAAAAGGTTGAGGAATTCCTACAAAACCTACTTTATTTGGACCCTTTCGAATTTGGATATTGAAAGGTGGCTACACTGAGCCACTGAAGTACTGAAGTTCATTCTTAACCTTGTCTCTGTAAGCGAAAGGAATAGCGTACGTTTTCCCGCGAAATGGTGTGTGTTATTTTACTTTAAATAAATATTGTAAGCCTTGTATAGTTCCTGTGTGATGACTAAATACTGTAGCATGTGAAGTCAAAATGTGGTGCAGCTCTTCTCTTGCAACGTCATCTGGCACTCCAGCTTTCTTAACCTTTTCATTAATTAATTCTTCGCTATTAATTATATCATACATCGCGTCGCTGTATCTATTGTCATTGTCATGAATAAACACACCGTCGTCATAATGTTCAACGAAAACATCAGAAGTAAGAAACCTTAAACATTTTGTATCTGACTCAGATCTTGTTAAACACTCGAAAAATTTCACATTCCGGCATTCCGGCAACAGTCAAATTCACACTTCCTTCTTTAAAGTTCAAAATTGCCTTATGTGTGTTAAGAAACTCCATACCTAATATAATTTGTGTCCTGAGTAATGGAACAATAAGAAAATTAGCAGAAAATTCGTATCCTTGACAATTGAAATTTAGGTTGGTCTGTTGTTTACCTTCTACGCCTTTTCCAGAAATCGCTCCTTGAATTGTAGTTTTAGAAATAGGTAACACAGGACAGGCAATAGTCCTTTCACATATACGAAAAACTGATTCACTAATGACTTTCAGTGGGCTCCCAGAATCTAAAACTGCAGTGAACTGATTCTTACCCACACATACTTCAATAACAGGATGTAAAAATGCGTCTACATTATTTTCCTTTTCGTCTAACAAAATGTCTCTCATGTCTTCCAGGCGTACGTAGTGTAAAGCCGTAGTGTCATTACTTTCTGAACCGTCTATATTGCTGCCAGAAGCCGAAGCTGCTAGTCATTGTCGATTGTTTGCGTCACGTCTTTGATTATTCGCGTCGTTTCGCGGATCCATTTCTACGATTTGCACTTGTCTCTCTGAAGTTCTGTCACGTGGAGGATGCCAATTAGGTCCCTCCTGTCTGTTAGATACAAATTCTTGGTTGTGTCTGTTATTAAAATTTCTGTTTTCCTGTCTGTCTGCATAACTACTTCTTGTGTAATTTCGACTGTCACTTCTGAAATTATTGTTGTATCTACTACCGTGATTATTTCTGTAGTAAGAATTTCTATTACTGTATGAATAATTTCTGTCTTGGTGATACCAATTACTGTTTCCATATGATTGATCATTCCGGTACGAATTACCGTTGTTATAATTGTCTGTGTAATTTCTGTTAGAACGTCTGTTATTGTCATAAGGCTGGTATCTATTGTCCTGTCTGTTACGTCTGTCATTGTCAAAATTACCCATATAACGCCCGTTCCGATCACTATCCCTTTTCTCTGAAAATCTATTGTAATTACTGTTACTGAAAAAGTTACAAGAAGTCCCGTCGTCGTTGTCATACTCTAGTTCTTGCAACAAAGTCTTAAAAGTCTCGATGTCGTCTTTACATCTTCCAGCTAAAGCAATTTGTCTTATGGATTGTGGCAGCTTAGTTAAACAAATGCGAATTAATTCAGTCGGGCTATAAGGGTTGGAAAGGTACTGATTCTTCCGAATCATGTCTTCAAAATATTCCGCTGGCGTGCGGAACTCAGACTGTTTGAAATTACGCTGCATGATAAGACTGTGTTTGACTCTGTCTTGCGTGTTTTCGGACCAATATGCCGATAGAAATGCATGATAAAAATCATTCAGATTATTACAATCTCTAATGAGTGCGCGCATCCGCGTCGCCGGTTCGTTTTCTAAATACCCACACATAAATTCCAGTTTGTGACTTAGTGGCCAATTTGGTGGAAGTGCGTACATAAATTGATCTAGCCATGAACATGGATGTATGTCATTCTTAGAATTGCGGAAGATCTTAAATTTCCGAACAGTCAAAAAGTGTTTATAGTCAAAGTTTTCGCCTCGTGGCGACAAAGACCTACCGCGTCTGTCCCAGTCCCAATGTCGATTATTGTCAAGTTCGCGCGCCTGGCGATCTCTTGTTGCATCCCGTAAATGAAACAAATTATTTTCTTCAAAGCCCTCTGCTATCCGTGATTCTAAATTTCTTCTGCTGTCTTTTCCTACGACTTCGCCTTCAATTTGTTTGACTTGCTTTCGTAATGCATCAACTTCCCTTTTAACGCGTTCATTAAATTTTCCCTGATTTTCAACATGTTTATTTATGTTCTGGTATTCTTCGGTTTCTGCAAATGGCAATGGTGTTGTATCATCTGAATCTCTGTCCCCATTTAGACTAAGATTTGTCAATTTGTCTGAAATCTCCTCAACTCTTTCCGATAAATCACCTATTTGTTCCTTCTGTTTATTTACGTCTTCCGTAAGTGTCACGACTCGCGTTTCAGTATTACCACATTTAGTAGTTAACTGTTCATACTGTTGTGTTAGGTTATTTAATCCGTCATTTGGTACGGATTCCCCGATTCTCTCAAATATT
Source organism: Schistocerca cancellata (assembly GCF_023864275.1). Lineage (NCBI taxonomy): Eukaryota > Metazoa > Arthropoda > Insecta > Orthoptera > Acrididae > Schistocerca > Schistocerca cancellata. Next base: position 692,739 of record NW_026046754.1, on the reverse strand, counting down.
TCTTCCTTATCTTTTGCACGTTGTAAATTTAACTCTGAAAATTTCTGTACTATCACGCGATCTCTTTCTTCCTGTTCTCTATCCTGTTCCCTTTGTCTAATCTCTACTGCAACTAATCTATTATTGTGAGCATTCAAAATCGGTTGTACTTCTTCTCTGATTTCTTTCTTTAATTCATCTTTCATATTTTTGAAACATGTCCCTATTCGTGAATCTAACCGTGTTCCCATTGTTCCCATTTGTGATCCCAGTGAGTCTAACCGTTTTTCCATTGTTCCCATTTGTGAGTCTGACTGTGTTTTTAATTCTGATCCCAAATTTAATATTACACCCATCAACTGCTCCATGTTAGCCGGTTCGAAATTCTTTTCGCCCCTAACATTTCCCGCAAAACTAACTTCCTTCTGCATAGCCATAAAGCTATCTGTGTTCGATACTATTTCAGAATCTTCTATCGTTAATCTCGTATTCTGTGAATTTTCTGATTGAGAAAAATTTTGAAATGGTCCCGGACTATTTTCCCGACTTATTACATCGTTTTCCACTTCATTATTCATCACACTGTTCTCCTGTGTTGGCGAGTTCGCCATGTTAACAATTTCGTCATTCTCACTATCCATCATCTTTGCCTTTTTCATCGATCGCGTAATCATTTAGAAAACATACAAAACTCGTCACTATATGAAAATTACACACAATGACACTTTATCACCAACAATATCAATCACACGAAATGCTTCCTTCAAATACGATTAACGAACAATAGAAGAATGACAATCACCAAATCTACACATGCAAAATAGACTACAATTACTAAACTACAAATTACTACAACAATACTACTGTCTACTATTTTTGCAATCAGAAGAATTCCAAGGGACGATCCTGGCAGGGTCGCCACGTGCATGGGGGCTTAATTAAATAATAAAATGCAAATGCAAATAATTTTAGTAGCTGTAAGTCCGATTACGCAAGTCTCGTAAACGGCTGGCCCTGACTAGTTTTTGTATGCAATCTGACTGCATGGAACAACAACAAAGAATGAAATGAAAATTTTCGTTAACACAGTTAATTAATTAAGTCCCAGCAACTTTAAAATCTATGAAGCCAACAAAGCACAAGTGTAGCTGTTCTGTGTGTGGTAGTATGACTCAACGCACATCTGGCACGGTTCTTCTTCAACAAGACAAGAATTTTTAAATACCAATTATACTGACGTGATACAAGAAAATTAGAAATACTATAATTGCGCAAGAAAAACAAAATTACACTCTAATACAAGAACACAAGCCAGATGCTTTGTTGACTGAACCTGTAATGATGCATTATTTGCAATACACAAATAATAAAAGAACATAGCGTTTTATTACCTTGATATATATTGACGAAATGCACTCTGGTCATTACAATATCTCCATTAGAATAACATCTGCTATCTCTCCCATCAAATAACTGCATAAAACATGGAACAAACACTCCCTATTACCACATATCCACTCCGACTTCACGACAAGCAGTGTCCTCCACAACTTCTCGGCAAGAACTGCTTGAGGTTACGTCTCAATAATCACTGCCAGTGGAGGCGGTGGAACAATACTCTCTGGCGCGATCTCTGGCGCTGTGGCTCAGTGTAGCCACCTTTCAATATCCAAATTCGAAAGGGTCCAAATAAAGTAGGTTTTGTAGGAATTCCTCAACCTTTTAGTGATGCTATTAAGTTAATTTGTAAGGAGCAGCCAATTCCTATTATATCTAATTATTTACTTTATTATTTTTCTCCTGTTTTTAATTTAATAATTTCCTTGGCTGTTTCAGTAATTTTCCCTTACTTAACTTATATGTGTTCTTTTTCTTATGGGTTTTTGTTTTTTTTTATGTTGTACTAGATTAGGTGTTTATACTGTTATAATTGCTGGTTGATCTTCTAATTCAAATTATTCTTTATTAGGCTCTCTTCGTTCTGTTGCTCAAACAATTTCATATGAAGTTAGTTTGGCTTTAATTTTATTATCTTTAATTATTTTAATTGGTAGTTTTAACATATTTGATTTTATAAATTATCAGCTTTATTGTTGATTTATTATTATTTCTTTTCCTTTAGCTTTAGCTTGTTTAGCTTCTTGTTTAGCTGAAACTAACCGTACTCCATTGACTTTGCCGAAGGTGAATCTGAGTTAGTTTCAGGGTTTAATATTGAATATGGAGCAGGTGGGTTTACTTTAATTTTTTTAGCTGAGTATACTAGAATTGTTTTTATAAGAATATTATTATCTTTAATTTTTTTAGGTGGTGATTTTTATTCTTTTATATTTTTTATTAAGCTTGCTGTTATGTCCTTTGGTTTTATTTGAGTTCGGGGGACATTACCACGTTTTCGTTATGATAAGTTAATGTACTTAGCTTGAAAAAGTTTTTGCCTTTATTTTTAAATTTTTTTATTTTCTTTGTCGGTTTAAAGATTTTATTAATTTCATTTATTTAGTGAAATTTGTTAAGAAAAGTTAATAGAAGAGTTAAACTTCTAGTTTTATGTTTTCAAAACATATGCTTTTCCTAAGCTAATTAACTTATTATTCCTTAATTAGTTTATCTCATGCGTTTGCAACATGTACATTAATTAAGAAGTATGTAAAGTAGATAATTGTTAAGATTTGTCCTGTTATAATATAAGGTTCTTCAACAGGTCGTTTACCAATTCATGTTAATAAGCATACAACAACTAATATAATTCAGAATAAAATCTGATTAATAGGACAGAATTGAATACCTCGAAATGGTGTTTTATTATAAAATGGTAAAATTATTAAGATTCTAATTGATAAGAATAATGCAATAACACCTCCTAGCTTATTAGGGATTGATCATAGAATTGCATATGCAAATGAGAAATATCATTCTGGTTGAATATGGACTGGGGTTACTAATGGGTTAGCAGGTACAAAATTATCTGGATCCCCTAGGAGGTAAGGATTAATCAAGCACAATATAATTAATAATGATGTTATTAATACAAATGTAATAGAGTCCTTGAAAGTAAAGTATGGGTGAAATGGGATTTTTTCAATATCTCCATTTAGGCCTAATGGGTTATTAGACCCTGTTTGGTGAAGGAAGCATAAATGAATTGCTGCCATTGCAGCAATAATAAACGGTAGTACAAAATGGAATGTAAAGAATCGATTAAATGTTGCATTATCAACAGCAAATCCTCCTCATACTCATTGAACTAAATCTGTTCCTAAATATGGAATTGCTGATAATAAATTAGTAATTACTGTCGCACCTCAGAATGATATTTGACCTCAAGGTAATCCGTATTCTATAAATGCGGTTGCTATAACTAAGAATAGGATATTACTGTACCAATTATTCAGGTGTGTATGTGTATGTAACATCCGTAGTAAATTCCTCATCCGACATGTAAATAAATACAAATAAAAAATATAGAAGCTCCATTTGCATGTAAGGTTCGAATAATTCAACCATTATTTACGTCTCGGCAGATGTGAACTACACTACTAAATGCTATTTCAATATTTGATGTATAATGTATAGCTAAAAATAGTCTGGTTAAAATTTGAATTACCAAACATAACCCTAGTAGGGACCCAAAATTTCATCAAAATGAAATATTTGTTGGTGCAGGTAAATCAACTAAAGAGTTGTTAATGATTTTAATTAAAGGATGTCTTAATCGTAAGGGTTTATTCATTAGTAAATTATCTTATTTTACGAATAGGTCCCTGGTTAATATTGGTGATTTTAACAACTGCTAATAGTGCTAAAAATAAATAAATTATTATTATTATTGTAATAATGAATGTTGCTCTATTATATAGTTTTTCTAAAGATATTGTTATGTCTTGATAATTGATTGAATTATCAATATTTATAGTTTCAGTATTTTTGAAAAAGTCTATAAATATTGTTATATCTAAAATAATTAATGTTGATATAATAAATACTCATACTGTTAAGGTAATAATTATCGTAACTGATTTAGGTTGAAATATTTTGTTTGATGCAATTCTCGTAATACAAATAAATAGGACTAATATACCACCAAGAAACGTTAAAAATAAAATATATGATAATCAATATCTTTCCATTATTGTTCCTGTTATTAGCCCAACTAAAAAAGTTTGTAGGATAATGAAAAGCATTATTGATATTGGGTGTCTTAATTTAATAAAATTAATATTTATTACGTTTGATAGTGATATAAATATTATTTTGATCATTTCAGGGGTTAGTTTATTAAAAATATCGGTTTTGGGGACCGATGATGGAAAGCTTTTTCACCTCTGAAGTTTTAAAAGTGGGGGCTGGACTTATTTCCGGTTTACAAGACCGGCGTTTTTTTTAAACTATTAAAACTAATGTTTGTATTCTCTGTTTTTACTTCTTTATTGATTTATTTTGCTGGTGTTTATGTTTTTTCTTCTAAATGTAAGCATTTATTAATGGTTCTTTTGAGATTAGAATATATTGTTCTTTCTTTATTTATATTATTTATTGTTTTTCTTATTGAGTTTGATTATGATTATTTTTTTCCTGTTATTTTTTTGGATTTTTTTCTGTTTGTGAAGGTGCTTTAGGTCTTTCTATTTTAGTCTCAATAATTTGCTGTCATGGGAATGATTTTTTTAATTCTTTTGGTTTATCTTTATGTTAAAGTATTTATTTATAACTATTTTTTTGATCCCTCTTTGTTTGGTTAATAATTGTTGACGGTTGGTTCATTCTTTAATGTTTCTGTCTAGTTTTGTTTTTATGACTTGTGTTTATTCATATTCAGATTTGAATATGATTAGATATTATTTTGGTATTGATTATTTTTCTTTTAGTTTGATTTTGCTTAGTTTTTGAATTTGTTCTTTAATAATTACTGCTAGAGGTTCAGTTTATTTAAGTTCTTATCATTCTAGTTTTTTTGTCTTTATGGTCTTAATTTTAATGATTATACTTTATTGTTTGTTTGCTAGATTGAGTCTTCTTTCTTTTTATATTTTTTTTGAGGCTAGATTAGTTCCTACTTTACTTTTGATTTTAGGTTGAGGTTATCAACCTGAACGTTTACAGGCTGGTGTTTATTTAATTTTTTATACTCTGGTTGCTAGATTGCCTTTATTATTAGTGTTGTTTAGGGTTTATGATTTTTCTAATACTTTATATTTTCCTTTATTGGTTGATTTTGGTTCTTATTATTTTATATTTTATGTGTTTATAATTCTTGCTTTTTTAGTTAAGATGCCAATATTTTTGGTTCATTTATGGCTTCCTAAGGCTCATGTTGAGGCCCCTATTTCAGGTAGAATGATTCTTGCTGGTGTTTTGTTAAAGTTAGGTGGTTATGGTATTTTTCGTGTTATGAAGGTTATTTCTTATTTGGGTTTAAAGTTTAATTATTTTTGATTGTCTTTAGGTTTGTCTGGTGGGGTTATTGTTAGATTTATTTGTTTTCGTCAGGTTGATTTAAAGTCTTTAATTGCATATTCTTCTGTTGCTCATATAAGAATAGTTATTGGAGGATTGATGACTATGAATTGATGGGGTTGTATGGGTTCTCTTTCTTTAATGGTTGGTCATGGTTTGTGTTCTTCTGGTTTATTTTGTTTATCTAATATTATTTATGAGCGTTTAGGTAAATGAAGATTATTAATTAACAAGGGTATAATTAATTTGATACTGAGAATGGCTTTATGATGATTCCTTTTGAGATCATCTAATATAGCTGCCCCTCCTTCTTTAAATTTGGTAGGTGAACTTTTTTCTTTTTTCTTTTAGATTTTTTGCTGTAATTTTTTTGTCTTTTTTTTAGAGCTGTTTATACTTTATATATATATTCTTATTCTCAGCCTGGTAATTATTATTCAGGTGTTTAGATTTGTTCTCTTGGTTATTTTCGTGAATATCATCTTTTACTTTTACATTAATTGCCTTTAAATATTCTTTGTTTAAAAGGAGAGTATTTTTTTGTTTAGGTTGCTTAAGTATTTTAATTAAAAATGTTGTTTTGTGGAATCAATGATATGAATTTTTCATCTTAGCCCGTGAATTTGTTTTCTATTTGTTCTTTGAGTTTTTTTTACCGAGAAACAAAATCCACTGCAAAATCTTGTTGTTGAACAATCATACGAACTGTAACATCAGTATTCATAACAAAGTAATTTTCATTTTCAATAACTATAAGGTAGGGAAGATATGTTGATTTTTAGAATGAGTTACAGTCACGAAAAATGTTCCTTTAATAGAAGGCCAGATACAGAACAATAAGAACTCAATATATTCTTTTTTGTTAAAAAGTAATGATGATAAAGAAATTCATAGCACAGCATTACTAAAAGATATTTCGCGGCTCTTTTCATTATATGCGTTGTTACGCAAGCAATAGTAATAATAATAATAGAAAAGAGTGAACGAACAACGACGCGAAAGTCTGCACCTCTGGTGGCCCACCAATACTCTCTACCAGGACTGCAGTGGGTCTGCTCTGTGATGACCTACCTACCAATATTCGTCAGAACTTCGAATGACTCTGCTGTGGGTTTGCTCCATTACCTGTCAGCATGTCAAGAGTCAGCACTGTCTTTCCGTTGGAAGGACACCACTACTTCTTCAAGACTGCATGGAAATCCACTACTTCTGTGTGCAATTTCTTTTACTAATGAGACTTTATGAAAAAAAACTGTAATTACTATTATGATGAATGATCAGGACTGTCTTTATGGACTGTGAGGAAATTTTAGCTTTTGGCCAACATTGTATCAATATGTGTGTGCATTTGATATCTTTCCTACTGTAATTATGAAAAAATTTTTCAAATCTGTATTGGCCACTGCCCAAAAAAATTTGTAAAATTTTTTGTGGGGAGCGTCGGGGCTATGTAAGTAGGCTGTTTATGTTTTCTTTATGTAAGTAGGCCGTTTATGTTTTCTTATTGGCAACGTTACGTAGCGCTCTATATGAAAATCACTGGCTGTACTGTGTGCAGTCTGTGGCTAGTTTGCGTTGTTGTCTGCCATTGTAGTGTTGGGCAGCGGCAGCTGGATATGAACAGCGCGTAGCGTTGCGCAGTTAGAGGTGAGCCACCAGCAGTGATGGATGTGTGGAAGGAAATGGCGGAGTTTTGAAATTACATATATTATGACTTTTGATGATATTAAGGTAAATACAGTGTTTGTTCTCTATTAAAATCTTTCATTTGCTAACTATCCCTATCAGTAGTTTGTGCCTTCTGTAGTTTGAATCTTTTATTTAGCTGGCAGTACTGGCGCTCGCTGTATTGCAGTAGTTCGAGTAATGAAGATTTTTGTGAGGTAAGTTATTTGTGAAAGGTATAGTTTAATGTTACTCAGGGCCATTCTTTTGCAGGGATCTTTGATAGTCAGATTGCGTTGCGCTAAGTAATATTGTGTGTCAGGTTAAGCACAGTCTTGTATAAATTGTTCAAAGGGGACGTTTCAAACTGTATAATAGAGCTGCATGCCCTCGGAAAAATTTACGGCTGTAGTTTTCCCTTGCTTTCAGCCGTTCGCAGTACCAGCATGGAAAGGCCATTTAGGTTGATGTTACAAGCGAGATCAGTCATTATCCATAGTGTTGCCCGTGCACAAGCCTCCCCACCAACGGCAAGATTCATGGTTCATGGAGGACGAAAATGCAGAAATCAAATCAATAAAATTAACTGTCTCTGGTTGTTTCATTAGCCATAAAACGTTTTCTTCTTGTAAATATCAAAGAAATCACTGGGTCCCACGCCTTGTTGTTGTTGTTGCTGTCTTCAGTCCTGAGACTGGTTTGATGCAGATCTCCATGCTACTCTATCCTGTGCAAGCTTCTTCATCTCCCAGTACTTACTGCAACCTACATCCTTCTGAATCTGCTTAGTGTATTCATCTCTTGGTCTCCCTCTACGATTTTTACCCTTCACGCTGCCCTCCAATGCTAAATTTGTGATCCCTTGATGCCTCAGAACATGTCCTACCAACCGGTCCCTTCTTCTTGGCAAGTTGTTCCTCTTCTCCCCAATTCTATTCAATACCTCCTCATTAGTTATGTGATCTACCCATCTAATCTTCAGCATTCTCCTGTAGCACCACATTTCGAAAGCTTCTAATCTCTTCTTGTCTAAACTATTTATCGTCCACGTTTCACTTCGATACATGGCTACACTCCATACAAATACTTTCAGAAACGACTTACTGACACTTAAATCTATACTCGATGACCAGCGCCTTATCCAGCTGAAATCCGCCATCATGATTGATAAGATCTTTTGCCAAACGTATTTCCACTGATTCGTTAATAACTGAATCTCAGAAGAATCTCGTCGAGGCCAAGATTTCTGTGGAAGAATAATCCATAGAATATCCTGTGGAGATACTATGCACGGCTGTGGCTGACTTACTAGGCTGCAAAAGGCACATTTCACGCATTGTCCGCGATGTCTGACCGATGTAGGCTTTACCACACTGGTACGGTATTTTGTAGGTTCCAGCTCTCCGCAATCCCAGATCGTCCTTCGTCGAACTGAGAGGAATCTTTGTAGGTGGGCAGAAGATCACTTAAGACTCTGCCTAATCTCTGCGAAATATCGCCCCGGACTTGAACCGCCTCTTCTCCTTTTGATCTTGTATGTGGGCACGTTTCTTTCTCCTTAAAGCTGTGCGGATCTGATGTGGAGAATATCCTTTAGCTTTGAACACAGACTGCAGGTGTTCCAGCTCCTTTGGAAGGCTGTCTCCATTAGATTCAAGATGTGCCCAGTGCACTGACGTTAGAATGTTTGTGATGCGTGGTGATCGCTAGGTACCTGCAAATACAGGTCTATATGTGTTGGTGTACAATAAACGGAATGCCACAATGATCCATCCACTTTCTGACTGACCAAGACACACAAAAACGGCAGACGACCACCCTTCTCGACTTCCATAATAAATTTGATATTCTTGTGGTTTGAGTTCAGGTGGTGCAAAAAGCATAACAATTCTTCTTCACCGTTGGGCCACATTACAGTCGTATCATATACATATCAACCATTGGGTTTAAGTTATTAGTTAGCTTCAATGTAGTCTGACTTTTCTCTAGGATCCCTCTCATGCAATCATTGTCATTCATCAGCAGTAACTCAGAAGCCGATATAACAACGCTATTTCATCATGTCCTTTTCTTAACACAATTTTTATTGAACGGTGGTTATTTTGAGCGAACTGTCGGTATTACATAGGTAGTCCTCTCTCCTCCCTAGAATATACCTATAAAGTTGTCAGCCGGCCGCGGTGGTCTCGCGGTTCTAGGCGCGCAGTCCGGAACCGTGCGACTGCTACGGTCGCAGGTTCGAATCCTGCCTCGAGCATGGATGTGTGTGATGTCCTTAGGTTAGTTAGGTTTAAGTAGTTCTAAGTTCTAGGGGACTGATGACCACAGCTGTTAAGTCCCATAGTGCTCAGAACCATTTGAACCATTTTTTGAGCCGTAAAGTTGTCAACTACAAAATATATGTTTTCTGCCCCTATTAATTACTGAACTGTAGATTACAACTTATTCAGAAATGAGGAAACGTATATGTTTATGAAAAATAACATGACTAATCCACTACCTACCTTGTCACTGAGACAGAAATACTTGCTTTTTGTGATGTACGAAAATTTAAAGTTCCTGCTTGTAATCCATTGTATGAGACTTTTGGCAGTGGTGGAGTATCTTAAGATCTTTTTCTATTAGGGAGTAAATAAATTGTAATAGGTGATAAAGTAGTCAATAGTGGTAGAAGTACATTTTATAAATTACAACTACATACAGGGTGGTCCATTGATAGTGACTGGGCCACATATCTCACGAAATAAGCATCAAACGAAAGAACTACGAAGAGTGAAACTCGTCTAGCTTGGAGGGGGAAACCAGATGGCGCTATGGTTGGCCAGCTAGATGGCGCTGTCATAGGTCAAATGGATATCAACTGCGTTTTTCATACATATCCATGTAGTACGTGAAGAAATATGAACGTTTTAGTTGGACCACTTTTTTCGCATTGTGATAGATGGCGCTTTAATAGTCACAAACGTATAAGTACGTGGTATCATGTAACATTCCGCCAGTGCGGACGGTATTTACTTCGTGATACATTACCCGTGTTAAAATGGACCGTTTACCAATTGCGGAAAAGGTTGATATCGTGTTGATGTATGGCTATCGTGATCAACATGCCCAACGGGCGTGTGCTATGTATGCTGCTCGGTATCCTGGACGACATCATCCAAGTGTCCGGACCGTTCGCCGGATAGTTATGTTATTTAAGGAAACAGGAACTGTTCAGCCACATGTGAAACGTCAACCACGACCGGCAACAAATGATGATGCCCAAGTAGGTGTTTTAGCTGCGGTCGCGGCTAATCCGCACATCAGCAGCAGACAAACTGCGCGAGAATCGGGAATCTCAAAGACGTCGGTGTTGAGAATCCTACATCAACATCTATTGCACCCGTACCATATTTCTATGCACCAGGAATTGCATGGCGACGACTTTGAACGTCGTGTACAGTTCTGCCACTGGGCACAAGAGAAATTACGGGACGATGACAGACTTTTGCATGCGTTCTATTTAGCGACGAAGCGCCATTCACCAACAGAGGTAACGTAAACCGTCATAATATGCACTATTGGGCAACGGAAAATCCACGATGGCTGCAACAAGTGGAACATCAGCGACCTTGGCGGGTTAATGTATGGTGCGGCATTATGGGAGGAAGGATAATTGGCCCCCGTTTTATCGATGTCAATCTAAATGGTGCAATGTATGATCATTTCATACGTAATGATCTACCGATGTTACTACAAGATGTTTCACTGCATGACAGAATGGCGATGTACTTCCATGATGGATGTCCGCCACATTGCTCGCGTGCGGTTGAAGCGGTATTGAATAGCATATTTCATAACAGATGGATTGGTCGTCGAAGCACCGTACCATGGCCCGCACGTTCACCGGATCTGACGTCCCTGGATTTCTTTCCGTGGGGAAAGTTGAAGGATATTTGTTATCGTGATCCACCGGCAACGCCTGACGACATGCGTCAGCGCATTGTCAATGCATGTGCGAACATTACGCAAGGCGAACTACTCGCTGTTGAGAGGAATGTCGTTACACGTATTGCCAAATGCATAGAGGTTGACGTACATCATTTTGAGCATTTATTGCATTAATGTGGTACTTACAGGTAATCACGCTGTAACAGCATGCGTTCTCAGAAATGATAAGTTCACAAAGGTACATGTATCACATTTGAATAACTGAAATAAAATGTTCAAACGTACCTACGTTCTGTATTTTAATTTAAAAAACCTACCTGTTACCAACTGTTCGTCTAAAATTGGGAGCCATATGTTTGTGACTATTACAGTGCCATCTCTCACAAAGCGAAAAAGTGGTCCAACTAAAACATTCATATTTCTTTACGTACTACACGAATATGTAATAAAAATGGGGGTTCCTATTTAAAAAAAAACGTATTTGATATTTGTTTGACCTATGGCAGCGCCATCTAGCGGGCCATCCATAGCGCCATCTGGTTTCCCCCTTCAAGCTAGACAAGTTTCGTTCTTTGTACTTTTTCGTTTGACGCCTTTTCGTGAGATATTTGGCCCGGCCACGATCAATGGACCACCCTGTATATAACACCTCTGATTATGTACAAACGCTTTGTGAAACCATAGTGTTGTAATATTTCGTAGCATGTTATGTAAACAGCAGCCATTGTAATTTATGATTTGCCTGTATATGATATTGTTTATAGTGGTCGAGGCACAATACCTGTGAGAATCATGGTACGCAATGTGGCGATCCGATGGCAGGGTGTGGGTATGGGGAATGCCCGGTGAACGTCATCTGCCAGCGTATGTAGTGCCAGCAGTAAAATTAGGAGTCGGTGGTGTTATGGTGTGGTTGTGTTTTTCATGGAGGAGGCTTGCACTCCTTGTTGTTTAGCGTGGCACTATCACAGCACAGATCTACATTGATGTCTTAAGTATCTTCCTGCTCCCACTCTTGAAGAGCAATTCGGGGATGGTGATTGCATCTTTCAACAGGATCGAGCACCTGTTCATAATTCATGGCCTGTGGCGGAGTGATTACACGACAATAACATCCCTGTAATGGACTGGCCTGCACAGAGTCCTGACCTGAATCCTAAGAACACCTTTGCGATGTTTTGGAACGCAGACTTCGTGTCAGGCCTCACCCACCGACATCGATACCTCTTCTCAGTGCAGCCCTCTGTGAAGAATGGGCTGCCATTCCCCAAGAAAACTCTTAGCACCTGATTGGACGTATGATTGCGACAGTGAAAGCTGTCATCAAGGCTAAGGGTGAGCCAATACCATATTGAATTCGAGCATTACCGATGGAGGGCGCCACAGACTTGTAAGTCATTTTTAGCCAGGTTTCCGGATACGTTGATCACATAGTGTATACCGGCGAATGTTATTCTGCTGGACAAAATACCTTGGAGTGCTGTTCATGAGTGGCAGCACAATAGGTCGAATGACCGGAATGACGTATAATGTTGCAGTCGAGAGTCATGGGATAACGATGAGAGTGCTCCTACGATTTTACGAAGTCGCATCCCAGACCATGCCTCGAGGTGGAGGTCCAGCGTGTTTAGCTCGCAGACAGTTACAGGCCCTCAGCTGGACCCCTCCTGACCAACATGCGGCCATCACTGGCACCGAGGCAGAACCATTTTCATCAGGAACCACAACAGATTTCCACCTTACATCCACTGAGCTCTCGCTTGACACCACAGAAGTCGCAAATTGCGGTGGTTTGGCGGTTAGTGCAATGGACCCTGTTGGGCGTCTGGCTCGGAGCCGTCCTCGAAGTAAGCGATTTGGAACAGGTTGTTGTATAACTGTGGTGCCAACTTGTGCCCAAATTGTTGCTGCAGGTGCAGTACAATGCGGCAGAGCCATGCGCCGAACATGATAATCTTCCCTCTCGGTGGCCCCATGTGGCCGTTCGGAGCACTGTCTCCTTGCGACCGTACATCCTCGTGACCGCCGCTGCCAGCAGTCATGTAGAGCGTCTACATTCCTGCCACGTCTTTCTGCAGTATCACACTGCACTCACCTCGTTAAACTCAGTGAGCTTTGAGAATGGCATCTTTGTCGCCTTAAATCCATTCTTCACCAAATTGTTTTGGATTTGAGGTCCGCCAGTTATTCAAAACACCGTTTTTCTCAGTACCCAAACATGTTTCGGCACCACTGTGCCATCATATATATAAATAAATAAAAACGAAATCCCACTGATGATGGCACAGTGGTGCCGAAACATGTTTGGGTACTGATAAAAACGGTGTTCTGCATCACTGGTGGACCTCAAATCCAAAAAATTTTAAGTGCAAACACGGTCAATACAAGGAGCTACAAATCAAAAAGATGGATGTTCTTGAGCAAGCTTAGCTCACCACGTCCAGTTTGAAAGATAGCTAACGCTCAAGACCGTTACAGCGAGTATTTAAAGCAAACCTGACTTACATCTTCACTACTAGTGCTGGCGCGAAATTTCAGTAGACATCTTTTAGTTGTAGAAACACACCTACTAACTTTCTTTTATGTCTCACAACTCTTTCTCTGTGTTGTTATGTATTTCCGTCTGTGTATATTCTGTTCGTAGCATAATGAATCACAAAAAGTAATATAGTCCGACATTACCTGTGAATTCGGACGTGGTAGGTGTCCGATCACCAGTGTTAGCAACTGTGTGACACTACAGTGTCTCGTTCCGGATTATCGTTATTGATATAGTGTATCTCGGTGATAATGGTGAAGATCACAGGTATTAGAAAAGTATAGAGAAAGAATAAGTGATATTTTAGTGTGGTAATGTTTAAATGTGTCTAGATTCTTTTAGATATTTTTGTTATAACTATTTTCCATGTACTCGTAATTTAGTTTGGTGACTGCTTCGTAATAGACAGAAATCGATGAACAGTCGTGAAAATTTCCATGTTATTTAAAAGAAGAAATCAAGTTGTTACAAATACACAGTATGAAACTGGTCTTGCACGATGACTTTGTTCACGACAACTTTGACCTATCAATAAACCGTTAGAGCTACTGGTCCTCGTTCTATTGCTTCGTACATTCGAGAAATAGAATGAAATTCACTGTAGGCCGAGTAGGGTACGTATTTGTTAATTATTTATGTCACGAGTCAGAGCAAGTACAATACAGTGGTCGAAATGTAAGCAGATGACACAAGCTCGAATGTAGACAGGAAACTCATAAAGTGAGGAAAACATTTTATCCTATATCGGACTGCTTCCGAGCGATGGATCTTTTTTTTTTTACGCGACTGTCAACATACAGCAGAGGAGGGAAAAAACCGCTACCGAACCAGAAACATTGTATCATTTGTGCTTTTCTTGAAGGCTTCCGATAACGATAATGGATGGACTCATATATCTTACGTGTGCAAGACGTAGCAGCGTTCCGCTAGAAATATCGGAGGATAAAATTTAGTACTTTTATTGGTATAACGGAGCATCAGAGACATTTACTTCACGAGAGTTCTGAAATATTACTAGTAGGATACTTTAGGTGAGAATAAAGCTTTATTGTGCTTGATGGACAAATTTCTGCAACTGCAGCGATAAGTACTTTCGTTAACACATTTACTAGTGCACCTAGCGTTTGGTTGTAGCGTTTGATTTAAACTAATGGGTGTCGTGCTCAGCTCACAGACATAGACAGTTACACCCATAAACTGCTAACGTCAGTAAGTTATATGTAATTTGAGATCTAAGTTCAAAATCAAATGGCCCTAAGCACTATGGGACTTAACATCGGAGGTCATCAGTCCCCTAGACGTAGAACTCCTTAAACCTAACTAACCTAAAGACATCACACACATCCATGCCCGAAGCAGGATTCGAACCTGCGACCTTAGCAGCCGCGTGGTTCCGGGCTGAACCGCTCGGCCACGCTTTAAATGGGGACAGGTTTCTCTGCTGGTGTGACATTTTCCTGCGCCGTGTGTCGCTACTCTTGAAATTGTGTACTGACTTCTTTGCAAGTCTTATGACCACTTAAATTTATGAGTAAGGAAAGAGCCGTTGCAGTTACGTCGTTTTACTGGCTGAGGAAAGTAGCTATTACATGAAGGTACGTTATCTGATCAAGAATCTTAACACTTATTAGTGGGCATTCTTATGGTACGTGTCCACACTTTGCCCTTATAAGTGCTTGAACACTGCTGAGGGTACTTTCAATGATGCTCCTGAATGTCAGCCCATTCTTCCTAAAGAGATGAAAGTAGTGATGTTGGACGCTGGTGTCTAAAGCGATGTGGACGTTCTGACCCATCCCAGAGGTGCTCCATTGGGTTCACGTCATGACTCTGGGCAGGCCAGTCCACTTCGGGAAATTACTGTCCACAAACCATTGTCTTACAGATGCTGCTTATGACCGTGTGCATTGTCATGCTGATACAAACAGTTATCTCCTCTGAACTGCTCCTTTATTGCCAACGGCCTTGCCGCAGTAAGCTGAGGAGCTACTTGATTGAGAAGTAGCGGCTCCGGTCTCGTAAACTGACATAGGCCAGGAGAGCGGTGTGCTGACCACATGCCCCTCCATATTCGCAACCAGTGACGCCTGTGGGTGAGGATGACACAGGGGCCGGTCTGTACCATCGGGCCTCCCAAGGTCCGTTCGGACAGAGTTTAGTTTAGAACTGTTCCTTTACACAATACTGTAAAATGTGTTAATGTGGTTCAGCAATCAGCGTTTTCTCAAGCGTAGTATGGGACCACACCCCCAACCACGGAAAGCATTCCCATATCGTAAAAACACTTCTCTGTAGTTCATTGCTGACACTATACAGGGTGGCAAGTAACTTTCTCCAGCATTAGCCAAATCCAAGATCTTACGTCGAACTGCCACAGGATATAGCGTGAGCCACTCCAACTCAGTCGTTTCCACTTACTCACTGTCCAGTGGCGGCGCCCTTTACACCGCCTCAAGCGTCGCTTAGCATTGATTGCAGACATGTGCTGCTTATGAGGAGCTGCCTGATCACTGTACCCAGTTCTGTTTAACTCCCTATACACGATGGTTGTACTACACTCATGGTCATAGATTAAGGATAATGCTGATACACGGTGAAACAACGCTCTGGTGGGCGGGTTTGCGGGTTTAAATCACCTCGGGGTATGACCATGCGGTGCATTTGACCTGCGGTCGTCGGACGGTGGCGCTGGCAGCAGTCCACATACGCAGAGGTGTGTTGGTGCATGTCAGAGTAGGGCGCAGTGAGTAAGTGTGCAGAGGTTTCCAGAAGTGCTAATGGTGACTGTGTGTTGAAAATGGCTCAAAGAACGCATATTGATGACATTGTGAGGGGTAGAATACTAGGGGGACTGGAGGCTGGTCAAACACAGCAGGTCATAGCACAGGCCTCCGTGTTCCACAAAGTGTGATTTCAAGATTATGGCAACGATTCCAGCAGACAGGAAACGAGTCCAGGCCCTACAGTACGGGACGTCCACAGAGTACAACACCACAGGAAGACCGATATCTCACCATCAGTGCCCGCAGACGGCGACGGAGTACCGCAGGTAGCCTTGCTCAGGACCTAACCACAGCCACTGGAACAGTTGTCTCCAGACACACAGTCTAAGACGACTGAACAAACATGGTTTATTCGCACGGAGACCTGCAAGGTGCATTCCACTTAACGCTAATCACAGGGGGGTCCGTAAAGCCTGTCAAGAACACAGTACATGGTCATTGGAACAGTGGTCCCAGGTTAAGTTCACGGACAAGTCCAGGTATAGTCTGAACAGTGATTCCCGCCGGGTTTTCATCTGGCGTGAACCAGGAACCAGATACCAACCCCTTAATGTCCTTGAAAGGGGTGAGATTATGATTGGTGGACGTACACCTCTGCATGTCTTTGACAGAGGAACTTGTAAGTAGGCTGTTTATGTTTTCTTATTGGCAACGTTACGTAGCGCTCTATATGAAAATCACTGGCTGTGCTGTGTGCAGTCTGTGGCTAGTTTGCATTGTTGTCTGCCATTGTAGTGTTGGGCAGCGGCAGCTGGATGTGAACAGCGCGTAGGCCGTAGCGTTGCGCAGTTGGAGGTGAGCCGCCAGCAGTGGTAGATGTGGGGAGAGAGATGGCGGAGTTTGGAAATTTGTAAAAATGGATGTCATGAACATGTATATTATGACTGTTAAGGTAAATACTATGTTTTTTCTCTATTAAAATCTTTCATTTGCTAACTATGCCTACTAGTAGTTAGTGCCTTCCGTAGTTTGAATCTGTTATTTAGCTCGCAGTAGTGGCGCTCACTGTATTGCAGTAGTTCGAGTAACGAAGATTTTGTGAGGTAAGTGATTTGTGAAAGGTATAGGTTAATGTTAGTCAGGGCCATTCCTTTGTAAGGATTTATGAAAGTCAGATTGCGTTGCGCTAAAAAAATTGTGTGTCAGTTTAAGCACAGTCATGTATAATTGTTCAAAGGGGATGTTTCAAACTGTAACAGGTCAGGTGTATCGGGACGTTATTTTGCACTAGTGTGTCCACCTTTTCAGGGTGAAGTGAGTCCTGATGGATGATAACGCACGGTCGCACCGAGCTGCCATCGGGGAGGAGTACCTTGAAACAGATGATATCAGGCGAATGGAGTGGCCTGCCTGTTCTCCAGACCTAAACCCCATCGAGCACGTCTGGGATGCTCTCGGTCGACGTATCGCTGTTCGTCTTCAAACCCCGAGGACACTACAGGAGCTCCGACAGGCACTGGTGCAAGAATGGGAGGCTATACAGGAGCTCCGACAGGCACTGGTGCAAGAATGGGAGGCTATACCCCAGCAGCTGCTCGACCACCTGATCCAGAGAATCAGAACCCGTTGTGTGGCTTGTGTACGTGTGCATGGTGATCATATCCCGTATTGATGTCGGGGAACATGCGCAGAAAACAGTGGCGTTTTTTAGCACCTTTGTTTCGGGACGGTTTTCTCAACTTATCACCAATACCATGGACTTACAGATCTGTGTCATGTGTGTTCCCTATGTGCCTGTGCTATTTGCTCCAGTTTGGTGTAGTGCCACGTTGTGTGGCACCACGTTCTGCAGTTAATTTATGAGCATGAGTGTAGCTGCACGGCTAGCAACAGTTGGGAACTATGGAGTGATTTTTTTTCGCTGATTTCATGCGATTTTTTACAAGCACCATGCGCAGTGCTCGATGGTCCCTATCCGTCTTACACGAGGTCTGCATGGTCTTAGTTTATATGTGAATTGAAGGTGGTGGGGGAGAAAGGAAAGGAAAGGAAAGGGAGGAGATTACTGACGTCAACTGCATTGGGACATTACGCGGAATCAGCGGCGACGAGTGAAAACGTGTACCGGATTAGGATTCGAATCTGGGATCTCTTGCTTACTAGACAGGTGCGATAACCACTGCTCCATCTGGGACACTTGTTATCGCAAATGCGCGGACTATTTCGGCACGACTTACGGCCGACCCACATTCTACCTACCCGCATTCCCTGTCCATTTCCTCCACGCTCGCTACTGTGAGATTCCCACAGGAGATCGGACGTGCTCGTACATCCGCATTGAAGAAGGGTGGATCCATTGCCCATTGCGAATTTCGATAGCGTCGGCGTCATAGTTGTGTGGTCGCGGCGTTGAACTGCCAAGGGAGAGATCTGTGTTCAAATCTCCCTCGTGACAATTTTTTTTTCACAAAATTGTAAACTGCCCGTCAGGTGTCTCTTCGCTGTATCAAATCTGTATTTATGTCGTGGTCTAACGTCTGTTTTATTACTGTGAGATGTAAACATGGGACCTCCAGACGTACGTTCCTCCTATTTGTTCTACACAATTACCACATGTTACAACTCTTGCGTCCCTGTTTTGAAGTTTTGGCTCTTGAATTCTTATGTTGTATCATAGTTCACACCTGTTTATCTGTTACAAACAATCCTGTTGGAGGAACATCGGCAACTGTGCGCTGTACCAGAGGTTGAAAATACCACCACAGTTGTAAAGTTCTTTTACTATCACACGACCGGTTTCGGGCTTTTATACGCTCATCTTCAGGTGTAGTAACTTGGCGCTGTGACCCGAGCGCCGCCGTGGAAATGAACAAGGTGCGGTGTGCTACCTACGAGCGTAGAGTACGGAGTGCGCTCGTATGAAGCACATCGCGCCTTGTACACGTCCACCGCGGCGCTCGGGGCTCACAACACCAAGTTACGACACCTGAAGATGGGCGTTTAAGAGCCCGAAACAGGTCGTGTGATAATAAAAGAACTTTACAACTGTGGCGGTATTTTAAACCTCTGGTGTTTATTTGTTGTTTTCAATTCTGTGAGAGGCCTATGCGTCACCTCGCCTGCTCTCACTGTTCATCACATTTACTTGCGGCGGTAACATATTTTTGCCGCATGGCTCATATTCTATGACGAACAGTTCACCAGCTTGCGGAAAAGAAAAAAAGCTGGGCACGAGGAAGGTTTAAACACAGTGGCCACAAAACTACGACGTCGTGACCATTGAAATTCGCTCGATGTTGCACATCTCGAGCTTGGACTATTCACTATTTTGCTTCTGTTTTCACAGATCAGTACATCGTCTTCCTGTTTTCATCCTTGATCTGTATTCAGTTTTTGACAGGATGGACCTTCTTATCAGTAAAACAAGGGGATGCGATGGGGAGTTTCCCCTGTGAGCTCTCCGGACCGACCCATTCTGTTGCTACTGTTTTGCTACTGACAGCATAGTCCCCCCCCCCCCCCCCCCCGCCACCTTTCATACTGGTGGGTACACGTCTTGTAACATTTGGTGATGTTTCGCATTACGTAGTGGCTTCCGAATACTTTAGTGTACCTCAGGAATGACGTGACAAATTTATAACGTAACAACAGATTATTTCAACCCTGTCTGTCAAAAACAGTTTATACTTTCTCATTAACATTCTTCGGGGTGTACTGCCGCGTCGTGAAATACTTAAAAAATTAAATAGCGAACGTTTTGGCCGTGTTGTAGTGACATTCCTCAGGACAAACACTATCTGGAGAGGTATTAGCGTCAGTATTTCCACATTTCTTATGTGTTCATAAACTTCCTGTTCACACAGGTCGCTCATATGAAAACCTCTGCTTTTGTGGCCAGCTTCAAATTTCCCACTTCCCAGATAGATGCTCTTTGCTCTGGGGAAAGTCTCTGCGACACAGTCAAAACGTCACTTCCTATAGTTTTTTAAATATTTTATAAGCGTATTCAAATACAGAGATATGTAAACAATCAGAATACGGCGTTGCAGTCGGCAATGCCTATATAAGACAACAAGTGTCTGGCTCAGTTGTTAGATTGGTTACTGCTGCTAAAGTGGCAAGTTATCAAGATTTAAGTGAGTTTGAACGTGGTGTTATAGTCAGCGCACAGGCGATGGGACACAGCACCTCCGAGATAGCGATGAAGTCGGGATTTTCACGACCATTTAACGAGTCTACCGTGAAAATCAGGAATCCGGTAAAACATCAAATCTCCGACATCACTGCTGCCGGAAAAGCTCCTGCAAGACAGAGAAACGACGACTGAAGAGAATCGTACAACGTGACTGAAGTGCCACCCTTCTGCAGATTCCTGCAGATTTCACTGCTGCCCCATCAAAAAGTGTCAGCGTGCGAACCATTCAACGGAACATCATCGATATGGGCTTTCGGAGCTGAGGGCCCATTCATGTACCCTACATGACTGCACGACGCGAAGGTTTACGCCTCGCCTGGGCCCGTCACCACACTTTGGACTGTTGATGTCTGGAAACATGTTGCCTGGTCGGACGAGTGTCGTTTCAAATTTTATCGAGCGGATGGACGGGTACGGGTATGGAGACAACCTCATGAATCCATGGACTCTCCATGTCAGCAGGTGATTGTTCAAGCTGGTGGAGGCTCTTTAATGGTGTGGGGCTTGTGCAGTTGGAATGATATGGGACCCTTGATACGTCTAGATACGACTCTGACAGGTGACAAATACGTAAGCATCCTGCCTGATCATCTCCAACCATTAATGTCCATTGTGCATTCCAACGGACTTGGGCAATTCCAGCTGGACAATGCAACACCCCACACATCCAGAACAGCTACAGAGTGGCTACAGGAACACTCTTCTCAGTTTAATCACTTTCGATGGCCACAAAACTCCCCAGACATGAACATTACTGAACATATCTGGGATGCCTTGCCAAGTCCTGTTCAGAAGAGATTTCTACATCTACATCTACATGGATACTCTGGAAATCACATTCAAGTGCCTGGCAGAGGGTTCATCGAACCACCTTCACAATTCTCTTTTATTCCAATCTCGTATAGCTCGCGGAAGGAATGAACACCTATGTCTTTCCGTACCAGCTTTGATTTCCTTTATGTTATCGTGGTGATCGTTCCTCCTTATGTAGGTCGGTGTCAACAAAATATTTTCGCATTCGGAGGACAAAGTGAGAAGATTCCGTCGCAACCAAAAACGCCTTTCTTTTAATGATTTCCAGTCCAAATCATGTATCATTTCTATGACACTCTCTCCCATATTTCGCGATAATACAAAACGTGCTGCCTTTCTTTGAACTTTTTCGATGTTCGGTCAGTCTTATATGGTAAGGATCCCACACCGCGCTACAGTATTCTAAAAGAGGACGGACAAACGTAATGTAGGGAGTGTCCTTAGTAGGTCTGTTACATTTTCTAAGTGTCCTGCCAATAAAACGCAGCCTTTGGTTAGCCTTCCCCACAACATTTTTTATGTGTTCTTTCCAATTTAAGTTGTTCGTAATTGTAATACCTAGGTATTTAGTTGAATTTACGGCTTTTAGATGAGACTGATTTATCGTGTAACCGAAGTTTAACGAGTTCCTTTCAGCACTCATGTGGATGACCTGATGACCTTTTCTAAATCGTTTTGCAGTTTCTTTTGATATTTTGGTAACTTTATTAGTCGATAAACGACAGCGTAATCTGCAAACAACCTAAGACGGGTGCTCAGATTGTCTCCAAAATCGTTTATATAGATAAGGAACAGCAAAGGGTCTATAACACTACCTTGGGGAACACCAGAAATCACTTGCTTTTTTACTCGATGACTTTCCGTCAATTACTACGAACTGTGACCCCTCTGACAGGAAATCACAAAACTGGGACGATATTCCATAGCACGCAATTTCACTACGAGCCGCTTGTCTGGTACAGTGTCAAAAGGTTTCCGGAAATCCAGAAAAACGGAATCGATCTGAAATCCCTTGTCAATATCACTCAACACTTCACGTGAATAAATAATCTAGTTGTGTTTCACAGGAACGATGTTTTCTAAACCCGTGATGATTGTGTGTAAATAGAGCGTTTTCTTCGAGGTATATATAATGTTTGCACACAGTATATGTTCTAAAATCCTGCAACATATCGACGTTAACGATATGGGCCTGTAATTTAGTGGATTACTCGAACTACCTTTCTTGAATATTGGTGTGACCTGTGCAATTTTCCAGTCTTTGGGTACGGATCTTTCGTCGAGCGAACGGAGATTTCTATCCGTTTGTGCTTTTACTGATTTACGTAAAAACCTGCAGGATTCATGGTGTCAATTCCTTCAGCACTACTTCAGAAATTACTCAAGTGCATGCCACGTCGTGTTGCGGCACTTGTGCGTGCTCGAGGGGCCATACTCGATATTAGGTGGGTGTACAGCTTTCTTTGGCTTTTCAGTGTATATGTAACTATGTTTGTGCCGTGTACGTGTTTCGACCTATCTACACCATCCTCGGAATGTGGTCTGTATTTCATGGTACCAAAGTATATTCCAATTACGGTTCGTAAGACCAAACGTGGACGTACTACGGATTAAGAAAACACTATTTCATTAAGAAATTCCTGTCATCATTGGGACGCACATTTTTTATTTTGCTCCTAAGTCGGCACGTAGGACATATGCTATATCTAGTTTTCATTTTTTATAACTCTGGGAATAAACTTAACTAAACTTTTTGGTATATGCTTTACTCCGAGAGGTTTTCGTGAATCGCTTGTTTTTCGCTCTTGCAAGTTCGCAGTAGGTGCCAGAATATGCTTTAAGAAATATTATTTAAGGAAATTTCAGCATGGCTTCGAGAAATAATGGTATTTTCTGTTTCTTTTTGGTAATTTTGGCCTGGAACGTGTTTAGAATATGCTGTTATGTGTTAATATGCCTTACAGTGTCGAATAATTTCGTGACAAAAATACAGAGATATATTGTTTTCGATTTAGTAGTGTCTACATTCTACCACTTTTCTGACGTTCCAGAGGTATTGATTTCACAATTTACAGCTGTTTAATTTTTAGTCTTCTGACTATTTCATATATTTCAGCTATTTTCTAACGTAAGTAGTATTCACTTAGAACTTGACTTAAAATTTTGGTGAATCTCATCATTTTTTTAATTTACTATTTGAGTTTTGTTTTGAGGCAGAACAATACGTAGAGCACCAGTACAAACTTCTCATTCATAAAATCGAAGCTCACTATTGCGTTCAAACATTTTTATAGGAGTGGATAAGAGTATTGCGTATCCAACTTCGGAAATTTTTGAGACGATTTCGACGAGACATTTTTCTTATCTCTCATTTCGTAACCATCGTAGAAACCGAGTGTGGATCATTGCTTCAAAGAGAAAATACAAAAATACCCACACCACAGTGGCAGCATTTTTTTCTGTTATTTGTTGTTATTTCGCCTCTAGCAATGAGTTGTTAAATCGAAAAATTCCGTGCAGAAATGTTTTTCGGAGTCCATATTAATCAGTAGGTTAATCATTTCAAGGCTGGAGGAAGGACGTACCACTTACGATAAAATCTTCTGCTTCTACACTTTAAGTACGTGGCCCTTAGCTGCTGCAGTGTTCATCTCTTCCTAGGCCTCGCCAGATGTTTTTGGCCCATGGAACTGCAATTTGTGACTGTCTGAGGCAGTCTGCCACTGCTCGACTTGTCGAAACTTTCATTCCTTCTTCCTGTCTTCTTCAGTTTTCTTTCTTAAGTTAATTACGTTTCATTCCTTCCTGATGTCGCTGTTTTTTACTCTCTTTACTGTGGTACAGTCTTTCACAGTCCTAATAAATCTCATTTCAGCTGTTTGGATCTTAATTTCTTAGCGCTTGTGAATTACTAGAGACTCACTTCCTTGGAGCAGTGCTGAGATGGCCATTACTTCATAAAATTTTGTTAGTATTATTTTTATTTTTTGTTGTCTCCAAATTTTGATACTTTCCTGGCAACATGCTTATCATATTGGTATGTGATAATATTCGTATGTGATATCACATTCCAGATTATTAAAATGACTGACTTGTTCTACTACCGTATTTTTCACCACTACTTTTGTTTACATGGGGCTCCATCCTATAAAAGTCACACTT
Organism: Schistocerca cancellata; assembly: GCF_023864275.1. Taxonomy (NCBI): domain Eukaryota; kingdom Metazoa; phylum Arthropoda; class Insecta; order Orthoptera; family Acrididae; genus Schistocerca; species Schistocerca cancellata. The sequence goes on along the minus strand of NW_026046754.1, from coordinate 668,276 downwards.
CTTGTCATTGTTTTCTTTGTCGATATAGTCATATTTTAGCCTTTGGCTGCTTTGCTTGGTGGTTTAATTCCTTTTAGCAGGTCATTACCTTTTTCTGTCAAAACTGTGATATCGTGTGAAAATAAAGCGCAGTTCACAGAATTGTCTTCATTTGTTCTAATACCTGCTTGAAACATGGTTTTACATTGACGCAGTAAATCATCTATATTAAAACTCAGAGTGGTCGCATACTAAGGAAATGATCGCAGGGGAGCAGATGCAGAAACCCTGCATTCCCTGTCTCGGCGACGTGCTAGTGCACGGCGTTTGCCGCTGCTGTCCTCCGACCTGTTGTGAGGTGTCATGTTAGTATCTGTGTCGTAAGGATGACCGTGACGAGTGCTTGCACAGTGTAGTGTTGGTTTTGTGCTGTTATTTATGTATTTATTTATTGCTCATTTAGCCTGACCAGATTAGGCTCTCTCTTACATCTGACCAGGAACGACACATACAAAAAATATTACATAACGGTCACAATAAAAATAACTCGAAATATTAATAAAAATAATAATTAGCAATAATAATAACAATAAAAGTAACACTAATTATGATAGTACAATAATTTACATTATTAATAAAAAGTAACAATTTGCAATAATAACAATAATAGTAACTTGTTTGTTAGACTTGTTTGGCGCTGTAGACGTTTAAATTTAGCACGGCAGTCTTGAGCTGACGTTTCTTATTGTTTGTAGTGAAATATTTCAGCGAAACTTTCGTTCACTGTGTCTAATTTCGTTGAGTGTTCCAGTGGTCGCTTGAATTTTTGGTTTTAGATAAGAATTTGTGTGAAGTTTTTGTGGTATTTTTATTCGTTGTGGTTTAGTAATATTAATAAAAGTAATAGAGCGAAACTACTGTTAGCTCCTTAAAAAGTTCTACTGTTGCAATTGAACTTAGGTAACGTAGACGTTTAGTTTTTTCAGTAAGTATTAAAATTTTACAATGAGTGAGAAGTGTGGGCCTTGACGTAGGTTTGTGGGTAGTGGGTTAGGGTGTGGGTTTTGTTCAAAGTATTTTCATTGGGGGGATTGCAGTGGGAAAGCAAGTTGGCATTATAGCCTGATCCTCTCCTGGAAATGTAGAATTTATAGCAGAAATAAGTTGATAGAGGAGCTGGCGCTTAAGATCTGTGCCCCTCAGGTGCAGTTACTAGACGCATAGGAGGAACTAGACAGGTTGAGGACGGTGAAGGGCGCCGGGGAATGGGAACTGGCAGTTGGTAAGAAGATAGCTAGGAAAGGGGATATTCAGACTTACACTTTGTGTGTAACCGATAGATTTGACCAACTGTCAGAGTTGAGTGGAGAAGAGCCACTTGTAGCTGTAGAAATAGGAAACATGCAGCAGTATTCAGCAGTTAGGGATCATAAGTATGTTGCAAATTCTAACAGGAACAAGAAGGTTCCGCTACTAGGTGGTTCGCATGGCAGAGGTGTGTGCCAGCAGTTGCAGGAAGTGTTGGGGAGTGAGTATTAGGACACCAGCATTGTGAAGCCTAGTTCATGGTTGGCTCAGGTGACTGTTATTATAGGGGAGTTATTTAGGAACTTTACGAAAGTGGATCTGGTAGTGATTGTGGGTGGAGCTTGGATTAGTCTCGATAGGGACAGGGAGTATGATGTAGGTGGTGACCTGGTAAGGATAGCTAATAAAAATGGCTGCTAGGCATGGCCAGCACGTCAATACGTATGGGAAGGGGAGTCTGGCAAAGCTTATAGGTGACAGTGTAGTTGGGGGTGGTGGGATCACTCATGGAAAAATTCCTGTAGTAGTTGGTGTTAGAGCTGCACCGTTATTAGATTGAAGTCAGCTGATAGGAATACCTTCTTGAAAGAAGTCCCTCTAACTAAAGAATCACCTTCTGAGGACGACATGTTTCCAAGTAGAGAAGGAATTAGCATATTTCATCAAAATATAAGAGGTATTAGGGACAAATTTAGTGAACTGCATATAGCTGTTGACTCTGAAATTTTTGATGTATCGTAGCACCACTTAAATAATTTGACAATTCAGAGGCTTCCTTTACCAGGATACAGATTAGCTGGCTGTTTTCCAAGGAGTTCCTTGTGGGGTGACGGAGTGGCCATGTACATAAAAAATTCCATTATGAGTCCACACACGTATCATGGCACTGCACTGAAAGTTGATTTCCATTAGAACGTTCTAAACATGGTACTGGCAGTAAAAGGCAGCCTGTGTGACTGACAAGTGGGATAAGGGTACTGGTTAGAACAAAAGTGGGAATTGTATCAAAATGTTAGAATTACTCAGAATCAAGTTACAGTAGCCCATTACAAACAGTATTGTAAGGTGCTTAAAAGTATTACTACGAAGGTGCAAATGGTTCAAATGGCTCTGAGCACTATGGGACTTAACTTCTGTGACCATCAGTTCACTAGAACTTAGAACTACTTAAACCTAACTAACCTAAGGACAGCACACACATCCATGCCCGAGGTAGGATTCGAACCTGCGACCGTAGCGGTCGCTCGGTTCCAGACTGTAGCACCTAGAACCGCTCGGCCACTCCGACCGGCTACTACGAAGGCGAAGAGTATACGGTACGCAAATAGAACAGGTAATTCACAGGATAAAATTAAAACCATATGGTCAGTTGTGAAGGAAGTGCCTGTTCAGCAGCACAAGGTCGACGATATGAAGTCAGTTTGCAGTAAAAATGTTTCTGTAACTGATAAGTCAGATATATGTATCGAATTTAACAATCACTTTCTGAGCATTGCTGTTGAATTAAATAAAATCTTATTTTCTACAGGGAATCATACAGCTCTCTTGGAAAATGCCTTTCTCGCATTGATGTCGGAAATATTCATCTTTGGTATTGAGATGGGGAAGGATGAGTCAGTAAATAAATCACTGAAGACGAACTCTCATGGATATAATGGAGTACCTAACAGAATATTAAAGTAATGTGATGCACATGTTAGCCCCGTACTTAGCCATAATTGTAATTTTTTCTTTAAGAATGGTGAATTACCTGAACGATTAAGATACTCAGTAGTAAAGCCACTTTACAAAAAGGGAGAAAGCGATAATGTAGACAGTTTTAGACTATTTCTATGCCATCAGTGTTTGCTAAATTGATTGAAAAGGCTGTATATATAAGGCTAACTGTCATTTTATTTCACATAATTTACTATCAAGTGTACAGTTTGGTTTTACAAGAGGTTTAACCATTGAAAATGCTATATTCTCTTTTGTCTGTTAGTTACTGGATGGATTAAACAAAATGTTTCGAACGCTTGACATATTTTTTGATTTACCTAAGGCCTTTGATTGTGTTGATCACAAAATACTGCTCCAGAAGTTGGACCATTATGGAATATGGCGGTAGCTCACAATTGGTTCACCTCTTACTTTAAAGACAGACAGCAAAAGGTCATTATCCACAGTATTGAGAATGGCTGTGGTGTGGGGTCTGAGTGGGGTACAGTCAAGTGGGGGGTGCCCCAGGGATCAGTGTTGGGGCCACTCCTGTTCTTTATTTACTTAAATGACATGCCCTCTAGTATTACGGGTAACTCTAAAATATTTCTGTTTGGTAATGACACTCGCATGGTAGTAAAGGATGTTACGCACAACATTGGCTCGGTTTCAAATAGTGCAGTTCATGACATAAGTTCATGGCTTGTAGAAAATAAACGAACGCTAAATCACAGTAAGACACAGTTTTTTCAGTTTCTTACACACAGTTCAACAAAACTCGAAGTTTTAATGTCACAGAATGGGCATATGCTTATTAAAACTAAACAGTTCAAATTTATAGGTACTCAATAGATAATATACTGTCGTGGAAAGCTCACGTACAGGATCTTGTTCAAAGATTTACTGCTGTCATTTTTACTATTCGAACGGTAACTGAAGTAAGTGATACGGGGGCTGTCCAGAAAGTAAGTTACGATCGGTCGCGAAATGGAAACGACTATTAAAATACGATAAAGCTTTGCAAAGATGTGTTGGGCAGTGTCTCTAGTATGACTCTAGGTAGAATTATGTCGCTCTTTTCATTCCTGAGCTCTTAGTGAGCGCGTAAAGATGTTATAGAGAATAGTGTTTCCCGCCAAGTACTAGGGCCTGGTGAGAATTTTCCCCTGAAGCTATGCAACTAACATTACATAACTGTCGCGCTGTTTCTTCTTCAAGACAATTCTCAGCCTCATTTTGCAGGGGCAATGAAGATGTTCCTGCATCGTTTCATTTTGGCACAGACAACGAGCTTTCTTGTTAACAATATTAGGTTATTCCCAAGAATAAGCAGCTTTCACTTGGTTAATACTAGGCAGAAATCAAACCTGCATTTGGATCAGACTTCCTTAACTCTTGTGCACAAAGGTGTGCAGTATATTGCTGCATCTATTTTCAAAGATCTTAGCAGTAATCCAAGTGCTTTGAAATCGAAACTGAAGTGTTTCATTATAGGACAGGCCTTCTATTCTGTCGAGGAGTTCCTTGAAAAATTAAGTTGATTCCTGTGTTATAGTGTTGATTGCGTTCACATAGCTTATGGCTTCTCTTTTCTTGGGTTCATAAACATTTTATGTTATCTGTTATTACTTTTATGTTGTAATTTCATGTACTAATACGTTCCATGACGGTGGAGACTTGCTTCTCATTTTGGTGTTACGGAACTAGACGTGTAAAAAGACAAGAAAAAAATTAGCTGTCTTTTAATGTTTGAAAGGATTTTAATTTCGTTAATATTTTGAGGAAGATTGTCCCAAACTTGGGTTCCTGAATGATTTGGAGAACACGGCAGTGGTACAGAGAGGATCTGACTTTGTTGAAAACGAGCATTTGTGCTGTGTTGCACGGAATCATTCATCGACATCTACAGCCGACATAAGCTCTCTTAAGAAAGTCCTTGGAGAATAGGATCACCATGATCAGGGATGAGAAGTATCAGTGACTACGAGTAGAAGCTCGAGACGATTTTTCTTTTTTCTATTTCTTTAATGACTGTAGTGATGCTGACACCTTATTACAGACTGCAATTGTGTCTTCAGTCCAGTCTAGATGGTAGTTCAGAATTGTCCCCAAATTCCTTGCAGAAGACGAAAAGGTGATTTCGGTGCTGTTTAGCATTAGGTGTGGAAGGGACTCTCTGAACTGAGGAGTAATAAGTCCTTTTAGGGAAGATTGCTTTCGTTTTAGACGAATTAAGTTTCAAACCTGCGTTCTGTGCCCTGTCTGATAAAGCAAGTAAGACAACATTTACCTTCGGGATGGCTGCACACAGATTTGTTAGACTTGCTCGCAGGTATAACTGAAGGTCATCATCACGTTGATGATATTTGTAGTGGGAGATAATGTTCGACACATCATTAGCATATAATAAGAATACTAATGGACCTTATTCTGATCCCTGTGGCCTCTTTTTTACGATCATTACACTCTGTTGATGGTATATAAAGTATGAGTGGAACCACTGTAAAGTACTTAAAGGAAAGTTTTGACTTCTGGATTTATCACGTACAATATTAAAGTCGACAGTGTGTAATGCTTTGCTGAAATCCAGAAAGCCAAAATAGTCACCTCTTGTTTATCCATAGCTTGTTTCAGATTTCAGTCACTTTTACACGAGAGGTCGTCGTGCTGCGATTTTTTCGGAAACGAGATTGGTATTCATGCAGAAGGTTATTTCAAGTTACGTGGGTGCTAAGCTGACCATGAACTACGTATTCTAAAGCCTTAAATAATGCTGGTAGAATGCAAATGGCCCTGTAGTCAGAAGGTTCTCCGACAGATTCCTTTCCGGTTAGAGGTTTTATGAATCACTTTTCCCAGGATGGGATGGGAAGATGCTCGAGGTCAGTGAGTGGTTAAAATACACGTTATTATTGGCAGTAATGGATCGACAAGGACGCTGATCATGTGTATTATAGCATCGTCGTGTGCTACAGCTACGGAACGAATTCTCGCAGTCGACTTCCTGACTGTTTTGAGGCATACTGGCCGCAGAAAATTTTTTTTCGTTTGTATCGGCCGCAGATACTTCAAGGGAATGGATAGTTTGCGTCCTTGTGCTTTATTCAAGTAGAGATATAGGCATGGCAAATAATTCATTTACATTCTAAGAACGAGAGGTTCAGCTGTAGATTGAGGTTTATCTATTCCTATCCCTAGTAGATTTTTCCACAAGACGGTGGCCTGTGAAATTCTTTAGTTAACAAGTGGGCATAATCGAGTTTTTCATTTCTCACCAACTAACTCGGTTGCATAGTCGCTTGTAGGCGAGACTATTCTCGGAGGTCGAAGTATTATTAGTTCCACAAAATATTATTAGTTTCTAATAGGAAAGATGCTCGTGTCATTATGCTTGTAGCAGATTTAAAATAATGTATTAGATGAAATATTATTTGTCCAACATGGATTGTACAAAGTGACAACTAGTCACGTGAAACGGGCATTCCTAAGGGAAAATGACAGCAGTAAAGTGCGAGAAAAAAGTTTTACCTCCTCAGCCAAAATTCCAGAAAACTGGAGATCACTGTATTTACTTCATATTTACTCCTGAAACAGAAATTATCACTCGCTATAAAAAAGACAAATCAACCAGGATAACTTAAACTAGAATTACAGGAGAATGAATTATTATCTAATGGAATCAGACGTTGAATAGCAGGAAGACAATTTCACCTTCAGCTACCATCTTGGGCACAACAATTATTAGCGCGTTTCGACCACTGTTATATTGGCCGGAGGAACCATTAGACTTATTACGTAAACGAAACCTTTTTCAAGAACCACTACACACATTACGTAAACAAAACCTTTTGAAATAATGATACCTTAGTTTCCACTTTGCTACAATCCTTAGTCGAATTATTAGCTTCAGGAAAAGGAAAAATTTCAGTCAATCAAAAATGAGAGTGATACAATATCACGATAACGTAACAAAATAGAGTTATTTTCAGTGTATCGATGACAAGCTCAATCTTGGTTCTAGTGTTCATTTGTGCAACTTAATTTGTATAAAGCGTAACATATCTCATTCAAATGAGGCCACCATCCATCAGATACCTGTGGAGTGGATACGAACTGGTAACAAGTAATGTAAGTCGAAAGTGTAAGTAGCGTATGCAGACAGGACAGAATGACAGAGTAGAATAATTAATCTGAGTAAGAGTCACGTTTTAGGTAGGGAAGCAACCCAGAAAAGAGTTGCAGATGAACTTCTTTTTTTAAATACGAGGCAAGTATGGACTAATTAATAATAACTGAGAGAAAGGGAAAATTCGAGACGATTTTTTTAAAGAGGAGGGATTATTACGGCACAGAATAGTAAGTGGTAGAAATCAGAAAAAATTTATTAAAACCCACTCACGTTGCCACAAGAAAATTCAAGTCATGCCAGATAGAGCAGCGAAAACAGGAAGCGAGCCAGCATGTGAAAGTGAGTCAGGTCGAAGACACTGTCTGCTGAGTAAGAATACGCATTCAGCAGACAGTGGACTACGACAGAAAGCAAAAGGAAGGGAGACAAGCGTATTCGTTAGCTCGTGAGACATGTTGCAGGAGACTATCTCTTCCATAAGAACACGAAGCGAGAGACCGACATAATAGTTAATAGCCTGTTAAGTGAATATAGCAGAAAGGATACATTTGGTCGCTAAGAACCGATACTTGGGTCATAGTCTCACCCTAGCTTCCTTTAAATATAGCGCTCTAGCTCTCGTCATTGGGTGATCATTGGGATGGATGGCATTCACAGTAACAGCACTCAATTCCGTTATTACAATACTTAACTACCTTTGGATTGATGATAAAAATCGTTTCTACCCAAACTCTTAAAGCAATTGTTAAGACTCAATTTGAATACATCCGTGAGCTGGACGGAATTCTGGAAAAAACTCTTGCAAGATATTAGGTCTTCTGATAACTACAAAGCTAGTATCGAAGTTCTAGGTTTCATGTCTACGATACTGTTTACTGTTTTTTTATATATTTTAAACTGTGGCAGGATTCTTAGAAAAACTTGATGTATTACAATATGATTCAGTGTCATGATATGTATGTTTTTAAGTACTTTATTAAAGAATTAACTATGTTCATATATAAATGTTAGTTTTCCTTTATATCATTAAAGCAATACTGACAGACGCGTGGATGCAGTATATTTTCTTTGTAACTAATGTCCTGTTTTTTCCGTTTTTTATTTCTATTTTTCAGAGGTGTCCCGTTGTTTACATAAATAATCTGGTTACCCTACCCCACAGGTGCTTTACCTTCAACTAAAATGCTGCAATAGATTCGAGAGCGCCGTTCTACCAATAGGCAGTGCCCATGGTAATTGTATCTTTGTTTACAACGTCAAAAGTTGCCTTACGATTTCTGTACGAACAGTAGCAATAGCAACACATGTGTAAGACATATCGGACTAATGTATAATTTTTGTTGATGTGTATATCTGAGTATCAGTTTTGTAGCGTTCGATTTAAGCGCTCGTAGTGTAACACTATCCATTTCGCCATCGTCTAATGTTACAACATCCGCTTAGTTCACACATAAAATTGATGTATGTTAATATCTCTAACTACATAGTAATATAAGGAGCAACACAGGTACAGTTGTACACCGGTTTTTGTTATACACTTCCTTGTACGATTGTGGGTACTTGCAACGCCGTTAACAGTGGTGAAGTTTGTCTCTCAGATCATCCATTAGACTTCGGAGCACTAGTGTATTTTATATATGGCGTGACGATCTGTTTGGGTAACAACTGTTGCAAAATGTTAAAGCCCTTAGGCCATGTTTCGCTACGTTTCAGAGTAATCAATCACTCTATGTGAAACAAAACTGCTACATCATACTGAACATTCGGATTTTTCACAGTGCTCTGTGGAAATTACGAGCGGCAATGGCCTGTTTCTGAAACTCGTTTTTCATCCCAGTGTGACGCACAATGGCTTCCTGATAAATAAACAAGTAGAATACCTTCGTATTTAGTGACATCAGCAGCCATTTAGAGAGACAACCGCAGACAGATCCGACCGATAAGCAGTGAACAAATATTTTCATATGTCTATGAAATCTTCAAGATCTACAGGCATCGTAAGACACATTTCATGTACTTTTTTTCCGCTAATGGGTGCTTCCTTAAACATGTGAGTCTTTCACTGGTAAACAAAACCCTGATAGTCCTTAGTCGACAGCAATAAGAGCAGTCGTATTCCTTTGCTAGCACATGCCATTTAAATTAGTCGCAACGATAAGGTAAGGGCTTTCCGTGTTTACATCTTTGGACTTTTCTGCAATAGAAAAGTTTCAAATTAGCGTATTAGGAATAAATTTTATTCTCTCTTGAATTCTTCTCTGTCTTGTCGAACAGTTTATACGCAAGAAACTCTACTACGCTCGTCTGGAAAGGCAAGATAATAATCATAAATTTCATCCTGAAATGCAGAGAACATTATTCTACCCTCAACTCTACCAGAATTGTGTGGTTGAACAGGCCTATAGACATGGGAGGAATTTTTGAAACGGAATAGGAATTAAACAGGTAAGTCACAAATTATTCTGATAGAGAGTTGTGCGAGTTGCGCGAATCATCACATTCTCTCATTTGCAGATAGCCTGCTTCTGGGTTAGCAATTCGTCATGTATCTGATCTAACAGCCGGACGCTGTGACCGAGCGCCTCTAGGCGATTCACTCCGGAATCGCGCCGCAGCTACGGTCGCAGGTTAGAATCCTGCCTCTGGCATGGATGTGTGGTTTCCTTAGGTTAGTTAGGTTTAAGTAGTTCTAATTCTAGGGGACTGATGACCTCAGATGTCAAGTCCCATAGTGCTTAGAGCCATTTGAACCATTTTATCTGATCTAACAGATATTTGAGAAGAAGTAAGGAATTTCTCTTTTAAGATGTTACTGCTGTGTACAACAAACAGGAAACAACTCCTTAGCAAACAACGTAATCAGTATTCGTAACAGTTTTGATTTCTACTGGTATGTTCTCTATTTTACTTGTGAATATACCATTATGTTACATATAAAAAATGAAATGGACTATATTTCATGGACTATAAAGAAATTGTACTGACTGTGACTATCCTAAACCAGTTTCGAATTCTAAGAGGTCATAAATTTGTACGATCCAGATAAAAGACATATAAATCATGAAGAAATACACATTGCTCAGGAAATCAAAAAGTAGATTCTGAAAATTAATGTGTGAATAGTGTGTTGTACCAGATAAAATGAAGCGACCAATTCAGAAGACAATGGTAGGGGCGGTTATTTAACAACGATTCCTAGGCGATCAACAAATGTTATCGTGGGTACGAAGGAAGCAAAGAAAAAGAATTTCTCAAGTCGAATAAAGCAACTATCGAAGAATGGCTGAAAGTTTCAAGGAAACGATAAAGAGGCTTCAAAGAATATGCTGAATTATACAAAATTGTTAGGAAATATATCTGAGACGGTGTTACGAGGAAAAATAAATATTTCATATCCCTCAACTCCCTCTAGTATCATCAAAGTTATTAATGTCTCTAAACATGTCCCATCACCCGGTTACTTCTTCTTCTCAGTGTTTACCAAGTGTTCTTTTCTTCGCCGATTCTGGAGATAATCTCTTCATTCATTACATTATAAACCAGCCTAATTGTTAGAATCCTTCTTCAGCACCACATCTCCAACGTTTCGATTCTCTTCTGGTCCCACAGTCCACGATTCACTACCATACAGTGCTGTGCTCAAACCGTACATTTACCGAAATTTACGTCTTAGATTAAGGCCGATGTTCGAAACGAATGCCGGACATTTGCCACGCCGGACATTGGCATACTTGCCCCTTCGCCAGGTAGCTCGAGCAGCGATCCCTCAGGTAAGGGACGCCCTTCCTCGTACTTCTGCTGTCCGCTTTCTAACCGCCGTCTCCACATCTTACTTGACACAACCAGTACGTGATTGACCTTCTTCTTCGACATCCCGGCGAAATACAGAGATTCTTTTCTGAAATCTAAATATTTATAACTTTTGGGAAACGAAAGCAATACCGACGATTATGTCAGTATGTAATTAGTTCTGCCAAGTATAAATATAGATCCCTCTGTCTGTACGGTAGCTTCCTTTCACGCTTACTGAAGGCGATAGAAACAGTCCATCGCCATGGGAACGATGTAAAGAGAATGCGAACCTACGCTAATAATTTCTTTTTGATTACTGCATTTGTGCCTACTTTAATTACTACACCTGCATGCCCAAAAGACAATAAGGAAAGAAGAAATGGATATGTGAATGTTTGAAAAGAAGAACGACATACTCCATATTTATTTACTCTCTAAAATCCGATATCCCTTGCGGCGAAACATTAGTTAGTAAAGTGTAGCGGGACAATGTTTAAAACATGACTGAGAATACGTTCACTAAATAGAGATAAGAACATATATGACTGACACGTCATCTAAAGTCGACGAACAGTTTTAAAATGTTGGAAATAAGGGAATGAGGTAACACAGAATGCTAGGCTTGTAACGTACGTTGTTGTTCTACATTGTTTAGCTCTGGTATTTACAGGGTCACAGAGAAAGCATCCTAGGTTTTGGAGGGAAAAGCCGTAATTGTAATGATCTGCACTACAACAGACACAAGAAGCACAGCTTAGGGAAAAGTAATGTAATATGTGTTCCAGCTCACAAACGCCATTGAAGCAGATACTTCCTGTGACTTAGCATGGGCAGAGGTTATATTCGACAACCGGAATAAATTAATGACTGGCTCAGATGAAACAGTTTTTGAACAGTTCAAAGAAAACTTGAGTCTCATCACGAATAGGTGCCCTACTCATCCAATTATAGTTGGCAGTGACTTCAATCTACCTACCGTATGTTGACAAAAAATACATTTTCAGATCCTATTGTAGATAGAAAACAACTTCCGTAATTGTTCTAAATGCTTTCTTTAAATTATTTTGAACAATTATTTCACGAGGCCATTCAAATTGTAAATGGTTACGAAAACACACTTGACCTCTTAGCCACAAATAATCCTGAGCATCACGACGGATTCAGGGATTATTGAACACACAGTCGTAGCGAGGCTCACTTCCGTAACAAAGAAATTCACCAAAACTAAAAAAAAGATGGTTCAAATGGCTCTGAGCACTATGGGACTCAACTGCTGAGGTCATTAGTCCCCTAGAACTTAGAACTAGTTAAACCTAACTAACCTAAGGACATCACAAATATCCATGCCCGAGGCAGGATTCGAACCTGCGACCGTAGCGGTCTTGCGGTTCCAGACTGCAGCGCCTTTAACCGCACGGCCACTGCGGCCGGCTCACCAAAACTAAACGCGAAATATATCTATTTATAAAAGCAACTAAAATTCGGTTGACGTCTTTCTAAGAGACAGTCTCCAATCCTTCCAAACTATGTAAGTGAAGACCATATGTGGCTTAAGTTCAAAGAAATAGTATCAACAGCACTCGAGAGATTCATACCAGCCGGACACGGTGGCAGAGCGGTTCTAGGCGCTTCAGTCCGGAACCGCGCGACTGCTACGGTCGCAGGTTCGAATCCTGCCTCGGGCATGGATGTGTGTGATGTCCTTAGGTTAGTTAGGTTCAAGTAGTTCTAAGTTCTAGGGGACTGACGACCTCAGATGTTAGGTCCCATATTGCTCAGAGCCATTTGAACCATTTGATTTTGAGATTCATACCAAATAAATTAATAAGAGACTGAACTGATCATCCATGGTACACAAAAGGCGGCAGAAAGCTGCTGCAGGAGCACCAAAAAGGCACGTATAATTTAGACGAACGCAAAATCTCCATGGTTGGCGCGAAGTTTTACTGAGGCTCGAAATTTAATGCGGATTTCAATGCGAGATGCATTTAATAGTTTCCACAACGAAAGTCTCTTTAGAAACATGGCGGAAAATCGAAAGAGATTCTGGTCCTATGTTAAGTAAACCAGCGGAAAGGCTCAGTAAGTACCTTTAGTGCGCGGCGGGTGAGGAGGAGGAGGAGGGGGTGACAAGGGACCCAACCCCTCGGCACAGGTAAAATCGTGGCAAATGTCCGTCGTGCCAATGTCCGGCGTGGAAAATGTCCGCACACCGTTAGACACCAGCAAACTTCTCTTCGCTAGGAACCCACTCTTTGCCTGTGCAAATCGGCTTTTTATGTCCTCCTTGCTTCGTCGGTCCTGATGTGCTTCGCTTCTAAGGTAGTAGAATTCTCTAACATTTTTTTCCTCAAAGTTGCCAATCGAACGAGTTGGCGCAGTGGTTAGCACACTGAACTCGTATTCTGGGACCGCAGCTCGTGGTCGTGCGGTAGCGTTCTCGCTTCCCACGCCCGGGTTCCCGGGTTCGATTCCCGGCGGGGTCGGGAATTTTCTTTGCCTCGTGATGACTGGGTGTTGTGTGCTGTCCGTAGGTTAGTTAGGTTTAAGTAGTTCTAAGTTCTAGGGGACTGATGACCATAGAAGTCCCATAGTGCTCAGAGCCATTTGAACCATTTCGTATTCTGGAGGAAGTCGGTTGAAATCCGCGCCCGGCCATCAAGTGTTACGTATCCCGTGATTTCCCTAAAGCGTTTCATGCCAAGTCCAGGATGGTTCCTTTAAAAGGGCATGGCCGGTTTCCTTCCTCACCTTCGAAGCAATTCAAGCTTGTGCTCAGTCTCTAATGACGTCGATGTCGACGAGAAGTTAAACCCTAATTTTCCTCCCTTCCCAATTCTGATGTTAAATTTATCGTTAATTTCATTTCTGTATTTCTCATTACTTTCGTCTTTCTTCGATTTACTCTCAAAACATGTTCTGTACCGATTCGACTGTCCGTTCCATGGAACATATCCGTAATGTTCTTCACTTAGAGTGAAGTTTGCGATGTCATTAGCGAAACTTATCACTGATATCCTTTCCCCTTCCATTTTAATCCCACTCCTGAACCTTTCTTTTATTTCCATCATTGCTTCTTCGATGTATATATTGAAGAACAGGAGCGAAAAACTACATCCCTCTCTTACACTCTTTTTAATCCCAGCACTTCGAACTTTATCTTCCAGTCTTGAGGTGTTAAGCTGATTATGCGATAGTTCTTGCACTTATCTGCCCTTGCTCTTTTCCGGCTTTTGTGGATAGCATTTTTCCGAAAGTCAGATAATGTGTATTCAGACTCATAGAATCTGAATAGTCGTTTGGTTGCCACTTCCCCAGTGACTTTAGAAACTGCGAAGTAATTTTCTTTATCCCTTCTTTGATTGCAATCTTCCAATAATTTATTAAACTCTGCTGCTAATACTGAATTCTCTACGTCTCCCACATTGTCTTCCATTTATTCTTCACTGACGTCATCAGACAGGTCCTCTCCTCCTTACGTAGGCTTTGAAAGAACTGTTTCCACCTATCCGCTCCCTTCTCTACGCCCAACAACGGTATTCCCATCGCACTCTTAATTTTGACGCCCTTGCTTTTAATTTGATGGAATGTTAGTCTGAGTTTTCTGTATGCTGAATCAGTCCTTCCGAAAACCAGTCCTTTTTCTATTTCTTCACATTTTACCTGCATCCATTTCCCCTTAGCCTCTTTGCACTTCCTATATATTAAATTCCTAAGTGACTTATATATTTCTCTGAATATTTTTCTACCTCCTTATTTCATGGTTCCGCTGAAGTATTTCTTCTGATACTCAGGGTTTCTCTGCAGTTACCTTCCTTATAGCTATGTCTAAGTTCTGCGATTGCCAATTTCAGATACGTCCACTTCTCTTCAGCTGAACTGCGTATTGCAGTATTCATCATCGCAGTATTTACAGCCTTTGAGAATTTCGAACACGTGCCATCGTGTGTCTGTAGTTCAGTATTCCACAGTTTTGCTCATTGATTCTTTCCGACAAGTCTCTTTAAACTTCAGCAAACTTTTGGTGATAACAAAATTGTAATCTGAGTATGTAACTTCTCTTGTGTACGCCTTACACTCCAGTATCTGATTTCATAATATCTGTCTGACGATGACATCATCCAGCTGGAATATTTCCCTATTTCACTCCTTCTGCATGTGTACCGCCCCCACTTGCTATTTTTAACGGTATATTCGCTATTACTAACAGAAATATATTGCAGAACTCGTTTAGGCTTTATCCCCTCTCTTTCCTACTACCAAGCACACATCTTCTGCCACTCTTTCTTCTGTTCTATCTTCAGAAATGAAGAGCTCAGTATTCTATATTTTCTACGGAGTTTATATATTTTGTTAACAGGTCTTAGGCTTAAAAGGCCATCACCAGAATTTAACTATCGTCATCAAAGAAAGTACAATTTTCGTGAACAACATAGTAAAATATGTTGCTCATCAAGAATCTGGTGCGAGCACAGAGTAAATGTCATCTTCGACAGTGCAGACGAAGTGCAGTTAAAATGTTAAAAGTCAAACAGTAAATAAATATAAAGCGAGCAAATGAGAAACAACATTAACACTAAACTGGAAAAAACAGTGCCTATGCAACAGATTAAATTAAAATAACAATCCCAATAAAGTGAAATTAACATTCGACAAGAGCACTAGGGAGTGGTACAGTAATAGAGTAAAAGGTGGGACTGATAACAAAACATGGAGGACTAGAACTGATCTGGGCGTGCAGAAGGCACTGGAAATCTGCAAGGAACGTGAATTTTTCAAAATGGGAAGTATTGAGCTGTGTAATGTGAAGTCAGGATTGTGAGCCAGCTGTTTGTTGATTTCTGGTTTTCCAACTGGTTAAGTTTTTGGCCTTTGCTTGGTAAATGGAGAGCATGGAAATTGCTGGTAGCTGTGGTGCAGATGTACTGAGAATGTACTAACATGAATCATGAAAAGGAATCGCGGAAAAAATGTATGTGTTCGCCATCATTGATATGAACCGCCTTCCGCCTGAATGAGAACTTAAACATTGTACCATGTCTTTCGGTGAGTGTTGTACAGACCACTACGTTTCTTGTCCGTGAAACTGCGCAGTTCTGTTTAATGTAGTAACAAAGGAAGAAGGAAGTATCCTTTAGAAATGTTTTGCACAATATTTTAATACTTTGACAAAAATTACCGCTTTCGTTCGTTATCGACCAGCTTCAGTTTTACGAGACAGACAATAATTAAAATAATTTCAAAAGTTGAAAGTGAAAAACAATGGTTCAAATGGCTCTGAGCACTATGGGACTTTACAGCTGAGATCATCAGTCCCCTATAACTTAGAACTACTTAAACTTAACTAACCTAAGGACACTACACACATCCATGCCCGAGACAGGATTCGAACCTGCGACCGGAGCGGTCGCGCGGTTCCAGACTGAAGCGCCTAGAACCACTCGGCCAGCCCGGCCGGCCTTGAAAGTGAAGCTACATATATTACGTCAGTGTAAAACACACTGAAGCCACACCAACAAGGAAACAGAGCATCAGTCTCCAGCCTTTTGAGATAACCACATTGTCAGTAGGTATGAGAGGGAAGAGAAATGCTTGGAAAGTCGAATTCACTAGTTGGTATGCAACTAACTATTCAGATGCTATTCCACACGCATTAATACATTCAAACAAAATGGCAGAGAGCGTACATGAGTATTTGCATTCAAGATAACGTATAAAATTAGTGTAGTTTATATCACAGGTGCTGTGCATCTGTGGCGAGAAAATCTACAGAGTGACAATAATTAACTATATGAAATAAAATCGTCGTAACTTCTGATCGGTTTGCGTTAGGACGTTGAAACTGCACTGTTGGCCGCTGGGCGTGATGGGCATTAGCATGTGCTGTATGGTTTGATTTAGCGACGAAGTCCACTTTCATTTGGATGGGTTTGTCAATAAGCAAAATCGGCATATTTGTTGGACTGAGACTCTGCATTTCGCGCCTGAGATGTCTCTGCACCCTTAACGGGTCACTGTGTGGTGTGCAATGTCCAGTCACGAAATAATCAGTGCGATATTCCTCGATGGCACGGTGACTACCGAACGGTACTTGAAAGTTTTGGAAGATGATTTCATCCCCATTACCCAAAGTGACCCTGGTTTCGACAAGATGTGATTCATGCAGTACGGAGCTCGACCCCATCGAAGTAGAAGAATGTTTGATGTCCTGGAGGACCATTTAGCATTTTTGGGACCGCATTCTGGCTCTGCGGTACCTAAAGGCCACTGGCATGGGCCCCGATTGACCGCCATATTATGTGTATTCTAAGGGCCCCGGTTCGATTCCCGGCTGGGTCGATGATTTTCTCCGCTCAGGGACTGGATGTTGTGTTGTCCTAATCACAACTAACTCTTTATTCACGTGAAGTGTTGAGTGCTATTGACAAGGGATTTCAGATCGATTCCGTATTTCTGGATTTCCGGAAGGCTTTTGACACGGTACCACACAAGCGGCACGTAGTGAAATTGGGTGCTTATGGAATATCGTCTCAGTTAAGTGACTGGAGTTGTGATTTCCTGTCAGAGACGGCACAGTTCATAGTAACTGACAGAAAGTCATCGAGTAAAACAGAAGTGATTTCTGGCGTCCCCCAAGGTAGTGTTATAGGCTCTTTGCTGTTCCTTATCTATATAAACGATTTGGGAGGCAATCTCTGCAGCCGTCTTCGGTTGTTTGCAGATGACGCTGTCGTTTATCGACTAATAAAGTCATCAGAAAATCAAAACAAACTGCAAAACAATTTAGAAAAGATATCTGAATGATGCGAAAAGTGGCAGTTGACCCTAAATAACGAAAAGTGTGAGGTCACCAACATGAGTGCTAAAAGGAACTCGTTAAACGTCGGTTACACAATAAATCCGTCTAATCTAAAACCCGTAAATTCAACTAAATACCTAGGTATTACAATTACGAACAAATTCAATTGGAAAGAACACATAGAAAATGTTGTGGGGAAGGCTAACCAAAGACTGCGTTTTATTGGCAGGACACTTAGAAAATGTAACACACCTACTAAGGAGACTGCCTACACTACGCTTTTCTGTCCTCTTTTAGAATACTGCTGCGCGGTATGGGGTCCTTACGAGATAGGACTGATGGAGTGCATCGAAAAAGTTCAAAGAAAGGCAGCACGTTTTGTATTATCTCGAAATATGAGAGAGAGTGTCACAGAAATGATATAGGATTTGGGCTGGACATCATTAAAAGAAAGGCGTTTCTCGTTGCGATGGAATCTTCTCAAGAAATTCCAATCACCAGCTTTCTGCTCCGATTTCGACAATATTTTGTTGACACCGATCTACCTAGGGAGGTACCACCACCAATAATGAAATAAGGGAAATCAGAGCTCGTATGGAGAGATATAGGTGTTCGTGCTTTCCGCGCGCTGTACGGAATAATAGAGAATTGTGAAGGTGGTTCGATGAACTCTCTGCCAGGCACTTAAATGTGATTTGTAGAGTATCGATTTAGATATTTCATCCCCATCGATCCGCAAGTCGCCGAAGGGGCGTCCAATCGAAAGACTTGCACCCGGCGAACGATCTACGCGAGGGAGGCCCTAGTCACACGACATTTCCTTTTACCGCCATGTTCTCCGGATCCGAATAAATGCGACTCCTTTTTGTGGGGCAACATTAAAGACAAGGTGTACAGCAATAACCCCAAAACCATCGCTGAGCTGAAATCAGCCGTTCAGATCATCGACAGTGGGTCGTGCAGAATTTCTTTATTCGTCTGCGCGACATCATTGCGAATGACGGCAGGCATATAAAACTTGTCATAATCCAAATCAGAATGTCTATAGTGACGTTTACAAGCTGAATAAAGTGTGTACACGCCGTATTTTGTAACTAATTTACATTTGTTTTCATATAACTCAATAACTGTCACCCTATATCATGTATAATATACACCGAGAAGTTCAGAAAAATTAATTATAAAAACTATTTAAAATTTTATAATGAATAAAAAATAGTTTTTACATGATCAGTATTGTCCCATCATAAACACAGTTAACTTCATATCCCAAAGCAGGGTCGTCTCTTACAGCACTGAAAGCACATTAATTACGTACACCAACGTACAGACAGAACTGACTCCTGGACGGACCGCGCTGCTGTTTATGCACAAATATAAAACTCCAGAACATACAACTATAAGTAATTTAGAGAACCTTCCAGAAATGATTAACCGTAACTGACAATTTCAGGTGCTTCGGTTTGAACAGACGACCCGGTTTGCTCTAGCCAACGACGCTAACCGCTACGCCACATTGCATACAGCACTGCTCGTTCTAGTATGACTAGAGAGAGATCTTCGGAAGTATAGACGAGTCATAAGAGTGGAATATAGTGTATGAAATATGTTATTATTTTATATATACGTACCATAATACTAAAAAAAAACATTGAACATTTAGCTGGCCAGTGTGGCCGAGCGGTTCTAGGCGCTTCAGTCTGGAACCGCGCGACCGCTACGGTTGCAGGTTCGAATCCTGCCTCGGGCATGGATGTGTGTGATGTCCTTAGGTTAGTTAGGTTTAAGTAGTTCTAAGTTCTAGGGGACTGATGACCTCAGATGTCAAGTCCCATAGTGCTCAGAGCCATTTGAACCATTTTTATTGAACGTTTAGGATCTCTATTACGCAGATTTAGTTTCTGACCCGCAAAGGGACTCTACGTCTGTCGTTTTACTTGTTAAACCGTGTGCCCTTTGTCGCTAGGCGTGAGAAACGCCTTTCGCAGCCTACAGAGCTTTCCTTGCGACGAAAGCAGCAGGCAGCAGACACGCCCTCGGTATAATGTGTACACGTGGTGTTTACATGCAGCTCCAGATGACAGCTGGAATGAAATTCATACACATTATAAAAATGTATATACGTGTATGTTCCAAACCTCCATTAAACCGATTTCAACCAAATCTGGGGACAGATTACTTTTGCAGTCTAGTCCCTTCAACCCCACAAACCAACCAACGATCCAAACTTGCTATATATTCAATTTCACAGACAGTATCCACATACGCCTCTGCATGTACCTACAAAATTATGTCACTGTGTGGCACATAGATCTGAAGATATGGCCCCATACACACTGATGTGCGTGAAAACTGCTGCATCATGGAATACGTTTAAATTTATATCTTCTTTGCTACTGACTCTATTCGCTACTTATTTCGCAGACAGTATCCGCATATGCCAAGGACTACAACTACAGAAATATATTATTGTGCAACACGTAGTTCAAGATATATAACATTGTAAACACTGAGATGCCTGAAAAATGCCACATCTTGAGAGAAGTATTAATACTTTTCTTCCATACTACTAAGACACGCCTATCGTCGAGTCAACTTAAGGAAATCTCTGACACCTGGCAGAGCTTTTGACAGCTTTCAAATGCGAGGTGCAAACGGTCATAGGCGAAAACAATAGCTGTCTATTGGGCTACGAAGAGGCGTTTCACGAATACGTGTAAACGAATTTTTTCGGTATTACGCTACAAAAACAGTTCATATCGTCTTTTCGTTTCTAATTGAAAACTGGCAAAATGAGCAGCCGGGTAATGCTGGGTTTGCTACGTAGTGTGTTCGTAAAACGTCATCAAAATATTAAAATATGGTTCGTGAAAACTCATTCTTCTCATTTAACAGTTTATAAGGAACATTTCATTTAGCAACGTAAGTCTGTAGCTCCTTAAATACGTCCAAGTGTATTCTCTAATCAGTTCAGTGCAGGATTTTTAAATTTTCGTTCATATTAATAATACTATGTTCTTCTTATTTAAGACGAAATATCAATTTGTTGCTCTATTACGTCTGTCCCTTGAATGTCGAAGAGCTTGTAGTTTGTCCTATGTATTACTTTTAGTCGTCTTAATACGTAATTTTATGAACTCTAGTTACTGAGAATTTGTCTGCTGCTTAATACTATTCCGTGTTTGTAATGACTAAAAATAATGGTATATACAATCTTAATTTTGGTGGTATAGTGAAAGAGTAGCTAGTTGACTGCGCACCACGGAACTACCCTTTCTACGCATGATGATCAATAGGCACATCCATCGACGACGTGGCTTTCTGAAAGTCCTTTACAGTGAATTAATGTATCCTGTATCCTGCTTACGGTCTGACGTCATGTATTTTGAATGTTTTAATTTTAGCGTGATACTTATAGCTTTACTATTAACTTTTAAACTTATTTTAACTGTTGTCTGTTTCGTAGATCTGAAGATGGCTCGTGGCTGCCGAAACTCATAATTTGTTGTTGAAATTATAAGTGATAGTGCTGCACAATAAACCACTTAAAAATATTATTTCAAAAGCCACTGACCTCTCAATTACGATCACACTGTCTTTTCTAAAAAGTCATCAAGTACCGTTGAAGTGTAAATAATATGATAAACACGAGTAATATTACTGCCAACGTAGACATTTCTCTCTTTAGGACGTATTAGCATCCACGTACACGTTGTGGTGATACAGGTTCTCGGAAACTGTTTCTAATGTTCGATCAGATTGTATATAGATCAATACTCCATATTATCTACCACGTTTCAAATGCTTCTTTTCTCTTTCTGCCTGAACTCGTTATCGTCCACGTTACACTTCCGTACAACGCTACACTGCAGACAAATATATTCATAAGCGACTCCTAACACTTTCTTTTATATTCTATGTTATCAAATTCTGCTTTTTCACAAATGTTTTTCTTTCTGTTGATAGACTACACTTTATATCTTTCCTACTTTGGGCATCATCAGTCCAAGAACCATGGACCTAGCCGTTGGTGGGTACGCATGCGTGCCTCAGCGATAGAGATAGCCTTACCGTAGGTGCAACCACAACGGAGGGATATCTGTTGAGAGGCCAGACAAACGTGTGGTTCCTGAAGAGGGGCAGCAGCCTTTTCAGTAGTTAAAGGGACAACAGGCTGGATGATAGACTGATTTGGCCTTGTAACACTAACCAAAACGGCCTTCCTGTGCTGGTACTGCGAACGGCTGAAAGCAAGGGGAAACTACAGCCGTAATTTTTCCCGAGGGCATGCAGCTTTCTGTATGGTTAAATGACGATGATGTCCTCTTGGGTAAAATATTCCGGAGGTAAAATAGTCCCCCATTCGGATCTCCGGGCGGGGACTACTCAGGAGGACGTCGTTATCAGGAGAAAGAAAACTGGCGTTCTACAGATCGGAGCGTGGAATGTCAGATCCCTTAATCGAGCAGGTAGGTTAGAAAATTTAAAAAGGGAAATGGATAGGTTAAAGATAGATGTGGTAGGAATTAGTGAAGTTCAGTGGCAGGAGGAACAAGACTTTCAGTCAGGCGAATACAGGGTTATAAATACAAAATCAAATAGGGTAATGCAGAAGTCGGTTTAATAATGAATAAAAAATAGGAGTGGGGGTAAGCTACTACAAACAGCATAGTGAACGCCTTATTGTGGCCAAGATTGACACGACGCCAACGCCTACTACAGTAGTACAAGTTTATATGCCAACTAGCTCTGCAGATGATGAAGAAATTGAAGAAATGTATGATGAAATAAAAGAAATTATTCAGATAGTGAAAGGAGATGACCATTTAATAGACATGGGTGACTGGAATCCGGTAGTAGGAAAAGGGAGAGAAGGAAACGTAGTAGGTGAATATGGATTGGGGCTAAGAAATGAAAGAGGAAGCCACCTGATAGAATTTTGCACACAGCACAACTTAATCATAGCTAACACTTGGTTCAAGAATCATGAAAGAAGGTTGTATACGTGGAAGAAGCCTGGAGATACTGACAGGTTTCAGATAGATTATATAATGGTAAGACAGAGATATAGAAGCCAGGTATTAAATTGTAAGACATTTCCAGGGGCAGATGTGCACTATGACCACAATCTATTGGTTATGAACTGTAGATCAAAACTGAAGAAACTACAAAAAGGTGGGAATTTAAGGAGATGGGACCTGGATAAACTGAAAGAACCAGAGGTTGTACAGAGTTTCAGGGAGAGCATAAGGGAACAATTGACAGGAATGGGGGAAAGAAATACAGTAGAAGAAGAATGGGTAGCTTTGAGAGATGAAATGGTGAAGGCAGCAGAGGATCAAGTAGGTAAAAACACGAGGGCTAATAGAAATCCTTGGGTAACAGAAGATATATTGAATTTAATTGATGAAAGGAGAAAATATAAAAATGCAGTAAATGAAGCAGGCCGAAAGGAATACAAACGCCTCACAAATGAGATCGATAGGAAGTGTAAAATGGCTAAGCAGGGATGGATAAAGGACAAATGTAAGGATGTAGAGACTTATCTCACTAGGAGTAAGATAGATACTGCCTACAGGAAAATTAAAGAGACCTTTTGAGAAAGGAGAACCACTTGCATGAATATCAAGAGCTCAGGTGGAAACCCAGTTCTAAGCAAAGAAGGGAAAGCAGAAAGGTGGAAGGAGTATATAGAGGGTCTATACAAGGGCAATGTACTTGAGGACAATATTATGGAAATGGAAGAGGATGTAGATGAAGATGAAATGGGAGATACAATACTACGTGAAGAGTTTGACAGAGCACTGAAAGACCTAAGTCGAAACAAGGCCCAGGGAGTAGACAACATTCCATTAGAACTACTGACAGCCTTGGGAGAGCCAGTCCTAACAAAACTCTACCATCTGGTGAGCAAGATGTATGAGACAGGCGAAATACCCTCAGACTTCAAGAAGAATATAATAATTCCAATCCCAAAGAAAGCAGGTGTTGACAGATGTGAAAATTACCGAACAATCAGTTTAATAAGTCACGGATGCAAAATACTAACGCGAATTCTTTACAGACGAATGGAAGAACTGGTAGAAGCCGACCTCGGGGAAGATCAGTTTGGATTCCGTGGAAGTATTGGAACACGTGAGGCAATACTGACCCTAAGAATATCTTAGAAGCTAGATTAAGGAAAGGCAAACCTACGTTTCTAGCATTTGTAGACTTAGAGAAAGCTTTTGACTATGTTGACTGGAATACTCTCTTTCAAATTCTGAAGCC
Organism: Schistocerca cancellata; assembly: GCF_023864275.1. Classification (NCBI taxonomy): domain Eukaryota; kingdom Metazoa; phylum Arthropoda; class Insecta; order Orthoptera; family Acrididae; genus Schistocerca; species Schistocerca cancellata. The sequence continues at coordinate 644,301 of NW_026046754.1, read as the reverse complement.
GGCAGGGGTAAAATACCGGGAGCGAAAGGCTATTTACAATTTGTACAGAAAGCAGGTGGCAGTTATAAGAGTTGAGGGACATGAAAGGGAAGCAGTGGTTGGGAAGGGAGTGAGACAGAGTTGTAGTCTCTCCCCGATGTTATTCAATCTGTATATTGAGCAAGCAGTGAAGGAAACAAAAGAAAAGTTCGGAGTAGGTATTAAAATCCATGGAGAAGAAATAAAAACTTTGAGGTTCACCGATGACATTGTAATTCTGTCAGAGACAGCAAAGGACTTGGAAGAGCAGTTGAACGGAATGGATAGTGTCTTGAAAGGAGGATATAAGATGAACATCAACAAAAGCAAAACGAGGATAATGGAATGTAGTCGAATTATGTCGGGCGATGCTGAGGGAATGAGAATAGGAAATGAGAAACTCAAAGTAGTAAAGGAGTTTTGCTATTTGGGGAGCAAAATAAGTGACGATGGTCGAAGTAGAGAGGATATAAAATGTAGACTGGCAATGTCAAGGAAAGCGTTTCTGAAGAAGAGACATTTGTTAACATCGGGTATAGATTTAAGTGTCAGGAAGTCGCTTCTGAAAGTATTTGTATGGAGTGTAGCCATGTATGGAAGTGAAACATGGACGATAAATAGTTTGGACAGAAAGAGAATAGAAGCTTTCGAAATGTCGTGCTACAGAAGAATGCTGAAGATTAGATGGGTAGATCACATAACTAATGAGGAGGTATTGAATAGAATTGGGGAGAAGAGGTGTTTGTGGCACAACTTGACAAGAAGAAGGGACCAGTTAGTAGAACATGTTCTGAGGCATCAAGGGATCACAAATGTAGCATTGGAGGGCAGCGTGGAGGGTAAAAATCGTAGAGGGAGACCAAGAGATGAATACACTAAACAGATACAGAAGGATGTAGGTTGCAGTAAGTACTGGGCGATGAAGGAGCTTGCACAGGATAGAGTAGCATGGAGAGCTGTATCAAACCAGTCTCAGGGCTGAAGACCACAACAACAACAACAACAACAACAACAGTTATTTTGCTTCCAAGTAGCAAAACTCATCTCTTACTTTTAATGTCTCATTTCCTAAACTAATTCCTCCAGCATTGATTGTTTTAATTCTACTACATTCCATTACCCTTGTTTTACATTTGTTGATGTTCATCTTATAAACTCTTTACAAGACACTATCTTTTCTGTTCAACTATCCTCCTGACTCTGACACAATGACAGTGTCATTATCAAATTACGAAGCTTTTGTTTCTTCTGCCACAGCTTTAATTATGTTTCCAAATTTTTCCTTTGGTTTCCTTCATACCTTTTTTACTGTACAGGCTGAACAGCATAGGATCAAGTCTACAACCCTGCCCAGTCCCTTCTCAACTATCTCTTCCTTTCATCTTCTTTGGCTCTCATAACTCCAGTCTGGTTTCTATTCTTGTTGTAAATGGTGTTTGGGTACCTTTATTTTCTCCCTGCTACCTGCAACATTTCAAAAAGTGTAGTCCTGTCCACATTGTCAACAGCTATGTCTAACTCGACCAATCTTATAAAAATCTGCCTTTTTTCAACCTATCTTTTAAGATGCTTCGTACAGTCAATATTGCCTCGCGTGTCCCCACATTTTTTTCGGAACCCAAACTGACCTTCCCTCAGGCCGGCCTGTATCAATATTTTCATTCGTCTGTAATGCTTGTCAATATTTTGCAATCATGACATCTTAAAATGATGAACAATCAGTAAAATTCACATCCGTCAGGAAATGCCTTCTTTGGAACTGGAATTATTACATCTTTTCTGAAGTGTGAAGATTTTATAAGCTGCCTCTTTTGTAGGTGAATTGTATTCTTTAACATTTTCCAACAAATCTTTTTTGGCACGTGCTTTTGCTCCAACTAATTTTTCAATATACGTGACTGTGGAGGCGTATTTCACTGTTTCCAATGATTCGTCACAAGTAAAATCGAGCAGCTGTTTATTTATCCTCAACAAACTGTTCTCATTAATTCCGCATTTTGCTAAAATTTTCTTCCTCTGTGACTCTACAATATATAGCAGCTTCGTAAGCGAATAGCCGCAATGAGTTTCCGGCGTTACGCACCGGATCATGTCTAGCTTTCGTAGGTGTAAGCCTGTAACATTGTATTAGGGTACAACCAATGTTCCTTTCTCGTATGACCATTTCATCTCGTTAAGAAGGAACGATCTTTTGAGGCATGGCTGGTACGAAAAGCCAAATCCAATCAATATGGTGGTGCGATATTGAGTAAACTCGTATTTTATCTACTAGGCGACAGTACTAAACTTGATCCTGTTCTTTGGGGGATTAAAGGAATGTGATATCACCCTCAGCGGTGTTATCTAATGCTATCTGCTCTACGTGGACAGAGTGAGCTGAGTTTCACAAGAGCTTTGTTTATGGAAAGTATATTGACCCCTATGACGAAATTGTGTCGTTCTACAAAATAGTTGCACGAAGTGAGCATAGAAAGGACTGACGTCAATGATGTATGGCTCTAATATTGTCCGCCGAGCCTTCTAGGTAATCGAAATGACTTACACCTTTTTTTTCAGTCGTGAGGAATGCTTTGTGATCTACAATGAACTGCTGCCAGAAGGTGAGCACTTTATCTCATAATAACGATACAGAATCGTATTATCCATATAGAATCGTTTAGGCACTTCGTTATGTACAGTTGCCTTTACGCTGTTGCGTGCTTTCAGCTTAGATCACATTTCTCGATTTCTCGTGCGTCATAGCAAGCAGTCTTCTACATAGCGATTCCGGATGCTGCCAGTAATAGAAGCCGAAACTTTGATAGTTTGATCACATCATATCACAGTCACATCGATAAATATGTTATTGAAATGAAGTTAATTAATGTGGTATTTCATATAGTTTAGTTGCCTAAGTGATAGCTGTTCCCAAGTTGTACTTACATTCATTCCAATGGCAATATTTTAGTTGCGTTGTGGTCGAAACATATTATAACGCAGGCATGACATTTTGCATCACAAACAATCTCTCTCTATCTCTCTCGCTCTGAGTGTGTGTGTGTGTGTGTGTGTGTGTGTGTGTGTGTGTGTGTGTGTGTGTGTCGGAGTCTAGGGTGGTATGTCACATTCTTATGCCTGTATTCAAAGTCTAATGAAGAAATACTGTACACTTACACTATGTGCTCAAAAGTATTCGGACACCTGGCTGAAAATGGCTTACAAGTTCGTGGCGCCCTCCGTCGGTAATGCTCGAATTAAAAATGGTGTTGGCCCACCCTTAGCCTTGACGGCAGCTTCCAATCACGCAGGCATGCGTTCAATCAGGTGCTGGAAGGTTTCTTGGGGAATGGCAGCCCATTCTTCACGGAGTGCTGCACTGAGGAGAGGTATCGATGTCGGTGGGTGAGGCCTGACACGAAGTCTGCGTTCCAAAACATCCCAAAGGTGTTCTATAGGATACAGGTCAGGACTCTGTGCAGACCAGTCCATTACAGGGATGTTATTGTCGTGTAACCACTCCGCCACAGGCCGTGCGTTATGAAAAGTTGCTCGATCGAGTTGAAAGACGCAATCGCCATCCCCGAATTGCTCTTCAACGGTGGGGAGCAGGAAGGTACTTAAAACATCTGTGTAGGCCTGTGCTGTGATAGTGCCACGCAAAACAAGGGGTGCAAGTCCGATTAATGAAAAACACGACCACACCATAAGAAAAATGGTACAAATGGCTCTGAGCACTATGGGATTTAACATATGAGGTCATCAGTCCCCAAGACCTTAGGACTACTTAAACCTACCCAACCTAAGGACATCACATACATGCATACCAGAGGCAGGATTCGAACCTGCGACCGTAGCAGTCGTGCGGTTCCGGACTGAATCGCCTAGATTCGCTCGCCCACAGCGGCCGGCTACACCATAGCACCACATCGTCCGAATTTTACTGTTGACACTACACACGCTGGCAGACGACGTTCACCGGGCATTCGCCATACCCACTCCCTGCCATCGGATCGCCACATTGTGTGCCGTGATACGTCACTCCACACAACGTTTTTCCACTGTTAAATCGTCGAATGTTTACTCTCCTTAGACCAAGTGAGGCGTCGTTTGGCATTTACCGGCGTGATGTGTGGCTTATGAGCAGCCGTTCGACCACGAAATCCAAGTTTTCTCACTTCCTGCCTAATTGTCATGGTACTGGCAGTGGGTCCTGATGCAGTTTGGAATTCCTGTTTGATGGTCTGGATAGATGTCTGCCTATTTCACATTACGACCCTCTTCAACTGTCGGCGTTCTCTGTCAGTCAACACATGAGGTCGGCATGTGGGCTTTTCCACTTATCATATCGACAATAGTGGACCTAGTGATGTTGAGGAGTGTGAAAATCTAGCTTACAGACGTATGAAACAAGTGAGTGGCAATCGCCTGACCACTTTCGAAGTCTGTGAGTCCTGCAGAGCCCCCCATTCTGGTATCTCAAGATGTCTAATGACTACTGTAGTCGCTGATATGGAGTACCTGGCCGTAGGTGGCAGCACAATGCACCTAATACGAAAAACGTATGTTTTTGGGGGTGTCCGGTTACTTTTGATCACAAAGTGTTTGTATATTTTACATAGCGTCAGTCGTTGGGGGAGATCTGAAGGGTGTATTATTCTTAAAAAAATCTTGCACACTTGATTCTTTTTAAAAAATAGTACACATATACGTGGTGTCTCAAGCCCACGAGGCCGAAATTTTACAGATGATAGAGGGTCCTCAAATTTGTATTTTCAGGTAGGGAACTATTTGGGGAGGGAGGGGGGGGGGGAGTAGTCAGCCTTGTGACAGGTTCGAAGCGAATTACTCATCTGTGCCAACCTGTTCATCTCAGAGTAGCACTTGCATCGCCCGTCCTCAATTATTCGTCTCTGTTTTCCTCCATCCTCTACAGCTCCCTAAAGTTCCATGACAGTTATTCCTTGACGTCTAAACACACGTCCTGTTGTCCTATTCCTCCTTCTTGTCACTGTTTTCCGCACTTTCCTTTCCTCGTCTGTTCTTCAGGGAACCTGTTCATTCCATACCATACCAAACGAGATAATTTTCAGCATTCTACTTTAGCACCACACCTCAAACGTTACGAGTCTCTTCGTTTCCTGCTTTCCCCACAGTCCACGATCCACTACTACACAATGCTGTGTTCCAGACGACATTCCCAGAAATTCCTCAAATTAAGGGGCTCCGGAAAGGCTCAAAATCATGAAAAGTTCAATTTTTACTTTTTTTGCGTTTTCTGAATCTGCAGACTATTACCTTTTAATAGATATATAATTTATTCAATTCCGAAGACTACAACTATTTTTAATTTTTTTTTGAAATGTGTTCTACATGGGCGTGACCCACTGTGGCGCTGTTAAACTGCTGTCAAATGGTGTTATTATTAACGTCCGTGTTCATCAGGTACATTTTAGTGATGTGAGATAAAGTATGTGTTGTGGCTAACCTATTTTCAGAGACTTAGCAGCACCTGAACTGTTGAAAAAGTGTATTCACGGAAAAATTCAAAACTCCAATGAAAGTGTAAATAGTGTTATATGGTCGAGAATCCCCAAGACTGTATTTGTTGGAATAGAAACACTTAACTTTGGTGTGTATGATGCTGTTGCGACTTTCAATGATGGCAACATTGTAAGGTGCAAGGTATTTAGAAATATGGGAATGAAGATAGGTTCTAACATGGTACGAGCGATGCTTGCTTTAGACAAGGAACGCCTTCGGGCTGCAGACAGGGCTGTAAAGAGTCTAGAAATACAAGCAAGAGTAAACAGGAGGAGGAACAAGAGGAAGCTAGAGGAGGAGTTTGCAGAGGATGAAGATAATCCATCCTATGGACCTGGAATGCACTAAAAAGTTAATCCAATCTTTGTCGCTCGATTCCCAAAACTTTTATTTTCTCATATTAATTACATGTTTTCTAAGGATCTTCCAAACATATTTGTTTCAAACTTTCAGTAAATGTTACACAGTACCTTCTGCATAATTTAACACAGCCTTTTTCCAAAAAACTGTATATTTTTGAATATATAAATAAAAAATTGCAGAAAAATGTTGTGAATTTTCATTACAGTTGAAAAAAAATCATCTTTAATAACTGAACTAAAATTTTGTCAAATCCCTGTGTTAAGTTGTAGCCCATATTCCAATAAATAATCTGTAGAAAGTTCAACTTCCTACCTCAAATACTTTGTGAGGAAAGATGTAATTGATAAGCGTTATTTTAACATTGCAAGTATAGGGCGTTCCGGAGCCCCTTAAGGCTAATGTTTGATACCAGCAGACATCTCTTGGCCAGAAAGGACTCTATGCATGTGCTAATCAGCTTTTTGTGTCGTCCTCGCTTCGCCCGTCATGAGGTTTTTGCTGCCGAGGTAGCAGAATTCCCTTATCTTTACTTCGTGGACTGCTAGTTTGAAGTTAAGCTAATCTAGTTCCTGCTTGTTTTCATTACTTTCGTCTTTCGTCGCTTTTCCCTCAATTTATATTCTGTACTCGGTAGGCTGTCCATTCCATTCAAAAGGTGCTGTAATTGTTTTCACTCCTACTTAACACAGCAATGTCATCAACCAGTCTTATTACTGATATTCTTTCAAGCTGAACTTCAGTCCCACTCTATAAACTCTCTTTTAGTTCCTTTATTGGTTCTTCGAAGTAAGGATTGAACATTAGTGGGAAAAAAAACTATGGTAAGGTGTAGGATTGGTAAGCAGGACACAAGGGCTGCTGGAGAGGAATGCTAACTCCATTCAGGATACAAAAATTTATTTTTACCACATTAATTGAAACAGAGCACTGGCAACAACACAGTGATTAACATTTGCAAATTGCGATGATCTACGCCGATTATTCAATTGTATAAAAGCAACGAGAATAATTGGAAAAAAATTTTAAAGGAAAAACAGCCTCGTGGCCCCTACTTTAATCTAAGAAAAAATTACTTTTCCCAAGCATAACTTTAACATAACTGCAGATCTGAGCTCACTAGTTGTGAAACTAAGTCAGTTATCAAGCCTTGTGAATATGAAAAACAACAATTTGTAAAAGCTATTGGATTTTAAAAATACTCAGATGGCAAGGTATCATAAATACGTGAACTAACTACTATGGAAAACATTCGGCAATATGATGTTGTGATAGCCTGAAAGGTCTACACAGCAAGCAGCACATTCTCGACGTTTGGCGTTCACATCGGCCGCGCGTCTGAATTCCGTGCTCGAGAAGTCAAGTGACAACAACAGTCAGGAGGGCCTGCGCACACCAATAACGGCTTCTAGAACACACAAACCCATTATTAATAAACAGTTCACTAAAATACTAAAACCAGCGTCCAAGAACTGGGTAGCGGCAAATGCAGCATGAGATGTTAAACGTTATAGTGTGATAATACTATTAAAGCAATAGTTCATTAAACAGTCGCTAGTGACGTGAAATTTCACTGGATAAATTTATAAACCACAACTAGCTCAAGGTGATAATGACCATATAATCCGCACACAACCTATAATCCGCACACAACCTTAAATACCGAAGCACCGTTAGAGGTCGCAAATTCTTACTATTACAGTTGCCAATAAGGGAGAAGTCTGCAGTTCTAATTTAAATTGGCGGCTGAAGTTTTATACAGAGAATAAACTTTAATTACTAAAGCTGACGACTTAACATATTCACAATAATAATAAAAAAGGAAGCGCCCAATATCGGTCACACTTGTAATTCAAGATAAATGCAACGGGACCAGGGCACAGCGCAGTTACATGGACTTGCAATACCAAGTATCGCGGACCCACGTCCAAGTGGTTTAAGGAACGACTAGCGAAAATCAAAGTGGCTACACGGAGCAATCATATCCAGAAGTTCCGCCACCAAATGGCTCACCATTTAAAGTTATGCCAGGAGCTCGCTGTTAACATGCACGTCAGGGTAAACTTGCGCGCTCTCCTCAGGATTCGAGATAGACACGACTCTTAAACAGAGCCTATGTTGACCGGTGACTGCTTTCGCACTCCAGTTCCGCTCGCCGCCAGACCCAGGCGCCGGAATGTCAACACCGTGCGCCCTCGCAGATTACATCCCTATTTTGCATCCTTCTTGTTTCTTGGTATTCCATTCATATAGTTCTCTCTTGCAATAAGGAACTAACAGAAGGAAGTGAATTATTATTTAACTGATGTAAAATACTTGGTCTTCATAGGACCAGCGCGGGGTATTACAAACCACAGTGACTGTCAGTACCAAAGCGTGATTTGAATAGTAATATATTGAATGAACTGAAATCGATATTGAGAATTATTTTGGTTTATTATTTGTAACTTACATGCTGTTTTTGAGAGTAGTTGTAATTGCTTTTCACGCGTTATCTCCACAGTGTATTACTATCACTATATCATTATCACTGTGCATTTCGTGGGAATGTTAACAGACGCTTACTGATGAACTGACAAACCAACACTATCTCCTCAAATTCTACTGTGCGAACAATTGTTTGTCGTGAGCGTCATCAATACTCTGTCGTTTGAATGACCCACTTCCTCGTACGGTTCTACGTTAGGTTAGAAATAACTTCCAATAAGAAAACTGCTGTTGAGAAATCGTTCTGCTTGTTATTGAAATACAAGGGTGTACTGAAAAGTGGTGTCTCCGAATTTATGTGAAAACTCGTTAAGCCGTTAAGATAAAACAACATTATTAACGTTATACATCTTTATTCTTCGTGTCTACATTTAACATAGTCACCCTGCCGACCAACACATTTCGTCCAACGAGAGACCAGTTTGTTGATACTGCCACTGTAGAATGTTTGCCATGATGGGGTTACAACCTAACCTCTCCTAGCACCGCTTCATCACTATCAAAGTGAAGTCCTCGAAGGCGTTCTTCAAGCTTTGTAAACAGATGAAAACTGGATGGTGTCAAGTCGAGACTATACGGAAAATGATCGATGAGAGTGAATCGAATGTGTGGGAATGCTGCAGAAGACGTAGTGGTCATGTTGAAGGAGATGGCGCATGATGTGTGGACGAACTATTCGATTTAGAAATTCGATTACAGTACAATGTTTCTCATGCACCGACATAGTTACGATACAAGCCGCCATGTTACACGCTACAATTCTGACTCCTCTAGCGGCAGAGGTCTGCAAATATGTAGACATGAAGAATAAAGATCTAGAATGTTCATAAGGTTTTTTATTGAAATACCTTCAAGAGATTTCACGTAAGAAATTCGGAGGCATTATTTTTCAGCTCGCCCTCTTAGTAGCTTGCGAATGGGGTTGCGACTGCGAAATTAGCCGCAGTGAACGAAATACACTGTACCAAACATGGTTACTACTTGGACAATAATGTTTTGGTTTATCTTTGGAAAGCAATGCGGCACCGACCCCGTGGTCTAGGGGTAGCGTCTTTGATTTATAATCAAAAACGTCTTCGGTCCCGGGTTCGATCCCCGCCACTGCCTAAATTTTGATAAATAATCAGCATTGGCGGCTGAAGACTTCCGACATAAGAAGTCAGCCTCATTCTGCCAACGGCCTTGTCAAAGAGGGCGGAGGAGCGGATAGAGGTTCAGGGCACTCTCTTGTCCTATGGGTGGGAAATTGCCCCTAAAGGCGGAAGAATCAGCAATGATCAACGACATGAGGATGCAGAAGGCAATGGAAACCACTGCATTAAAGACACGTAACGTGTATCCACAGGACATGTGGCCTGTATTTGAAGAAGTGTCATGATGATCTTTCCATTGGCAAAAGATTCCGGAATAGTCCCCCATTCGGATCTCTGGGAGGGGACTGCCAAGGGGGAGGTTACCATGAGAAAAAGATTGAATAATCAACGAAAGGATAACGTCCTACGAGTCGGGGCGTGGAATGTCAGAAACTTGAACGTGGTAGGGAAACTAGAAAATCTGAAAAGGGAAATGCAAAGGCCCAATCTAGATATAGTAGGGGTCAGTGAAGTGAAGTGGAACGAAGACAAGGATTAGCCGGCCGAAGTGGCCGTGCGGTTAAAGGCGCTGCAGTCTGGAACCGCAAGACCGCTACGGTCGCAGGTTCGAATCCTGCCTCGGGCATGGATGTTTGTGATGTCCTTAGGTTAGTTAGGTTTAACTAGTTCTAAGTTCTAGGGGACTAATGACCTCAGCAGTTGAGTCCCATAGTGCTCAGAGCCATTTGAACCATTTTTGAAGACAAGGATTTCTGGTCAGATGAGTATCGGGTAATATCAACAGCTGCAGAAAATGGTATAACAGGTGTAGGATTCGTTATGAATAGGAAGGTAGGGCAGAGGGTGTGTTACTGTGAACAGTTCAGTGACCGGGTTGTTCTAATCAGAATCGACAGCAGACCAACACCGACAACGATAGTTCAGGTATACATGCCGACGTCGCAAGCTGAAGATGAACAGATAGAGAAAGTGTATGAGGATATTGAAAGGGTAATGCAGTATGTAAAGGGGGACGAAAATCTAATAGTCATGGGCGACTGGAATGCAGTTTTAGGGGAAGGAGTAGAAGAAACGATTACAGGAGAATATGGGCTTGGGACAAGGAATGAAAGAAGAGAAAGACTAATTGAGTTCCGTAACAAGTTTCAGTTAGTAATAGCGAATACCCTGTTCAAGAATCACAAGAGGAGGAGGTATACTTGGAAAAGGCCGGGAGATACGGGAAGATTTCAATTAGATTACATCATGGTCAGACAGAGATTCCGAAATCAGATACTGGATTTTAAGGCGTACCCAGGAGCAGATGTAGACTCAGATCACAATATAGTAGTGATGAAGAGTAGGCTGAAGTTCAAGACATTAGTCAGGAAGAAACAATACGCAAAGAAATGGGATACGGAAGTACTAAGGAATGACGAGATACGTTTGAAGTTCTCTAACGCTATAGATAAAGCAATAAGGAATAGCGCAGTAGGCAGTACAGTTGAAGAGGAATGGACATCTCTAAAAAGGGCCATCACAGAAGTTGGGAAGGAAAACATAGGTACAAAGAAGGTAGCTGCGAAGAAACCATGGGTAACAGAAGGAATACTTCAGTTGATGGATGAAAGGAGGAAGTACAAACATGTTCCGGGAAAATCAGGAATACAGAAATACAAGTCGCTGAGGAATGAAATAAATAGGAAGTGCAGGGAAGCTAAGACGAAATGGCTGCAGGAAAAATGTGAAGACATCGAGAAAGATATGATTGTCGGAAGGACAGACTCAGCATACAGGAAGGTCAAAACAACCTTTGGTGACATTAAAAGCAACGGTGGTAACATTAAGAGTGCAACGGGAATTCCACTGTTAAATGCAGAGGAGAGAGCAGATAGGTGGAAAGAATACATTGAAAGCCTCTATGAGGCTGAAGATTTGTCTGATGTGATAGAAGAAGAAACAGGAGTCGATTTAGAAAAGATAGGGGATCCAGTATTAGAATCGGAATTTAAAAGAGCTTTGGAGGACTTACGGTCAAATAAGGCAGAAGGGATAGATAACATTCCATCAGAATTTCTAAAATCACTGGGGGAAGTGGCAACAAAACGACTATTCACGTTGGTGTGTAGAATATACGTATGAGTCTGGCGATATACCATCTGACTTTCGGAAAAGCATCATCCACACAATTCCGAAGACGGCAAGAGCTGACAAGTGCGAGAATTATCGCACAATCAGCTTAACAGCTCATGCATCGAAGCTGCTTACAAGAATAATATACAGAAGAATGGAAAAGAAAATAGAGAATGCGCTAGGTGACGATCAGTTTGGCTTTAGAAAAAGTAAAGGGAAGAGAGAGGCAATTCTGACGTTACGGCTAATAATGGAAGCAAGGCTACAGAAAAATCAAGACACTTTCATAGGATTTGTTGACCTGGAAAAAGCGTTCGACAATATAAAATGGTGCAAGCTGTTCGAGATTATGAAAAAAGTAGGGGTAAGCTATAGGGAGAGACGGGTCATATACAATATGTACAACAACCAAGAGGGAATAATAAAAGTGGACGATCAAGAACGAAGTGCTCGTATTAAGAAGGGTGTAAGACAAGGCTGTAGCCTTTCGCCCCTACTCTTCAATCTGTACATCGAGGAAGCAATGATGGAAATAAAAGAAAGGTTCAGGAGTGGAATTAAAATACAAGGTGAAAGGATATCAATGATACGATTCGCTGATGACATTGCTATCCTGAGTGAAAGTGAAGAAGAATTAAATGATCTGCTGAACGGAATGAACAGTCTAATGAGTACGCAGTATGGTTTGAGAGTAAATCGGAGAAAGACGAAGGTAATGAGAAGTAGTAGAAATGAGAACAGCGAGAAACTTAACATCAGGATTGATGGTCACAAAGTCAACGAAGTTAAGGAATTCTGCTACCTAGGGAGTAAAATAACCAATGACGGACAGAGCAAGGAGGACATCAAAAGCAGACTCGCTATGGCAAAAAAGGCATTTCTGGCCAAGAGAAGTCTACTAATATCAAATACCGGCCTTAATTTTAGGAAGAAATTTCTGAGGATGTACGTCTGGAGCACAGCATTGTATGGTAGTGAAACATGGACTGTGGGAAAACCGGAACAGAAGAGAATCGAAGCATTTGAGATGTGGTGCTATAGACGAATGTTGAAAATTTGGTGGACTGATAAGGTAAGGAATGAGGAGGTTCTACGCAGAATCGGAGAGGAAAGGAATATGTGGAAAACACTGATAAGGAGAAGGGACAGGATGATAGGACATCTGCTAAGACATGAGGGAATGACTTCCACGGTACTAGAGGGAGCTGTAGAGGGCAAAAACTGTAGAGGAAGACAGAAATTGGAATACGTCAAGCAAATAATTGAGGACGTAGGTTGCAAGTGCTACTCTGAGATGAAGAGGTTAGCACAGGAAAGGAATACGTGCGGGCCGCATCAAACCAGTCAGTAGACTGATGACAAAAAAAAAAAAAAATTTCGTACGTTTCCGGAGGTATGTGGCACTAGATGCCTTCTCAGAAGTCACACAGCCGCACGGGGTAGCCGCGTGGTCTAAGGGCGCATCGCCACGGTTCGTGCGGCTCCCCCCGTCGGAGGTTCGAGTCCTCCCTCGGGAATGGGTGTGATTGTCCTCCTTAGCGTAAGTTAGTTTAAGTTGGATTAAGTACTGTGTAAGCCTAGGGACCGATGACTTCAGTAATTCGGTCCCATACGAACTCACCACAAATTTGCAATTTTAAGAAGTCACACTATTCCTGTGAATTACGAGCGAGTGGTTGATGGGTGCGTTCCAGCAAGTACAGATCAAGCGAAATTGGTGGCCAAAACATTAACATAAATTCACTGTCGTGCTCCGCAACCACTGTAGTTTGATTCTGGCCTTGTGACAAGGACTGCTACATAGAGCAGAGAAAAATATGGAAACACCAAAAACATAACTTTTTGTCGTGACTGATACGGTGTAATAAAACCGTTGACGTTCAAACAGCTGCCAACCGTCTCAAAATTTATAAATACAGGCCCTGAATGCTTTTCAGGGGAATCGTATACCGTTCTTCCTGCAAAATAAAGGCAATTTCGTGTAACGACGATGTAGGTGGATAATGATCACGCGACCTACTCACCAAAGTAGAGCACAAATGCTCAATAATACTGAGATCTGGTGACTGCTGTGGCCATGGGTCATGCGAAAATTGATCCTCTTTCTCTCAAAATCGGGCGACGCGGCTATGGGAAGAGAGACCCTGTCATTTTGGAACACACCATCACAATTGGGGAACAAATACTGTATATGGGATGGACCTGATGAGGCAAAAATCCTTGAAAGCAATATGACCTTGCAACGAATCCTTTGCGCCCGTGGAATACCACGATATGATTGCCCATGTCATCACCGAAGGCCCGTCGTGTTTCACTCTTGGGATAGAAAATTCGCCAGAAATTGGAAATAGTGTACAACGCGACTCAACCGACCCTGTGACTTTCTTCCATGGCTCGACAGTACACTTCTTATGGCTGCATCACCAAGTTTTCCTGTTTTGAGCATTTGCATTACTGTTTCTGGAATTACAGCTCGCCTTTAATTTCCCTGGTTATGGAACTCCCTCCGTGTTGTTTTTGTGCTAACAGAATTTCCGAATGCGACTTCAAGTCTGCAGTGACTTCTGCAGCTCTCTTTCTCTTATTTGTTGTCACTCTCCAGTGACCGCCTGGTCGGATGGTTTACATTTCTTCTTACAACACTCGTGCTGCACACTATTTCCAATTTCTGGCGGAGTTTACGTTCCAGTGAACTATGGCCGGGTTCCGGTGATGATATTGGAAGGCATATCCTGGTATTTCATGGGCCCAAAGAGCACTTTACAAGGTCACATTACTGCCAATGGTTTTATCACTATTTTGCCTGATAGGACTATCCCATGGTGCAAGATTTGTTCCAAGTGAACTCGTGCTATCGTAAACGACGATGTCAGTTGGTCATATTTCCCTATATGCATGCTGCGTGGCCCATGTTCGACACTTGCCCTGAGCTGTATCTCCGAAACGATTGTTTCTGCACCAACACTGTACTCTGTCGGACGATCTACCACAGATCGTCGTTCATGCTGTTTTGCACTTCGGGTGGGTCTTCGACATCCACGTTCTGTGATAAGGTGTCAGTGTCCAGCACCTTGTCATGTACTCATCCTGCAGCCACTTTCCATAGGGGCTCACGACAGCTGCACGCTAACGGCCGACCAGCTTAGCCCTTTAGGATATGCTCATCCCCAGGCCCTTCCTCACTGTCGGTTATGCGAGTGGATTTCCCCACTTGTGGCCTCAGTCATGGCTAGCATGATTCCTCACACCTTTTATATGCTTTCCTTTCATCTACATCTACATCTACATTTATACTCCGCAAGCCACCCAACGGTGTGTGGCGGAGGGCACTTTACGTGCCACTGTCATTACCTCCCTTTCCTGTACCAGTCGCGTATGGTTCGCGGGAAGAACGACTGCCGGAAAGCCTCCGTGCGCTCTCGAATCGCTCTAATTTTACATTAGTGATCTCCTCGGGAGGTATAAGTAGGGGCAAGCAATATATTCGATACCTCATCCAGAAACGCACCCTCTCAAAAACTGGGCAGCAAGCTACACCGCGATGCAGAGCGCCTCTCTTGCAGAGTCTGCCACTTGAGTTTGCTAAACATCTCCGTAACGCTATCACGCTTACCAAATAACCCTATGACGAAACGCGCCGCTCTTCTTTGGATCTTCTCTATCTCCTCTGTCAACCCGACCTGGTACGGATCCCACACTGATGAGCAATACTCAACTATAGGTCGAACGAGTGTTTTGTAAGCCACCTGCTTTGTTGATGGACTACATTTTCTAAGGACTCTCCCAATGAATCTCAACCTCGCACCCGCCTTACCAACAATTAATTTGATATGATCATCCCACTTCAAATCGTTCCGTACAAATACTCCCAGATATTTTACTGAAGTACCTGCTACCAGTGTTTGTTCCGCTATCACATAATAATACAGTAAAGGATCCTTGTTTCTATGGATTCGCAATACATTACATTTGTCTATGTTAGGGGTCAGTTGCCACTCCCTGCACCAAGTGCCTATCCGCTGCATATCTTCCTGAATTTCGCTGCAATTTTCTAATGCTGCAACTTCTCTGTATAGTACAGCATCATCCGCAAAAAGCCGCATGGAACTTCCGACAGCCGCATGGAACTTCACAATGTTGTGATTCACCACTGCACGAATACCTTTACATAACGATTGAGTGTAGTTACGCAACTACTATTTCCAGATAAAAGCTTTATCAGCTACCGACTGACAAATAAAATTCTCTTCCGAAAATAACGAGAGGGCGCAATCTGCGCTTTACGGGAACTACATCCTGCTGCGCCTAATATATTTCTAAGTTCTCTTAAGGAGTAATACTTCACCTATGACTGCCAGTCATGAACTGAAAACAGTGGTAAGCTGCTCGCAGACATTGTTTTTTGCGTCGTGTCACCAGTTCCGATGTGACAAGCAATTTCTTGTGACGAAACATATGAAATTCAAAAACAAGCATCTCAGAAGTATAGCTCACTTTGCTTATTTGAAGCGTCGTACGACCTGAAATATTCAGTCCCGACCGTTGGTCCTTTCTCTCAAAGTAATCATATCGGATACCCATCTGCCGTTTCACCCAAGGTTTTAACGAGGAGTGAAATGTTTTTATACGCAGTTGCAACCTGGAAGTCGTGGCACATGAAGTATTAGTTTTCTTTCATTCTGTCCGGGCTCGTCGTTTGACAGTGTTTTGGAGATGTATTACTAATCGTGCATGGTTCAGATCAGATGCCCAGCTGCCGTTTCATTCGAGGTTTTACAGAGGAATACATATTTTTGTGCTCAGTTGTAACCTGGAAGTCGTCCCACATGAAGTATTAGTTTCGTTTCATCCTATCATACGTGGATTGTTATGTGCTGTCCGAGCTCGTCTTTTGATAGTGTTTCGGAGATGTATTACTGATCATGCATGGTTCCGATCGGATGACTATCTCCCGTTGCATCCAAGGTTTTACCGAGGACAGACATGCTTTCATGCTCACTTACACCTTCGAAGTCGTGGCTCATGAAGTATAAGTTTTATGTGATTTGAAGATATATCTCCTGTGTCTGAAACCGGTCGTCGTACAGTGAAAGCGCAATAAACAGCTATTGCGGATTTGGACTTTCACTCAGTTTAATATAGACTATTTTACCATCCCCAATTTTAAAATGTTTGATTGTCCTTCACGTTATTTACAAGTTCTTTTTTAGTTGTGGTTGCCCGACATATTACCTTATTCGTAATTTTAATTCTGTCTAATTTAATTCAGTCCGCAAACAGCCACAGCTACTTAATTCTCAGCGAACATATGTTTTTGTTTGTTTCAGGTTTCCTAGTTCACAACAACGGACTTCCTGCAATGAATTCCACATCTGCCTTGCTAGAAATTTTGAGACCTCTTCACCTTTTTTGCAAGATTCTGGGCTTAAATACGTTTACAATAGACAGAAGAAGATGTGTAGTTAAATCCGATCTTGCCGATGTCCTCTATGGTTTTATGTGGATTGTTATACACACTTTATCACTAATAATGAACATAACATGCAGCTGGTCGTCAATTCTTACGTCAGGTGTCGCTGGCGTGATGATGATAGTAGAGATGTCCGTAAGTTTCGCCACGACCGTGATCGTTATAATCAAAGACCTCACGAGCGTGCACGTCTACAATAGAATCCTGCATCACATGTCTTTCTGTGACCGGATTATTGATCCGCACCCCAGCTCTGGTAAAAGGTGGAAGAAACTTTTAGTGGCGGCCGAGCTGATACTGCCGCTGATAACGTGGTTCGACACAGTGAAGCGTTTCATAAAGTTCTTCGCCGACAACGTAAATCGCATTCGGCTGGTGCTGTATGCGGTACACATGTTGGTGGCGTGGACTGCAGTTTTGAGATTCTCTAATCTCCTGCTCCTGATGAAATCACGCTTTGCGTTGTTGAACGGGCACCTTTCAAGGTTGAGAGAAGTGGTTGGGGAAGTAGATGTAGTGCATCCTCGTGTGTGGCTCAGGATACGTGGTGAGCCCGACTCGATTGACGATTACGGTAGGCTACAGTTAGAACGGCGCCTACATTCGTTGAGGAGAGTGCACAGTGTGCTGTGCGACCTGCTTGAAGATGTCCTCGGCCTACACGAGGTGTTCATTTCGGCGTACCTGGTGCAGATGCTGGTGCACGCGGTTCGACTGTGTTTCTTGCTGCTGCGCGGCCGCTCTTCCGGGCCCACGTTGTCCTCGGCGGCGTATGTGGCGAGCCATGCGGTGCGCCTGTTTGCGGTGGTGGTCCTGCTCGCCGTACCGCCGCACCTGACTGCTGGAGAGGCGAGGCGGTGCTCTGGTCTGGTGGACCAGCTGCTACTGTGCGTGCGGCGACGCTGCGCCACCAGGAGGCGGCTGCTGCTGTTCTCTCAGCAGGCGCGCCGCAGGTTGCCTACCTTCAACGCGTGCGGGCTGCTCACCCTGGACCTGTGGGTCATCCATCTTATGCTGTCTGTCTTTGTCAACTACACCGTGCTGCTCCTCACCTTAGGGTAGACAGGAAAGCTCTTAACTTTGAAAACTGGCAGTTACTTTGCAACTTCCAAAAGAAGGACAGAAGCTGAAATAATGAATTAAAATTTGGTGACTTGAACTCGGGTCTCCCGCTTATTACACAGAAGTTGTATCCTCTACACCCCTAGCACTGGGACTAACACAGCTGTACAGAATAATCTACTCCAGTGCCTTCACTAACACAAATTTCAATTCACACCTCAGCCCATCTTGACTTCCCCTTCTTAAATCGTTAGCATTTCCAAGGCTCTCCCATACTGGAATAGCGCCCCAATTTTATACATAATGGGGAAACCCTGTCTGTACCACTGGTGGAGGTTATAACACTCTATTGTTCCTACTGCTATACCATAACCTCCAAGCTTAAGGCAGTTCGTATAAAGAAATTATTCTTATTCAAGTAATTATACACTCCTGGAAATTGAAATAAGAACACCGTGAATTCATTGTCCCAGGAAGGGGAAACTTTATTGACACATTCCTGGGGTCAGATACATCACATGATCACACTGACAGAACCACAGGCACATAGACACAGGCAACAGAGCATGCACAATGTCGGCACTAGTACAGTGTATATCCACCTTTCGCAGCAATGCAGGCTGCTATTCTCCCATGGAGACGATCGTAGAGATGCTGGATGTAGTCCTGTGGAACGGCTTGCCATGCCATTTCCACCTGGCGCCTCAGTTGGACCAGCGTTCGTGCTGGACGTGCAGACCGCGTGAGACGACGCTTCATCCAGTCCCAAACATGCTCAATGGGGGACAGATCCGGAGATCTTGCTGGCCAGGGTAGTTGACTTACACCTTCTAGAGCACGTTGGGTGGCACGGGATACATGCGGACGTGCATTGTCCTGTTGGAACAGCAAGTTCCCTTGCCGGTCTAGGAATGGTAGAACGATGGGTTCGATGACGGTTTGGATGTACCGTGCACTATTCAGTGTCCCCTCGACGATCACCAGTGGTGTACGGCCAGTGTAGGAGATCGCTCCCCACACCATGATGCCGGGTGTTGGCCCTGTGTGCCTCGGTCGTATGCAGTCCTGATTGTGGCGCTCACCTGCACGGCGCCAAACACGCATACGACCATCATTGGCACCAAGGCAGAAGCGACTCTCATCGCTGAAGACGACACGTCTCCATTCGTCCCTCCATTCACGCCTGTCGCGACGCCACTGGAGGCGGGCTGCACGATGTTGGGGCGTGAGCGGAAGACGGCCTAACGGTGTGCGGGACCGTAGCCCAGCTTCATGGAGACGGTTGCGAATGGTCCTCGCCGATACCCCAGGAGCAACAGTGTCCCTAATTTGCTGGGAAGTGGCGGTGCGGTCCCCTACGGCACTGCGTAGGATCCTACGGTCTTGGCGTGCATCCGTGCGTCGCTGCGGTCCGGTCCCAGGTCGACGGGCACGTGCACCTTCCGCCGACCACTGGCGACAACATCGATGTACTGTGGAGACCTCACGCCCCACGTGTTGAGCAATTCGGCGGTACGTCCACCCGGCCTCCCGCATGCCCACTATACGCCCTCGCTCAAAGTCCGTCAACTGCACATACGGTTCACGTCCACGCTGTCGCGGCATGCTACCAGTGTTAAAGACTGCGATGGAGCTCCGTATGCCACGGCAAACTGGCTGACACTGACGGCGGCGGTGCACAAATGCTGCGCAGCTAGCGCCATTCGACGGCCAACACCGCGGTTCCTGGTGTGTCCGCTGTGCCGTGCGTGTGATCATTGCTTGTACAGCCCTCTCGCAGTGTCCGGAGAAAGTATGGTGGGTCTGACACACCGGTGTCAATGTGTTCTTTTTTCCATTTCCAGGAGTGTAGTATGAAGAAGCAGAGCAGTGTTACCCTCTGAGAGGAATTTTGTTATATTCACCGCGTTGTACCTAACGGAGGTGGCTTATCGGAAGTGAAAGTCAGAATTACGTAAATATTTAAACAGTAATAAACAATATTTAAAACAATATTTAACCTATCCACATCGTTCAAAGGATAAAGAAAACGTTCACCAGCCTAATTAGGCAAGATAATGATTAACATTCTCGTTCAAGAAAATAAGTATGAGTAACTTTGCTGGCCGGAGTGCCCGTGCGGTTCTAGGCGCTACAGTCTGGAGCCGAGCGACCGCTCCGGTCGCAGGTTCGAATCCTGCCTCGGGCATGGATGTGTGTAATGTCCTTAGGTTAGTTAGGTTTAATTAGTTCTACGTTCTAGGCGACTGATGACCTCAGAAGTTAAGTCGCATAGTGCTCAGAGCCATTTGAACCATTTGATTAACTTTAACGGACAAACACAACCTAGATTTTGCCATACGCGAGTGCAATGAACTCTGTCACCTGCATATGTTCATGTTAAAGAAAATGCTAACAGTTATAAGATAACATGGCTATTTGCATAATGGCAACAGAAAACGACATATACTTTTGCCTTCAAGGTTTGTTCAAACTGAATGGTCTCAATACTATTACTGTCAATATTCACTGTAGAATCTTAAAATAGGCATAGGTTCAATATTACTTTTCAAACATTTTCCTATCTTATAAAAAAAATTGTAAATGTAGTTCACTGCAAATATGAACTGGTCGTAAGTTAAGTCTCTCTCTCTCTCAGCTAAATACTTTTCTAATTAGAATGAAAGTTAAATGTATTTCACTAACAAAAAATTTCTCACTGAATTTTGAATAAAGAAATTATTGTTTTCATAAATAGTGGTCTTTCTACTAATTGTTATTTATCATGAGCATAAAGGATAACCAGTGGGTCCTATTACACTATTAATAAGCACTTTCAATATCCAAAAGAAACAAGTGCTTAGCAAGCATGAGTATATAACCTTCCACTATTGCAGTTTTCCACTTTTACTACAGTGAGACACAAAATTAACATATTTGTAAGATACTGACTCACCTTTTGCGATTTACAACAAGCAGTAATGCGATCATTTACTAAGCAAAACTTTTAATTTTGAAGTTGGCAAAAACACTAGGCTTTAATGTTCTTTCAATAAGGACATTCGGTAATCACATTAATTCAAACGGAGAGGAACCTGAGAGGTGTTATGATAAGGAAAAAAATCACGGTAGGTACATAAATTCAGTTATAAATTATCTTATATTTGAGCACACTAACACATTCAATAAGCTGATCCTTCACTGTACATTATTATAGTGTTCCGTTACAGTGATTGCGCAATGTGGTGGCAACTGCATGTTGGTAGGTGGATTTGCGGGTAGAATTGCCGGACTCTGTCATTTCTTGGTGGCGATGGTAGACATCAATTCCAGAATAGCTCCGGTTCTTTATCCATCCATCAAGGCATTGGAAAGCGTCAGGAAAAGCCTCTCTCAGAACCAGCACAATATACAACTTTTACATGGGCAGTTCACAGTTTGGTAGCTCGTCCCCGATTGACTCTTGTTTCACCTTTCCTACCTGGGCCAACCACAACTTGCGCGCGCTAGTATATAACTAAGAATCCTAAGTGAAGGTCAGCAGTTTACACAACAGTAAACAATCATGTTAAACAAAACATATCATTTGCACATATAAATAGTTCTAAACAAAATTATTTAAACAAAATTATTCATCCTCAAAGATGACCAAAGAGATTATGTAAGAAAGACAAAACATATCATTACAGAGATTATACTTCATTGCGGTATCGAATTAATCACACACTAATTACAGAAGTTCAACGATGGGGTGTTGAACTAAATAGAAAGCTAAGTGAAACAACAAAATGTATGTAGCGTCTAAGCTATGGTGTTACAAGGTGATCTACTGATCTGATGTATTTACATTTTCCTGGAGACATTTAAGAAGTGGAAAATCAAGATAGGCTGAGGAGTGGATTAGGGAGGACATTGGACTAGGGTATTTCGTGTTGGTACGTTAGACACTATCAGAGGGTGGTGTAGTAGACATCATATCCGCCTAGTAAACAGAAGACCTAGGTTCAAGCCCCCGCCTCGGTATAAATTTTAATTCATTACTTCAGCTTCTATTCTTAGCGAAGGTAATGTGGGACTTTATATGTCTCCAGGAAAATGTGATTTAATCAATAGATTCCATATTCGAGTGGACAAGGGACATTCTGAAAGTAAGTTTCGACATTATTTTTCACACGGAAACCTTATTGCCACAACAAATGCACAATGGCATCGTGAACTATACATCTCGCACTGTTTTTCGACGTAGTCGCCACCGACATCGAGACATTTGTCGCATCTCGCAGTCAGTTTGAAGAAACAACTCTGGCAAAATGCGGTGCCCTGCAGTGCAAAGGACTGTCACACTGCCTGTTTGACGCACCCATGTCACATCGCCCGCTCCACATCGCTGAGACGGGCTTGGATTCTGGGGGTAAAGCAGCGCACCCATGTTACATCGCCTGGGATACCCATGTCACGTCGCCCGCTCCACATCGCTGAGGCGGGCTTGGATTCTGGGGGTAAAGCAGCGCACCCATGTTACATCGCCTGGGATGAATCTGCACAGGAACTCATTTCTCTCCCACGTGCATTGCAAGTAACTGAAGCTGATATCTAGTTCTTGAAATGTTTAGGTCCGGGGTGAGATTCTTTGGCACCCGTCTTGCAGACACTTTTAGGCAACCCAACACATCATGCAGCATGCAGTGAGCCTGAGCATGATCAATAAACAGTGTCAACTCCACGTCTGATGCACCTATCCGCTAAGATTATGTTCTGTACTATATACTGTATTCATCATAAGAATAAACCTGATGTAAACATTACATTATGTATTATTCCGCGTTTGCTGGAGTCTCATTGCATTTCGTTTCACATGGAGCAGAAGCCAAGTTGTGTCCAGTACAGTCAAGTACGATCATAAAGCCTGCCGGTGTGGCAGTGCGGTTCTAGGCGCTTCAGTCTGGAACCGCGTGACCGCTAAGGTCGCAGGTTCGAATCCTGCCTCGCGCATGGATGTGTGTGATGTACTTAGTTAGGTTTAAGTAGTTCTAAGTTCTAGGGGACTGATGACCACAGATGTTAAGTCCCATAGTGCTCAGAGCCATTTGAACCAACCACGATCATAAGGATACGTTTCATGCTGTGTTAGACGCTGAGCAATAATGCGAGACAACAGCTTTACTGACGCATTTAACTTCCATGTTCTGGTCATGCGTCCCGCATGTGGGCATCTGTTCCTTATGTCAGAGTGAGGCAAGTCATTTCGAGGATCAGTGCATAAAATGCTTGCTTTTAACTCATATTAATCACAGTGTAGTCAATTTAGCATCTCTCTTTATAAGTGAGTCATTGTAAATGCCTGTCGAATTATATAGAACTTTTTTGTTGATATTCACTTATTGGAGTTTTGTGTGCTAGTTGATTTTTGTGCACTAATTGTAGATATACAGGGTGATTCAAAAAGAATACCACAACTTTAAAAATGTGTATTTAATGAAAGAAACATAATATAACCTTCTGTTATACATCATTACAAAGAGTATTTAAAAAGGTTTTTTTTTCACTCAAAAACAAGTTCAGAGATGTTCAATATGGCCCCCTCCAGACACTCGAGCAATATCAACCCGATACTCCAACTCGTTCCACACTCTCTGTAGGATATCAGGCGTAACAGTTTGGATAGCTGCTGTTATTTCTTGTTTCAAATCATCAATGGTGGCTGGGAGAGGTGGCCGAAACACCATATCCTTAACATACCCCCATAAGAAAAAATCGCAGGGGATAAGATCAGGGCTTCTTGGAGGCCAGTGATGAAGTGCACTGTCACGGGCTGCCTGGCGGCCGATCCATCGCCTCGGGTAGTTGACGTTCAGGTTTCATAACTAACCTTTTTCGTAGGACTCTCCATACAGTTGATTGTGGAATTTGCAGCTCTCTGCTAGCTTTGCGAGTCGATTTTCCTGGGCTGCGAACAAATGCTTGCTGGATGCGTGCTACATTTTCATCACTCGTTCTCGGCCGTCCAGAACTTTTCCCTTTGCACAAACACCCATTCTCTGTAAACTGTTTATACCAACGTTTAATACACCACCTATCAGGAGGTTTAACACCATACTTCGTTCGAAATGCACGCTGAACAACTGTCGTCGATTCACTTCTGCCGTACTCAATAACACAAAAAGCTTTCTGTTGAGTGGTCGCCATCTTAGCATCAACTGACGCTGACGCCTAGTCAACAGCGCCTCAAGCGAACAAATGTACAACTAAATGAAACTTTATAGCTCCCTTAATTCGCCGACAGATAGTGCTTAGCTCTGCTTTTTGTCGTTGCAGAGTTTTAAATTCCTAAAGTTGTGGTATTCTTTTTGAATCACCCGTTATTGCCACATTTGATTTTCTGATTACATGAGTTTACGTTCAAATAATTTTGGTATTTAATTTCCCTTCGTACTCATTTTCCTGTCTGAACGAATTAATGTGACTTGTACTCTGCAGTCAGTATCAAATTACACATTGCAAAACAAACTGTTTGCCTTCAGCAGTTGCTAACATACTTGCTAACTTTTTACAGCAATGCACATCAAAGCCAGTATCAATCTCCTTGAATATTACACGAGGGCTATTTTTTATTCATCTTTCTATTGGTTGCGAAACTCAAACTAAAGTGAAAATATGGTGAAGCTTTGCGCAGATGTGTTGCGCAGTCTGGCTAGTACGCCCGCCTACCGTATGATGTCGCACTTTTCAGTTCTGAGCGCACGACAAGCACTTCAAAGCTGTTTAGAAAATAGTGTCTCGCATCAAGTGTTAGAGTCCTGGTCAGGAGTTTCGCTTGTTTTATTGCAGCCCTCATAACGTAACTGTCATGCGTTTTCCTCTTAATTCCAAGCCGCACGCTGAGTGGCCAACCAACACGCTTCTGCAGTGATTCTGTGGGAAGTGTTTGACCACACAGCCCTGACTTGGTTCTCATTGATTCTCACACATGAACCATTGGCTGTGAGGACAACTTTTTGGCTCAGACAATGAACTGGCGGGTATCGTAGATGGCTGCCTTCCGCGACGAGGGTGTCGGAAAGTTGGTACTACGCCACGACATATGTCTAACTCGGGAGAAATAGCTGTAAGCTATAGCTAAATGTTGCAAATAAAACTCTCCTGATTTTCACTGTGGCTTCCATTCCACGAGATTGAGACTGAAGGGAAAAAACCCAAGTACTCCCCTTCTTTGCATGATTTCTAGCAGATAAGGTAGGTCTTGATGCCCATGCGGGTTGCAAAGGCGCTATGCTTTATTGCACAAAAAGTTTGCATGTTCGATGCAGTATATTTGATTGTGCTCACATATCCATTGCATTGCAACTGGCTATAGCCCAAGTTGTGTCAACAGTTTTATGTTGGATGATCTCATGTTGACTTAAGTCCAATTTTTTCCATGTGCATTTAAACCACTGTGCTCGTAAAATAAGTGTTCTCTTTCAGGGCAATTTTCTACCTCTTCTTTCCAGTTAAACAGCATTACTAAGTTAGATTCTCGGATCGAAACGTTGTATATCCGAGGACATAATTTTCGAATTAGAGCATATCTGGATTTACACTCAGAAGTAATCGCACGTCTAAACTCAACAGGAACATCATTACTTGCTGATCCCCCCCTGCGGGTCTGGGAGTTGGAATAAGCCTGAGGTATTCCTGCCTGTCGTAAGAGGCGAGTAAAAGGAGTCTCACACCCTTCCGCCTTTATGTGATGCTCACCTGTGGGGTTTTACATCCATTTTTCCAGATGTTACCGAAGAGAGAGCCAATTCGGGAAGGGCGCCTTACGTGACCGTCGTACATTGAGACCTTCAGCATTTTTTCTCGTCGTGCTTTGCAGTTCCTCTCATTCTCCATCTGTTGGGCGTGGACATCTTCCCGGGTGCATTTTCCTCAATCCCCTGTACAACGTTGTTTTCTGCGTCGACGAAAATCATGGACTTTTTGCACCTGATATCCACCACGAAAGTCACTCCGTTGTGGAGAGGCCGCCATTTACCCTGTTGGTTGTAGCCCCCGGACCACACAGGGATCGTTCTGATGATGCCTGCGCCGTTATGCCAAGGAGTATACGTTCGTCACCCTGGGGCATTGGGACACTCGGCAATGGCCATTCTGTCAGATGGCCTTTGCTGTGGCTGGGTGGCGCCCGTGGGGACGAACCCTGATTGGAGTCAGTGGCATCAGGGCAGATGACACGCCATGAAGCGTAGTACATCATCTCTTGCTGATGATCAACCACGAGCAGTCTCTAAGCGTTTGCGGGCTCAATTTAATGCACAGAAGTATGACCCAAAATAGTTCCCCTCCCTGGCCACACCATGGGAGGAACGCCAGGCTAAGGATGGCAGCGAAGCTTATTCGCCCCAGTACCTCGTATGCACGAGAGTCGATGGGGAATCTTTCATCTCAATGAAGCCTCAGTTTTTTGTGGAGCATTTAGAGGACAAGTTTGGGGAGGCGCGGGGCCTGCCCAAAGTGCGGTCAGGGTCAGTCTTGATAAAAATAGCATCCTCTGCCCAGTCATGGGCATTACTCGGTTGTGACAATTTGGTGGATGTAACTGTTACCATCACGCCCCATCAGAGCTTAAATATGGTCCAGGGTACTATCTTCCACAGGGACCTTCTTTTGCAGTCTGACGACGAGGTGCTTGCCAATTTAGAGCGGCGAGGTGTTCATTTCGTACAGCGGGTCCATTGGGGTCTGAGGGATAATCAGGTTGCCACTGGTGCCTTCATCTAGGCCTTCGAGGGTGACACATTACCAGAGAAGGTCTACGAATGTGATGTCATATATCCCTCCCCCAATGCGGTGCTTTAAGTGCTGGAAGTTCGGCCATATGTCTTTCTGCTGTACTTCCACCACTACATGTAGAGATTGTGGACTTCCATCACATACCAATACTCCATGTGCCCCGACTCCCATCTTTGTCAACTGTGGAGAGCATTATACACCTTACTCGCCAGACTGCAGGATCTTACAGAAAGAGAGGAAAATCATGGAATACAAGACTCTGAACCGACTGACCTACACCGAGGCTAAGAGAAAATATGAGAGGCTAAATCCTGTGCGTATGACATCCAATTACGCCGCCACTACGACAACTGTTCTCGCACCTTCCGTTCTGCTGCATACAGCTGGCTCCCAGAGTCGTCAGACTCTTGATAGTTGGGGGCACTTCTCTCCCTGTTGCTCCTGCACCACCTACTTCGCGAGCAACATCCCCCCAACTATTGAGGATATAAGTCCCCAGAAGCGTACATCTTCTTTGGCTCGTCTCGCTACGAAGGGGTCCCTACCAGTGGCAAAGCGGACACCCACCAGTAGCTGAAGGAACCACAGGTAGCTGGTCGTAGGGCTTCACGGTCCTCCTCAATCCATGAAACTGACTCAGTGAAGTCCAGCAGGACAAATCTAAGGAGCAGCGAGAGAAACCAAAAGAGAAAAAGACCCTCAAGAACCAAGGCAATATGGTGGCACCCACATCACCACTACCTACAAGCTCTGCGCCTGAGGATGAAGTGGAGATACTGGCTTCTGTTGAGGAAATAGATCTCGCTGGGCCCTCAGACACAATGACTGTTGATCGCACAGGTACCCATCCGGTGGCAGCAGGTGACCCTGAGGCGTAGACTGCCTCATTGAGTGTTTCATGCCTTCTGAGTCTCACGAACACGCCATCCTCCAGCGGAATTGCGGCGGTTGTTTCCACCACCTGGCTAAGCTACAGCAATTGTTAAGCTTTACATCTGCTTTCTGCATTGCCCTCCCGGAAGCCTGGTTCCCGGCAATGTGGACCCCTGCCCTCAGCGGCTATAGGGGATATTACAAGAACCGTAGCGAATATTTAGAGTGTGAGGTGGAGTTTGTGTGTGTGTCCTGAACTCGATATGTAGTGAACCTGTGCCACCTCAAACTTCTCTTGAAGCTGTGGCTGTCAGGATAAGGACAGTGCAAGAAATAACTGTCTGCAGTTTATATCTTCCTCCAGATGGTGCAGTACCACTGAACGTATTGGCTTCACTGATTGATCAACTCCCCTTTCCTACTTCTGTGAGATTTTAACGCCCATAACCCCTTGTGAGGTAGCACCATGATTACTGGCCGAGGCAGAGATGTTGAAAATTTCTCGTCCCAACTCGACATCTGCCTCTTAAATACTGGAGCCGCCACACATTTCAGTGTGGCTCATGGTAGTTACTTGGCCATTGATTCATCGCTTTGCAGCCCAGGACTTCTCCCATGTATCTACTGGAGAGCACATGACGACCTGTGTTGTAGTGACCACTTCACTATCTTCCTGTCACTACCCCAGTGTCATTCCCACGGACGTCTACCTAGAT
Source organism: Schistocerca cancellata (assembly GCF_023864275.1). Lineage (NCBI taxonomy): Eukaryota > Metazoa > Arthropoda > Insecta > Orthoptera > Acrididae > Schistocerca > Schistocerca cancellata. The sequence continues at coordinate 615,835 of NW_026046754.1, read as the reverse complement.
GGGCTTTCAATAAGGCAGGCTGGGAAGCCTTCACCTCTGCTGTCACCGTTGAATCTCCTCACATGGTGCCATGGATGTTATGGTTGACAAGCCACTATAACGATCGTTTCTTCTGCGGAAAACGCGATCCCTCGTTCTTTAGGGTGCCCCCGGCGAAAGACAGTCGCTTGGTGGTCGCCGGAAGGCAATTAAAGAGCGTCGGCGAACTCTACAGCGACGTTAGCGGCACCCTTCCATAGAGCACCTAATAGCCTTTAAGCAGCTCTGTGCCCGCGTTCGCCAGCTTATAAAACGACGGAAACAGGAGTGTTGGGAGAGGTATGTGCCGACCATTGGGTGCCATACGTCACCTTCCCAAGTGTGGTCGAAGATCAGACGTCTTTTTGGGTACCAGACCCCAACAGGTGTCCCTGGCGTTAACATCAATGGCTTGTTACATTAAGAGGCAAACGCAATTTGCGATTCCTGAGCACTATGCTCTAGTCTCTGCGTCAGAGAGCAACCCCCCCCCCCCCCCTTTCGCACCATCAAAGGGAAGATGGAAAGCAAAGTCCTCTCGTTCACTACACGCCACAGTGAACCTTATAACGCCCCATTTACAGAGTGGGAGCTCCTCAGCGCCGTTGCAGATTGCCCCGACACAGCTCCTGGCCCAGATTGGATCCGTAGTCAGGTGATTAAACATCTCTCGACTGACTACAAGCGATATCTCCTCGTCATCTTCAACTGGATCTGGTGCGATGGCGTCTTTCCATCACAATGGCGGGATAATACCATCATTCCGGTGCTCAAACCCAGTAAACTCCTGCTTGATGTGGATAGATATCGGCCCTTCAGCCTGACCAACGTTCTTTGTAAGCTGCTGGAACGTCTGGTGTGTCGGCGGTTTGGATCGGTCCTGGAGTCACGTGGCCTACTGACTCCACGTCAGGGCGGCTTCTGCCAGGATCGCTCTACCACCGATAGATAACCTTGTGTCCCTGGAGTCTGCCATCCGAACAGCCTTTTCCAGACACCAACCTCTGATTGCTGTCTTTTTTGACTTACGTAAAGCAAAAAGGTGGGAATTTAAGGAGATGGGACCTGGATAAACTGACTAAACCAGTGAATGTACAGAGTTTCAGGAAGAGCATAAGGGAACAATTGACAAGAATGGGGGAAAGAAATACAGTAGAAGAAGAATGGGAAGCTTAGAGGGATGAAGTAGTGAAGGCAGCAGAGGCTCAAGTAGGTAAAAAGACGAGGGCTAGTAGAAATCCCTGGGTAACAGAAGAAATATTGAATTTAAGTAATGAAAGGAGAAAATATAAAAATGCAGTAAGTGAAGCAGGCAAAAAGGAATACAAACGTCTCAAAAATGAGATCGACAGGAAGTGCTAAATGGCTAAGCAGGGATGGCTAGAGGACAAATGTAAGGATGTAGAGGCTTATCTCACTAGGGGTAAGATAGAAACTGCCTACAGGAAAATTAAAGAGACTTTTGGAGATATGAGAACCACTTGTATGAACATCAAGAGTTCAGATGGAAACCCAGTTCTAAGCAAAGAAGGGAAAGCAGAAAGGTGGAAGGAGTATATAGAGCGTCTATACAAGGGCGATGTACTTGAGGGCAATATTATAGAAATGGAAGAGGATGTAGATGAAGATGAAATGGGAGATATGGTACTGCGTGAAGAGTTTGACAGAGCACTGAAGGACCTGAGTCGAAACAAGGACCCCGGAGTAGACAACATTCCATTAGAACTACTGACAGCCTTGGGAGAGCCAGTCTATTTACAGACCTCACACGTCTCACGTTCGAACAGTTCATCGCTTAGCACAGGAAGAACAACTGAACCACAATTATCACAGATAACGAAAAAAAAATTATAATTGTCGTTGCCCATGAATGTAGTTATCTGATAATAGTTTTTAATTCACACAGAATTTAAATTATTACAGAAATAATGAAATAATTATCGTCATTTTTACAAGAAACAGTCTTTTTATACGTAGTATCGAGAATATTTATTGAAGTTTGTACAGTTACTTCATATTAACATCTTGTGGTTTGAACATGGTGTCTTGGATATTACATAGTCGAAAATAAGTTCTGACAATCCGAGATTACAGCACGGCCATCGTGCATGTGTAGACACGCAAAAGCTTATTTCGTTACATTTTGTTTTGTATTGTGGTTTGTCATTAGACATTAAGTGGCGTTCAGCAATCAGTCGAACTGAATAACCTGCTGCACGCTCTCCATTATTTAGTGACTGTGCAGGAAGTTACGCTTGTGTATCGTTGAATCACGCAGTTTTAAAGACTGTTGTTATACTACAAACGAGTGATCCCAATGTTACAGAGTTTCGCCGCATTAACAAAAATTCAATTGGCATTCACGCAGCGGAGACTTGTGCGGATATAGTCACGCTTTTCGAAATTGTTTCGGAAAGATACAACTTTTTTTCATTCTATTCGCCAAAGATGGAACGTTTTAAAAGAGAATATTGGCTCGTCCATTCACAGGCTCTCGGGAACTAGATGGTCTTAGCCTATAGATGCCGGCGTCATTTGCTATGCATTTGACAGGATTATAAAAGCCGGCTGAACTTGCTTTTAGCTTTAAATTGACTGCAGTGGCATGTACTGAACGAAAGGGCACTCAGAAGTATTGGAAATCATTTCAGTGTGTGTTGGTGTCTACACTGTGGGAGAAAGTATTAGGTGCAATAAACATACGTAAAAGCCCGCATCTCGTGGTCGTGCGCTTCCCTCGCACGGGTTCCCGGGTTCGATTCCCGGCAGGGTCAGGGATTTTCTCTGCCTCGTGATGGCTGGGTGTTGTGTGCTGTCCTTAGGTTAGTTAGGCTTAAGTAGTTCTAAGTTGTAGGGGACTTATGACCACAGCAGTTGAGTCCCATAGTGCTCAGAGTCATTTGAACCATTTTTGAAACATACGTAAAGTTTTGCTGCAAGCAAAAAACAAGCTACAATAAACGTTTAAAGTCTCAATATTAAGAGTATAGTGGAAGAATTAAAGAAATTAAGAAATAACTAGCGTAGAATTTATGCAGAAATTTGCATGGTAACAGAAAATATTGGCGTATCACCGGACTTGAATGTAACGATTCGCAGCACAGAGAAAAGGAAACCCGAGCGCAAAGAATTTATCCGTTTTATACAAATCTTTCAAGTGGCATACTTTATATTGCTGTATACTTCGTCAAAGATGTGTTTTTTTTAAAATTAATGTTTTAAGACAAAGCCCTACAGCAGACGGCTATTACTTTTTAAAAATGTATTTACGTGAAGATGAAGAGGATGACACGTGTAAGACAGAGTCTACGACTACTAATTTGACTACAGATAATGTGGTTTTATATCTTACGTCTTCTGAACAAGACGGTTTTAAAACCGTTGAAGCCATGGTCAAGGTTTAATAAACCTGCATTTTCAAACTGGTTGGCTGTTATTTCTAATGCGTTGAAACAGCAATATCTGTACGATTTCACTTAGAATATGGAAAGAGTTTGATCCTCCTCTAGCAGCAGTCTGTCGTAGTTTGCTGGATAAATGAAGTTTCCCAAGTGATATGAAAAATGTGCAGGTCGTTCCCGTTTTCAGTCATCGTCATCGCATAGACGCATCATAGATAAATCTATACTGCTGATGTCAATCTGTTGTAGAACTTCCGAACCGGAACGTATGCTACAGCAGGCACTACCAATACATTCCTAAACGCCGCGCATAAAAACGGGATTTTTCCATAGCTCAGTCTCAGATTCTATTGATGAGAGAAACGTAGGTTCAAGTGTTTTGGTTACCCCTTCAGCTAAGGATGTACCAAACAGAAGGATCGTCAGGGGGTCAAAATTTCAATACCACTTAGGCAAGTGGAGAAAATCGGTTGGTTCTTCTTGCCTCATATGTGGTCTACTGTGCGCTTTAAGGGCACAATTTATTTCGTGTATGATTTCTGTGAAAACCCGAAAGACGCGGTTTTTCACCATTTTCGCGGTCTGTAGCGGATATCTAAGTATCCAACAGCTGGAAATCGCTCAAATTTTAACGCTATATTTTCTAGACAATTATGTGGTAGTACCATCTTCCCCTTTTCAGTAACCTTTGTCCGTTATCAAGGAATATCCCGAAAACATTGTTATTGGTTACCAAAATTGAGCCCCGTATTCGAAGACAGCTATGCGCAGTAAATGGTTGAAATTTTTACGATATATTCAAAAAATGGTTCAAATGGCTCTGAGCACTATGGGACTTAACATCTGAGGTCATCAGTCCCCTAGAACTATTTAAACCTAACTAACCTAAGGACCTCACACACATCCATACCCGAGGCAGGATTCGAACCTGCGACCGTAGCAGTCGCGCGGTTCCGGACTGAAGCGCCTTGAGCCGCTCGGCCACCGCGGCGGGCCACGATATATTCCTAAGATCCCTATCTCCAGTAGTGCTGAAAATTTTCTTGATATATTTAATCGTTTCCGAGATGCAGAGCTTCAAAGATGCCATTCTTGTTCACGAAAAAGCCAGTGTGAGGCAAAGACCTGGTTTATAAAGTGACTTAACATGGAGAAATACGTTGTAAAGTGTCTCCGATATCATCAGAATGGTTCTGGAAACTCGATGTTGTAGTTCTGAGGCATATGCAGTATTTTTGTAGATGTCAAATCCGGTCTGAGGTGTAAAGTTAGTTTTGAATTATTTGTATACCAATATTTACTCGTATGTGAGAAGATTCGAAGTGTGGTCCTATTTTCTCATAACTGCATGCCTTCGCCAGAGATATGAATCTTCCTCTTTTTACAGTTCCACCATGAATTGGGCTTTTGACTGCTAATCTAGGGCAACGTTTTTTGTTTTTGCAGTGAATTTTTAAAGGATTTGCCATCTTCTTATACTAGACAGGAGCACATCTCTACTATGATTTATTTATAATTCCCGTGTAGAACTTATGAAGACGCCTCGAAAACGCATTTGCTATCATTCCACGCTAGATTGGTTTCCTGCTGATAGAAAGTACTGGAAGATAGTAGGCAGTGGTTGTGGTATAGAAAGAGCGAAGTAGGAAATGACACTGCGAGATAAAGAGCGGGACACAGTGGCAGTGGAAGAGAATTAAACGTGACGGAAGAGTGCTAGGAAAAAAGTGAAAGAGATAGTGCCAGTGGGAGAGGAATAAATAGAAGGTGAAAGTGGAACTGTGTGACATCCAGTGATAATGAGAGACGTACTGTGTGGCAATGACAACGAGAAAGAGAGAGATAGTGAAGCGAGAAGAGACAACAACAGTTGGAAGGAATGTATGAGATAGTAGCAATAAGAAAGAGCAATAGGGATACAGTGGCAGAGGAGACTGCAGTAGAAGGACAGAACGAAGGGGACTGTGCCTGTGAGATAGGAGACAGTGACAGAGAGACACAAAAAGACAATGGCAATGAGTTGGCTGAATGACAAAGTGAGAATGGACGAGTGAGACCGGACAGATATGAGAGACTCACAGCGAGAGACAAGTGACTGTAAGTGAGTTACAGTGAGGGAAGTTTGCGAGAATGAGAGGTGAGCGGCATGTTAAAAAGAGTGCGAGTAGTTCAATTGCCAAAATTTTTGGAAAAGTTTTAAAGATGCTGAGGAAGGTACCGGATGACAATTATTCAACTATATGAAATAAAATCGTCATAACTTCTTAACGGTTTGCGTTAGGACGTTCAAACTGCACGATTGGCCGAGGGACTTGATGGGAATCAGTATGGTTTGGTTTAGCGACGACGCCCACTTTAGTTTGGATAGATTCGCCAATAAGCAAAATTGGAGCATTTGGGGCACTGAGAATCCGCGTTTCACGATTGAGAAGTCTCTTCACCCTCAATGTGTGACTGTGTGGTATTCAATGTCCAGTCACAGAATAATTGGTGCGATATTCCTCGACGGCTAGGTGACTACCGAACGGTACGTGAAGGTTTTGGAAGATGATTTCATCCCCACTGTCTAAAGTGACACTGATTTCGACAAGGTGTCGTTCATGCCAGACTGATTTCGACACCATCGAAGCAGGAGGGTGTTTGATGTCCTGGAGGAGCACTTTGGGGACTGCGTTCTGGCTCTGGAGTAACCAGAGGCCACTGGCATGGTCCGCGAATGGCCGCCATATTCTCCCGATCTGAACACATGCGACTCGTTTTTGTGGAGCTATATTAAAGACAAGGTGTACAGCAATAATCCCAAAACCATTGCTGACCTAAAAGCAACCGTTCAGGAGGTTATCGAGGGAATCGATGTTCCGACACTTCAACGGGTCATGCAGAATTTCGCTATTCGTCTGCACCACATCATCGACAATGATGGTAGACATATTGAACATGTCGTAACCTACATCCGAATATCTGTAGTGACGTTAACATGTTGAATAAAGTGTGTGGAAGACGTATTTTGTAATTACTTTGCGTTTTTTTTTCATATAGTTCACCCTGTATAATGAGGCAGCTGGTACCCCACTTTTGAATCAGAGTCTTCTAAACAGGGGCATTTTCCCCTTTTCGTGATCCGATTGGAGCATTTTTCCGCTGGTACGTGTTATTTTTGCCTATTGTAACGCGCAGGATGAGCAGCAATCAGACTTTTTTTTTATGAATCTGCAGTGTACGCAGAACGGTAAGTGGTTTTGTGGGATGTACTGCATGACTTGGGTAGAATTTCTGTTTGATGTGATGAATGGCAGCTTGCTTTAAATGAGGGGAAAATGTAAGTTAGTGAAGACGCTTCGGAAAAACCATTATCTAATGTTCAAATACTGTATTAGTGGTACGCTGCCTGACACAGGCATATCTATTAATCAGGCGTATGGGTGCAACGCGATATGAAATAGAACGAGAACTTCAGGTCTGTAGTGGGCAAGGTGAATGGTCGACTTCAGTTACTGGGAGAATTCTAAATAAGTATAGCTCATATATAGAAGAGACCGTGTGCTGAACACTTGTGCATCCCTTCTCGAGTACTGCTTGAATGCTAGGGATCCACACCAACTCGGGAAGACATCGAAGTAGTTCAGAGGTGTGCTGCTAAATTCGTTACCGGTAGCTTAGATCAACACGCGTTACAGAAATGCTCCGTGAATTTAAATGGGAGTCCCTGGCGAGAACAGCCCTCATTTTCTGCGAAACACATTTGAGAAGATTTTGAGTACTGGCCATTTGTGGAAAACTGCAGACTTATTCTGCTGCCACCAATGTACATTTCGCGGAAGGATCACGCACCAGGTAAGAGAAACTAGAGCTCGTACGGAAGCTTATAGGCATTTGTTATTCAGTCGCTCCATTTGCGAGCGGAACAGGAGAAGAATGACTAGTAGTGATGCGAGGTAGCCCTCGCCATACGCTGTATGGTTGACTGCGGAGTGTGTATGTAGACAGGTGTGCACGGCTAGTGTTCATCCCATTAATTGTTTGTCATCTTCTATTATGGTAGTGCCGCCTCGTTTTTTCTTATTCCATTTACTGGCGTCCCTACCGAGCGAGGTGGCGCAGTGGCTAGCACACTGGACTCGCATTCGGGAGGACGACGGTTCAATCCCGCGTCCGGCCATCCTGATTTAGGTTTTCCGTGATTTCCCTAAATCCCTCCAGGCAAATGCCGGGATGGTTCCTTTGAAAGGGCACGGCCGACTTCCGTCTCCGTACTTCCCTAATCCGATGAGACCGATGACCTCGCTGTTTGGTCTCTTCCCCCAAACCAACCAACCAACCAACTCGCGTCACTAACATCCTACCTCACTTGCCCGTGAGTGGCATCAGCAGCGCGTATCGATAAGCGCACTGTCGTACCATCTCTGGAGCGACCGATAGTATTTCCTGGTAGTCGTGCGTTGGGTAGTCAGAGAGTGAGAGGCGCATCAGCAGGGCAGTCGAGACGGACCAGCACTCGCCGACAGACCAGCAGTCGAGTCGGTTGGTTGGTGTGTAGCAGCAAGCAAGCCCCGGTCGTGCACAGTCGGGCTGGAGCCGCTGGCGACATGCACGCGTGGTTGGAGTGTGAGGTGCTGTTTGCGAGTGCTATGAAGTTCGTCGCCCACCGATATCTTGGACATGAAAGTTGAGTCCTCACTTAACTTACTATCGAGTCACAACTATACACATTTCTTTGTTTGATCATAGTTGTCGCTTTTGGGACATTCCCGCGAGCAACAACGTGTGTCTATTTAAGTCGGCTAAGATTCCAGCTATATTCGTGTGAAATTTAATTTAACTTGATGTATTCCCTGTTATGGAAGTACACCAGCGGTATCTTCTGCCTTGTGGCCGTTGACGTTCCGATTACCTGCCCTGGTCGTTCCTCGTGGTCGTGCGGTAGCGTTCTCGCTTCCCACGCCCGGGTTCCCGGGTTCGATTCCCGGGGGGTTAGGGATTTTCTCTGCCTCGTGATGACTGGGTGTTGTGTGATATCCTTAGGTTAGTTAGGTTTAAGTAGTTGTAAGTTCTAGGGGACTGATGACTATAGATGTTAAGTCCCATAGTGCTCAGAGCCATTTCAACCATTTTGAACCTGGTCGTTGACGTAATTTTAGGCAGTGTATTTTCCTCGTCGTGTTGTTGCTGTCCAGTGCGGCGTGTAGTTCGACAGCTGAGGTGTTGCTGGTCGTTGTGGGCGCCTATATTCTGTGTGTCGCGTACTGAAATCTTGTAGTCGTTTTGCTGGTTGCGTGGACCGGAACTGCTTTGCTTGGTTGGTCGGTCGGCTGTCTGTTGATTGGGTTGCCTCCAGATTAAGAAGCCGTTGGACAGGTTGCCTGTCTCACCTACACGGACGTTAGTGTTGTAATTCCAGGCCGACTCTTGGAAACTTCTGAGCGTCGTTCCTAGTGTGTCATGTAGTAATTTCCCTCTTTGGATTTTAGTTACTTTGTAGATGTGTGGCTTTCAGCCGAGTATCAGTATCTCTTAAATTAATGTTCTTGACTTGCCCTTAAGGCATGAAATTGTTATATTTTTATATGGGGCCTTCAGCCGAATTTTACTGGAGAGATTTTAAGATAATGTCTTCTGCCTTTCAGATTGAAACTCCTTCTAGGCCTTCGGTCCAGTATTAATATGTCTTAAAATAAAGTCCTTGTCTTACCCTTAAGGCATGGGATTGTTATTCTTTATTTTATATGAATTGTTTTAAGATACGGACTTCTTCTCTTTAAAATTGAAATTCTTCTTTCTAGGACATAAGCCGTTAAATCATTTATTGTTGAGCGGTCTTCAGCCGAGTTTTAATATCTCTTAAATTAATCTTCTTCTCTGGCTCTCAAGGCATAAGATTGTTATGCTTTTGAATGGGGCCTTCAGCCCAATTTTCGTGAAATGTTTTAAGATAAGGCCTTCTGCCTTATTCTTTAATATGCGACATCCAGCCTAGTTCCATTAAAACTAAATTGCTAAGGCCTTCAGCCGATTAGATTGAAGATTTAGAAAATATTCTTGGGTGAAACCTCCAGAAGAACCTCGTTTTTCAATTCTGCTCAAGCCTTGTGTCTTGGATTTTGAATGTGGCCTGCAGCCGATCTAAGGTTAATCAAGCGAGATTAAAGTTTTGAGTGTTTTGCACCCTAGTTCTAATGTTATGTGTTGATAAATTAAGTTTGTATGTTGAGTGAAACTGACAGGAACTCATTTTGGCCCCTTTCCACAACGTAATCTTCTCTGTACTAGTAACTCAGGAATTTCACGTAAGAAGAAACCAACTTTTGCACGAAGTATCACTGCCAAGTAACTCGACAATGTTGGCCGTCCTCCCACTTGGCGAGTGATGGCAACATGTAATGCACTCAGCAACATTGTCGAAGATGGTAGTTTTGGTGGTCTTGACGTTGGGAGGTACAAGGCTGTAAGGGCGTACTGACCTCGAAATCTTTTTGTTTTTATGCATGACAATGCGCGACCGCATCGAAAGGCGCAGGTAGAGGAGCCCTTGGAGCCAAGGGATAGTCGATGAATGGACCGGCCAGTTGGTTCCCCAGACTTAAGACCCATCGGGCACGTATGGGTTGCGTTGGGGAGACGCATTGCAGAACGTCCACATGCACCATCCAGCAGGTGTCGGTCGTTCTGGTGGCGGAATGGGATGCCCTACTGTAAGAACTTCTTACCAACTTTATGCTCAGCATAGGAACACGTTTCTGTGCATGCAATGCTGTCTGTGGTGATCACTCACCTTGTTAAGAATTATATTCCGCCATTTGTAATGACAAGAGGAGCAACACGAATAGTAATGACTTCAAAGTTATTATTGTGTTTGCTTAGAAGTGTCATTTCTGTTTTTCTCACTGCGTATTTCTTTCATTTACCTTCTGTACCAAGCTGCAGCAGTTCTTTCTCTGTATCGTCCACGTTTCATCGAGCTATGTTACTTGGCAGTAACACATCATGAGAAACTCACTTTCGTCCTTCAGCTCTGCAGACCAATGTCTTACCGATCAAAGCTGTCCCAGAAGCAACGTTTTCCACGCTATTTATCGGACTATCGTTACTAATATTGGGAATTTCAGAGGATCTAGGAAAATAATAAAATGAAACACGATGCCGTTGTATCATCAAGAACCATTGACATCTGCTGAATGGATAACGGGCCTTACACTTTTACGATCTTCAGCTGTAGGCGTTCTTGCCGATCCTGTAGGTTTTCTAAAGCCGTCTATTCACCTGCCAGTGGATGTGAGTTTTGTTCGAATTTCTTGGAATCCAGCATATTCGTTGCTCCAGCATGGGCCGTTCCCCTAGCTACAAGTGGCGCCCACTCGCATGACACGTTCATTGCAGTATTAAATGCTTTCTCTAATACAACTTGTTCCGTAATCGGTTCATTTATTTTCCTCTGTCTTTCAACATGCAATTCTCCGTTGCTGAATCACTTCCATATTTAAATTCCATGTCTCACAGTCGTTAAAAAAATCTCCTAATAGACAATTACTCTATACGTTTCGCTTCAGACGCATTTGACTTTCCATTATGAAATCTACATTTAGTCAACAAGAAGGGGGAGTTGCGGCACCATGAGAAAAGAGTGATCTTATTTTTAAACTTAATGTTATCCATGTTGTATTCGTAGAGGTCTGCAGCTGTATTATAAACTTAAGAAACAAATTTTACTACTTCAGTCACTTTTTGAAGTTATTTATTAGTGCGACGAGTTTCGTGATCATGCTGGTGTCACCAGGTACATGTAATTGTAGTGAACCTGAGGATGGCAGCATGTTGCCGAAACATGTCGACCTGATAAACATTAGTAAAAAGTAACTAATACAGTAAAAATTGTTTTAGAAATTGGTCTGATTGTATAATTTTAAGGTAAACGCACTGTCCAGATCACGTTGTTTTTTGGTATGAGCAGTTTGGACGGAGTTAGGCCACATGTATGTTTCTGAATAATACGGTTCATGGGTCATGGTTCATGGTTCGTGGTTAACGTCCCAGTTGCAGGTTGTCTAACGTGATACAGATGCAACGAAAGTTTGATTTTCAGTATTTCATGTAATTACTGACCGAACTTAAAAATTTAAAATGCTGTCGTAGTCAACTTACTAAGATGTGTGACCTTACATTAAGGTTTAACACAGCAGTATTACAACTAGAAACCGCGTATATGTCACGAGGCGCAAATCACCCAAACTTTATTCATCCAGTATTTGAGAACGAGAGCATTAGTGACTTCCAATAAACTTTACACATAATTTCAACTAACGCATAACAGAGTTGGACAGTGCAAGTGTCCACAAGTTCGTCTGACCCGTGAGCGAGTGTCACGGAGTCGCTGAAGAAACAGACACGAAGTCGCCTGAAGACAGAGGCAAGCCATCTCAGGAAAGCATACTTAGTAGTTTCAAGAACCAGCTTTAAGAGTTGAATCTAGTAACGTACTTCACCCGCTGACGCATCGGTCCCGTGAAGATTTCAAGACGAAAGTTAATCTACACTACTGGCCATTAAAATTTCTACACCACGAAGATGTCGTGCTACAGACGCGAAATTTAACCGACAGGAAGAAGATGCTGTGATATGCAAATGATTAGCTTCTCAGAGCATTCACATAAGGTTGGCGCCGGTGGCGACACCTACAAAGTGCTGACATGAGGAAAGTTTCCAACCGATTTCTTATACACAAACAGCTGTTGACCGGCGTTGCCTGGTGAAACGTTGTTGCGATGCCTCGTGAAAGGGGGAGAAATACCTACCAGCACGTTTCCGACTTTGATAAAGGTCGGACTGTAGTCTATAGCGATTGCGGTTTATTGTATCGCGACATTGCTGCTCGCGTCGGTCGAGATCCAATGACTGTTAGCAGAATATGGAATCGGTGGGTTCAGGAGGGTAATACGAAACGCTGTGCTGGATCCCAACGGCCTCGTATCACTAGCAGTCGAGATGACAGGCATCTTATCCGCATGGCTGTAACGGATCGTGCAGCCACGTCTCGATCACTGAGTCAACAGATGGGGACGTTTGCAAGACAACAATCTGCACGAACAGTTCGACGTTTGCAGCAGCATGGACTATCAGCTCGGATACCATGGCTGTGGTTACCCTTGACGCTGCATCACAGAGAGGAGCGCGTGCGATGGTGTACTCAACAACGAACCTGGATGCACGAATGGCAAAACGTCATTTTTTCGGATGAATGTAGGTTCTGTTTATAGCATCATGATGGTCGCGGTGAACGCACATTGGAAGCGTGCATTCGTCATTGCTATAGTGGCGTATCACCCGGCGTGATGGTATGGGGTGCCATTGGTTACACTCTCGATCACCTCTTGTTCGCATTGACGGCAGTTTGAAGACTGGACATTGCATTTCACATGTGTTACGACCCGTAGCTCTACCATTCATTCGATTCCTGCGAAACCCTACATTTCAGCAGGATAATGTACGACCGCATGTTGCAGGTCCTGTACGGGCCTTTTAGACTACAGAAAATGTTCGACTGCTGCCCTGGCCAGCACATTCTCCAGATCTCTCACCAACTGAAAACGTGTGGTCAATGGTGACCGAGCAACTGGCTCGTCACAATACGCCAGTCACTATTATTGATGAACCGTGCTATCGTGTTGAAGCTGTACCTGCACACGCCATCCAAGCTCTGTTTGACTCAATGCCCAGGCGTATCAAGGCCGTTAATACGGCCAGAGGTGGTTGTTCTGGGTACTGATTTCTCAGGATCCATGCACCCAAATTGCGTGAAAATGTAATCACATGTCAGTTCTAGTATAATATATTTGTCCAATGAATACACGTTTATCATCTGCATTTTTTCTTGGTGTAGCAGTTTTAATGCCAGTAGTGTAATTAGAGCGCAATGAGGCGTTTAACAGTAAATCTTCCTGCGCTACAGACGTGAATGGACCGAGAATCAGCCCTAATAACCGGTACAATAGGAAGTACCTTGTGGGATATATCGTACACTGATTTGCAGTGTATGGATGTGAATGTAGATGCAGATATGGTTATCCAAATATGCCACCTGATGCTTTGCTAGCATCCTCCGTATTACAGACCTGAAGAAGATCAAGCGGGATCGAACAGGTCATTATCGTAAAAATACATGACCTAGAATCTGTGTTATTGATAAAAAATTTGTATTTTGTCTGAAGTGTAAGGACTATTAAATGCCAAATGTTAGACGAGGAGGGGTGAACACTGTGGAGACAGTTTGTCTTAAGAAGTAAGACTGGTGGACTACTGTGGGACTAATTAACAAGGCTATACTTACTGTGTACAGAACAACGGGACGGCACATGCGGCTTTCCTTCCAGTGGTATGACACCGGAGCCGATAAAATTTGATAACGAAATAACAATCGTTGTATAGCGATAAAGCACATATAAATTTGACGTCGTTTAACAGACGAATGCTACAGATTCAAATCAACGTGAATCCGCTGTGGCACGCTGACAAACACCTCGCGTCGCATGTCCTACAGCGATCAGCTTGAATATTCATGAGAACGGATGCGTCCGTGTGCTACGCTAGGCGGAAACGTTCTAATTACGCTTCACAAGAGCACACAAACAGACGTACAAATACAATCACAACACACACACACACACACACAAACACACACACACATACATACATACATACTCACACGAATATTCAAAGTAAATAATGCAGGATTACAAAAATTACAATTGAATCATCATTATTTCAGTGCCGAACCATCCACAATAGTTATTACAGATAAATAAGAAAGACATATCCAGCGTTACAGTCCTCGTAAAGTGAACTGCCCGACTATAAAAGGGAAAGCAGCAGTTCAGTATCAGAATGAGATTTTCACTCTGCAGCGGAGTGTGCGCTGATTTGAAAATTCCTGGCAGATTAAAACTGTGTGCCCGACCGAGACTCGAAGTCGGGACCTTTGCCTTTCGCGGGCCTTGACCGGTAGGAGACGAGATACTGGCAGAAGTAAAGCTGTGAGTACCGGGCGTGAGTCGTGCTTCGGTAGCTCAAATGGTAGAGCACTTGCCCGCGAAAGGCAAAGGTCCCGAGTTCGAGTCTCGGTCGGGCGCACAGTTTTAATCTGCCACGAAGTTTCAGTTCCGTATCAGCCTGAAGAAAGCCAATACACGTGACAGATACTGAATAGTAGCAAGTGCATCCAGACCCGTTTTTCATGAAACCTCAAAACTATTTTGCTGTTCACCACTGTTCTCCTTGCAGTTAAAAATGCCAAATGACTCTGTTGTGTACAACCTCGAGCAACTTTGTATCTTCAATTTGAAACACTTCTCCTCGGGTTAGATGCCAACCAGAAAGTAGAAAGTAATCCTGTGTAACTGAACGTAACTGCCTGAGAGAACAAAAAAGAGGATAATACGTAAAAATCTCATACAAACCAAACTCTCTCAGTTATACAGGTAGGCTAAAATCGTAGAATTAAAATGCCGGACAATCAATAAACATAATTTTTCAGCAGTTTTCATTCACATTTTTTTTCGTCTACCCATCCCTTTCCTTCCACAAAATCAGTGAAGGTCACATCAAAGTACTCTTTGGGATTCCAAAGTACATCTGTCGAATTCCATCTTTAAGAAAAGTATAATGCAAGGTATGTATTGCTACGTCCATAGGCATCAGTTTAGCAACGTCTTATTAGCAGCATTGTGTGAAACGGAAAGGACCGGATGCTACACTACATGAGACACAAGTAGATCACGGCATATACACGGAAAACACATTACGCGGTATTTGACAACATTACGAAATGAATACAAATACACACAGAGAAGAAAATGGTTCTAATGGCTCTGAGCACAATGGGACTTAACTTCTGAGGTTATCAGTCCCCTAGAACTTAGAACTACTTAAACCTAACTAACCTAAGGACATCACACACATCCATGCCCGACGCAGGATTCGAACCTGCGACCGTAGCGCTCACGCGGTTCCAGTCTGGAGCGCCTAGAACCGCTCGGCCACACCGGTCGGCACACAGCGAAGATGTTGAGAAAAAAGAAGGAACACGAACACAAACAAATAAAAATTCCTTCAAGTTCTTCACAACGTCTATGAACACGCAGAGGCATACACGTTCGAATAATACTTTCGCTAACGTGAAATCTACAAAGACGGAAACAGGACCGCTTTGTAATTGGCCCAAGACACCGTGTAGACACCTGAACATACGCTTATTATAAAACAGCTTGTATGAAATAGTGGGAATAACTTGAAAACGAAGCCGACAAGGGCACAATCGCCCGCCCGCCTCGCCGTACAGTCTAGCTCACTGCTTCCCGAGCCGCCTAGCGGATTATTGTCGAGGTCCGGTGTGCCGGGCAGCCTGTGGGTGATTTTTAAGACGGTTTTCCATCTGCCTCGGCGAATGCGGACGGTTTCCTCTTATTCCGTCTCAGTTTATTTAATTTATTTAATCTTATGGCTAGGGCTCCCCTGTCGGGCAGATCGTTTGCCGAGTGCCGGTCTTTCAATTTGACGCCACTTCGGCGACCTGAAGTCGATGAAGATGATAGGACGATGATGAGGATATTTTATTTATTTATTGCCAAATTATAGACCTGTTACCTGATGTTTAAAACAGGTCGTACATCTTACAATTTTCGATTTTCATCTTTTTACAGTTTTCTTTCCTTTTGTTTTATCTACAACATTTACAAAGAATGATTCAAAATAATGATGAGGATAGCACAACACTTAGCCCATGGACGTAGAAAATTCCCGGACCCAGTCGGGAATCCAACCCGGACCCAGAAGATTGACAGTCCGTCACGCTGACCATTCAGCAACTGGGGCCCACCTCAGTTATACTATGTTGGTGATTGCTGCGCGAACACTGTCTCCACGTACGCGCACACAGTAGTTACTCTACCAAACAAACATTTGAGGTTACTCTCGTATGGAATGAGACGTTCCCAGTGGGGGTCCACTGGGGGCGAACCGCACAGTATCCCTAGGTTGGGTGTGACGCGGCGGTGGAGGTGAGTGGACTGCTGTAGCCTGTTGTGGGATTGGGTACCACTGAGGGCTACGCCAGGGACGAAGCCTCTCCGTCGTTTCTAGGTCCCCAGTTCAGTACATACATACGAGGTGCGGCTAGAAAAAAACCGGACTGATGCTGGAAAAAACATTTATTTACAATTATTTACAATTTCATGTTATCTCCTTCAATGTACTCTCCTCCTCGGTCTCTACACCGCTCCATACGAATTTTCCAGTGTTCATAGCAATGCTGCAGATCATTTTCGGTAAGTCCATACATTACTTCCGTCGCTTTTTCTTTTAGTGCTTCAACAGTCTCAAATCTAGTTCCTTTCAAAGCTGACTTGACTTTAGGGAAAAGAAAAAAGTCACAGGGGGCCAAATCAGGTGAGTAGGGTGGATGATCTAAGATGGGAATGTTGTGTTTTGCCAAAAACGTCTTCACTGACAACGCACTGTGAGCTGGGGCATTGTCTTGCTGAAGGATCCATGACTTTTTTCTCCACAAATCGTTCCGTTTTCTCCGTACTCGCTCACGTAGGGTAGCCAGGACGCTAATGTAGTAATGCTGATTCTCTGTTTGTCCCTCTGGTACCCAATCAATGTGCACAATCCCTTTGATGTCAAAAAAAAAAAAAACAATCATCATTGCCTTGAATTTCGATTTTGACATTCGTGCTTTTTTTTGTCGTGGAGAACCAGGAGTTTTCCAATGCATCGATTGGCGTTTAGTTTCGGGATCGTAAGTAAAAAACCACGATTCATCGCAAGTAATAACATTTTGTAAGAAGGTGGGATCACTTTCAATGTTTTTCAGGATGTTAGAACAAATCATTCTTCGGCGTTCCTTCTGTTCAATTGTGAGACACTTTGGAACCATTTGTGAACACACTTTGTTCATGTTGAAACTTTCATGAAGAATCTGCCTAACACTTTCCTTGTCAACTCCTGTTAACTCAGACACTGCTCTGATTGTTAAACGGCGATCTTGTCGAACAAGTTTACCGATTTTTTCAATGTTTGCATCAGTTTTTGCTGACAATGGTCTGCCAGTGCGACTGTCATCACTGGTGTCTTCGCGGCCATCTTTAAATCGTTTAAACCACTCAAACACTTGTGTTCGCGATAAACAATCATCGCCGTACACTTGTTGTAACATTACAAACGTTTCACTTGCAGTTTTTCCTAATTTGAAACAAAATTTGATGTTAACACGCTGTTCTTTCTGTACACTCAACATTTTCCGACGCACAGACAAAACGTCAACTACTTAAAACAGACGCCACGGACAGACTGAGTGCAGGAGGCAGATGAAACTCGAGCAGTAGGCGGAGCGAGAGTCACGTGACAGGCCACGCGACTTTCAGCCTAATTGCATTCGTTTTATTGTTTCACCAGTACTAGTCCGGTTTTTTTCTAGCCACACCTCGTACATACATACAGGGCACGATCTCGGAGGAGGTAAGATGAACAAAGAGAGGAACCAATAAACCTATCAAACTAAAAGGAAATACAACTTGTGGGAAAACAACAATGAACATACTTGATAACCCGAAAAAATACACTCTTGCCATAACAAACTTTGAGGAAGTGAAAACACTACTCATCACGGACAAATACCTTTACAATTTCAGAACGTTCCATTTCTCCTTAGTAGGCAAGAGTCTAAAACTGAAAAGGGAGTAAACAGAACTCGCAGATAAGAAGAAAGAAATTTGAAAATAAATCCCATTTTCCTCACAAAATATAAATAATCGGCAGCCGCCAAACTAAACATCTTACTAAAAATCTGTATAGTCTCAATCCCCATCAGACAGGTAGTCCTTCGGAAAATGCCGCGATAGTTCCTTTGAAAAGAACATGGCCGATTTCCTTACCCATCTTTTTCCTAATGCTGTCGTGTGCTCCGTCTCCTACGACGTCGTCGTCTCGAATGGAATATACTACAGCGACCATCAGTGTAAAACTG
This sequence comes from Schistocerca cancellata, assembly GCF_023864275.1. Classification (NCBI taxonomy): domain Eukaryota; kingdom Metazoa; phylum Arthropoda; class Insecta; order Orthoptera; family Acrididae; genus Schistocerca; species Schistocerca cancellata. Next base: position 597,403 of record NW_026046754.1, on the reverse strand, counting down.
GGTCGGTGACGCTGAGAATAAAATCGTTTCTGCGAATGAAGCACAGAATCGGTAGAGCATCTTGCGAAACGTCCCCTTAGAAAAGTTAAACATGACTGTGCTTAAACTGACACACAATATCTTTACCGCAACGCAATCTGACTTTCAAAACTCCCAACAAAAGAATGGCCCTGACTAACATTAACCTATACCTTTCACAAATCACTTACCTCACCAAAAATCTTCGTTACTCGAACTACTGCAATACAGCGAGCGTCACTACTGCCAGCTAAATAAAAGATTCAAACTATGGAAGGCACTAACTACAGATAGGCATAGTTGGTTGGTTCAATTGGCTCTGAGCACTATGGGACTTAACATCTGTGGTCATCAGTCCCCTAGAACTTAGAACTACTTAAACCTAACTAACCTAAGGACATCACACACATCCATGCCCGAGGCAGGATTCGAACCTGCGACCGGAGCGGTCTCGCGGTTCCAGACTGAAGCGCCTAGACCGCACGGCCACACCGGCCGGCTAGGCATAGTTAGCAAATGAAAGATTTTAATAGAGAACAAACAATGTATTTACCTTAATAGTCATAATATATATAGCAGTTCATGACATCCAGTCTTACAAATTTCAAAATTCCGCCATTTCTCTCCCCACATCCACCACTGCTGGCGGCTCACATCCAACTGCGCAACGCTACGCGCTGTTAACGTCCAGCTGCCCAATACTACAATGGCAGACAACAATGCAAACTAGCCACAGACTACACACAGCACAGCCAGTGATTTTCATACAGAGCGCTACGTAACGTTGCCAATAAGAAAACATAAACAGCCTACTTACACCTGTACTAGTACAGGTATGTCTCGTAGACCAAACTGACTTCAGTTTAGCCCAATTTATGACTGAGCAATGGAAAAATATCATTTTCTCCGAAATACTTAACTTTTTTTTTAGTATAGGGAAAATTCCCAATCTCCAAGTCACTCATCCTAAACATCTAACTACCCAATAACAAAGAAATACTTTATTTTTGGTATATCACGTTCTAACTGCCAGCACTCTAGTCCTCAGAGTATTAGGGGGTTCAAAAAAAGTGTGAATATTACCATGGTTGATAGGAGTGGTCAAAACTAGAAGAAAAGCGCCTATGGACCAGTAGTCCTTGAGATATGGGCCGTTTTACTTGTGACAAGTAAAGTGGTGTAGGCAGGACACTCGAGAACTGGCACAGTAAATTACCACAATACGCAAGCCTGGGCAGGTGCAAATACTCGAGCAATCATGGAGGTGAGACATCGGCATCGCTTCTGTGTTAGTGTATGTACTGCACTTCAGGTGACAGACTCAGCGCACTATACACTTTACAAAACAGATTAATAGACACTGTATATCATCGACTTATGCGTGATCAATTACCAGTGTTGTCGGAGAACCTTACACTTGCAGACGTTACAGGAAGGTGTGACCATTGCATATGATGCAATCCGAATAGTACCTGGTGTGTTTGAAAGAGTGGGCGACTCACTACGAAGAAAGGGCGCAGGATATGTGCAGCACTGCCCATAGTGCCAGGCAGATGGGAACGAGAGGACAGATTGGCCCATATCTCTGTAGGAATTGGTTTCCAGACATATCATTATTGGAAGGTTTCCTACCGTTTTCACCAGTACTTCATCCTGTAGGTATATGTGACACTTTGTGTCTGAATATACACAGCCTGTGTATATTTGGAAATAACTTAAACCTATGGACGCCAGCAGTGGTGTTTTCCTACGTTAATCAAATATTTAGCTTCAACAGCATAATGTCTATAAAACAACACCAGAAAATAGTTACTGTTAGTTTTTATGTCTGTAAATTAGAAAATGGGCTATAGAAATCGGTGTACAAAGAAAAAGTATACACGGTGTCCATAAACTGTCTTTACAACTTAAGACCCTAGTACCTTTGAGACTATACTAGATATTAAAACTGATTTTCAGCATGTGATAAGATAACGCATAAAGTTTTGTTTCCTCATTCATCCACATCAATGTGTGCAGCCTTAGTGGCACGGATAGCGTCTAGTCGGAATTCCATTTCTCTCCATATACGATTCAAAATCACCACGGTGACATGTTCATATGCGTTTCGGATGCGTGTCATCGAGTCTTGTAGTTCTCTAATCTTGGTTCGATACACCACTGGAAGAAGTCTAGTGGTGTGATGTCAGCGGATCGTGGCGCCTATCGAAATGGTCCATCTCGCCCAATCTACTTATCCGGAAACTTTTCATCTGTGTATTGACAGACATTTAGGGATGAGTGAAATAGTGCCCCAGCCTGCTGGAATATGACATCAGGTTGTTGGTGTTCCAATTGTGGCGCAACAAACTTATAACACGTCCATTGGCGGTAGACTCGCTGAAAAAGAATGGACCATCAGACTAATTGTGTGATTGGATTGAGGAGTTCCTAGATAACAGAACGCAGCATGTCATTCTCAATGGAAGAAGCCTTCCGAAGTAAGAGTGATTTCAGGTGTGCCGCAGGGGAGTGTCATGGGACCGTTTCTGTTCACAATACACATAAATGACCTGGTGGATTACATTGGAAGTTCACTGAGGCTTTTTACAGATGGTGCTGTGGTGTATCGAGAGGTTGTAACAATGGAATATTGTACTGAAATGCAGGAGGATCTGCAGCGAATTGACGCATGGTGCAGGGAATGGCAATTGAATCTCAATGTAGACAAGTGTAATGTGCTGCGAATACATAGAAAGATATATCCCTTATCATTTAGCTACAAAATAGCAGGTCAGCAACTGGAAGCAGTTAATTCCATAAATTATCTGGGAGTACGCATTAGGAGTGATTTAAAATGGAATGATCATATGAAGTTGATCGTCAGTAAAGCAGATGCCAGACTGAGATTCATTGGAAGAATCCTAAGGAAATGCAATCCGAAAACAAAGGAAGTAGGTTACAGTACGCTTGTTCGCCCACTGCTTGAATACTGCTCAGCGGTGTGGGATCCGTACCAGATAGGGTTAATAGAAGAGATCGAGAAGACCCAACGGAGAGCAGCGCGTTTCGTTACAGGATCATTTAGTAATAGCGAAAGCGTTACGGAGATGATAAACTCCAGTGGAAGACTCTGCAGGAGAGACGCTCAGTAACTCGGTACGGGCTATTGTTAAAGTTTTGAGAACATACCTTCACCGAAGAGTCAAGCAGTATATTGCTCCCTCCTACGTATATCTCGCGAAGAGACCATGACGATAAAATCAGAGAGATAGGAGCCCACACAGAAGCATACCGACAATCTTTCTTTCCACGAACAATACGAGACTGGAATAGAAGGGAGAACCGATAGAGGTACTCAGGGTACCCTCCGCCACACACCGTCAGGTGGCTTGCGGAGTATGGATGTAGGTGTAGATGTAGGTGTGTTGGCGTGTGGAACAGAAGGGCGAAAGAACCCTTTTTTTTATTGAGAACACTACCCGTTTCCATAAATGACTATGGCAAAACCGAATAGTTGGTCGGGGCGGTGGTTGCCTTCCATACCGTGCTCAGAAGTTTCGTTGCACTTCAGTGTCGGACATCGTCTACATCAACCAGGCCACTTTTTGTTAGGTTTTGAAGTTCACTTGTGCGCCAAAATTGCGTCACCTGGAAGGGAAAAAAAAACTTTGTGAGATAACACATGTTGAAAACCATTTTGTTAACATCTAGTATAGTCATAAAGTTATTAAAATCTTAAATTATAATGATAATTCGTGGAGACCTTGTATTATAGGGCAGCGTTTAGTATTTAACAAGACATTTCAGAAATATTTATCAGCTGATACAACTGATAGGCATGAAACACAAAATCTAAGAAATATTTTAATTTTGGACATATGTAAACTAAACAACATTCGCTTAAGCCAACAGAATTACGCACAAGATCACAACAAAACGAGACAGGCACCTGCTGAAAACGCCTACAGAACAGAAACAACTGAAGTCCAGACCAAGTCATTGGAGCAGATATGATGTGCTACTTTCACAAGGAAACACACACATCCCACAAATGGCCAAACAGAGAGTAACAATATGCGAAACTCAGACGAGCAGAAAACACGGAAGTGGACACAAACAATCAAATAGAGAGTACCAACACGAATAGTAAACCTTACACTGTGAGAAGCCATGGTACGCCATAATGTATGATGACACTGCAGATCACAGGTGTGAAAGAAATCCTGAAGCATAGAGCAGGCAAGAGCATCTGCTCTATTCTGATAGAAAATCGGTATAACGAGGGGGTCATACCGTCAGAAACCTTAGGATAAGTTACTGCGAGGATCTACAGAAGAAACAGAAAATCAAAATGTCACCAGTACTGAAATCGTTCTCCATATTACAGGGTGCAAAAGTAGTTTATGGAAGACATTAACAATTGAGGTGCATTCGGAATGAGGTAAGACCATTATTAAACACAAAAAGTGCTAATAGAAACAAGAAATCCTTTAATAATGAGACTTCGCCGTCTAACTAAACCGTATTTGGGATCCTACAACGGCTATAGGAAAACAGAAACCCAGTCATCGCTATAGGTGCGTATACAAATGTTTCGAACAATTGATTCACCGTCTGGACAAACGTGGGGGTGCTGATAAAGGTTCTTTCGATTTTACAAAACTATACATTCTGCATAAAGAAAGACACAACTTAGTGTGAACTTTAACTTGGCATTATTTTTTAGGACGCTGAACCCTTCTGAGCCTTTCAGACAGAGGGGTGCGCTTGAAGAACATACCGCGATGTCTGAAAGGTGTGATTTCATTCCTCACCCTTCTCTAATACGAGCGAGTAGATCTTCTGTAAACGGTCACCTGCAAAATTCCCGTCCAGTGAAATGTGCACCCAGAAAAGTTTGAAGGAACATACATTAATCCTCATGTCTGAACTCCGCAACTTCCTCGACAGGTAAAATAGCCAAGAGCTCTTACGTTGTACACTCCTGGAAATTGAAATAAGAACACCGTGAATTCATTGTCCCAGGAAGGGGAAACTTTATTGACACATTCCTGGGGTCAGATACATCACATGATCACACTGACAGAACCACAAGCACATAGACACAGGCAACAGAGCATGCACAATGTCGGCACTAGTACAGTGTATATCCACCTTTCGCAGCAATGCAGGCTGCTATTCTCCCATGGAGAGGATCGTAGAGATGCTGGATGTAGTCCTGTGGAACGGCTTGCCATGCCATTTCCACCTGGCGCCTCAGTTGGACCAGCGTTCGTGCTGGACGTGCAGACCGCGTGAGACGACGCTTCATCCAGTCCCAAACATGCTCAATGGGGGACAGATCCGGAGATCTTGCTGGCCAGGGTAGTTGACTTACACCTTCTAGAGCACGTTGGGTGGCACGGGATACATGCGGACGTGCATTGTCCTGTTGGAACAGCAAGTTCCCTTGCCGGTCTAGGAATGGTAGAACGATGGGTTCGATGACGGTTTGGATGTACCGTGCACTATTCAGTGTCCCCTCGACGATCACCAGTGGTGTACGGCCTGTGTAGGAGATCGCTCCCCACACCATGATGCCGAGTGTTGGCCCTGTGTGCCTCGGTCGTATGCAGTCCTGATTGTGGCGCTCACCTGCACGGCGCCAAACACGCATACGACCATCATTGGCACCAAGGCAGAAGCGACTCTCATCGCTGAAGACGACACGTCTCCATTCGTCCCTCCATTCACGCCTGTCGCGACACCACTGGAGGCGGGCTGCACGATGTTGGGGCGTGAGCGGAAGACGGCCTAACGGTGTGCGGGACCGTAGCCCAGCTTCATGGAGATGGTTGCGAATGGTCCTCGCCGATACCCCAGGAGCAACAGTGTCCCTAATTTGCTGGGAAGTGGCGGTGCGGTCCCCTACGGCACTGCGTAGGATCCTACGGTCTTGGCGTGCATCCGTGCGTCGCTGCGGTCCGGTCCCAGGTCGACGGGCACGTGCACCTTCCGCCGACCACTGGCGACAACATCGATGTACTGTGGAGACCTCACGCCCCACGTGTTGAGCAATTCGGCGGTACGTCCACCCGGCCTCCCGCATGCCCACTATACGCCCTCGCTCAAAGTCCGTCAACTGCACATGCGGTTCACGTCCACGCTGTCGCGGCATGCTACCAGTGTTAAAGACTGCGATGGAGCTCCGTATGCCACGGCAAACTGGCTGACACTGACGGCGGCGGTGCACAAATGCTGCGCAGCTAGCGCCATTCGACGGCCAACACCGCGGTTTCTGGTGTGTCCGCTGTGCCGTGCGTGTGATCATTGCTTGTACAGCCTTCTCGCAGTGTCCGGAGCAAGTATGGTGGGTCTGACACACCGGTGTCAATGTGTTCTTTTTTCCATTTCCAGGAGTGTATTTTACTTTATAATAACTAATGATGAAGAAGAACAGATATGCTCGAACAGGGCATGTAACGCCAAAATTTTATAATTGGAAACTATAACTCCTCGAGTACTTTTCTTCACGTAATTCCAAATCTAGCATCATCCGTGTCAACAAAGCACGATACAAACTTTGGCTTTACCCATTCCTTAGTATTAGGTTGAGTTCTGTTTTGAACAGTATCAAATCACAGTCCCATCTGTTTTCGTTCTCTTTATGACATAGGAGTAACCCTCACATGGCTTATCACGGATGGTTGTTGACACTTCTATTTCGATACTATAAACTCTCAGACAATGCATAGGAACTGAACACTTGTAAGGTGGGCACGTCATTGTGATTTTTGTATGATATCGATGTGCACGTCAGAGAAAGAGAGCAAGTTATGTTACTGTTAAACAATCTTTGGTTGTGTTGTGGCACAGGCTTTGCCTCTGCGTAGTCTGATACATTGTTATTTGAAATTTGGTAGGTGATGGATGTATACAGTGATGCTGTGTCGACTTGTGACTGTATCTGTTAGATGAAGAAAGATTTATTGTAAAGGACACCATGTATTTTTAGATGAAGTGAGATTTTATTGTTAAGGACAGCGAGGATGAACATCATGTACAGGGCTATTACAAATGATTGAAGCGATTTCGTAAATTCACTGTAGCTCCATTCATTGACATATGGTCACGACACACTACAGATACGTAGAAAAACTCATAAAGTTTTGTTCGGCTGAAGCCGCACATCAGGTTTCTGCCGCCAGAGCGCTGGAGAGCGCAGTGAGACAAAATGGCGACAGGAGCCAAGAAAGCGTATGTCGTGCTTGAAATGCACTCACATCAGTCAGTCATAACAGTGCAACGACACTTCAGGACGAAGTTCAACAAAGATCCACCAACTGCTAACTCCATTCGGCGATGGTATGCGCAGTTTAAAGCTTCTGGATCCTCTGTAAGGGAAAATCAACGGGTCGGCCTGCAGTGAGCGCAGAAACGGTTGAACGCGTGCGGGCAAGTTTCTCGCGTAGCCCGCGGAAAATTGGCTCATGCCACAACTGGAGACCGACAGCGTCGACTTCATCTTTCAACAGGATGGTGCTCCACCGCACTTCCATCATGATGTTCGGCATTTCTTAAACAGGAGATTGGAAAACCGATGGATCGGTCATGGTGGAGATCATGATCAGCAATTCATGTCATGGCCTCCACGCTCTCCCGACTTAACCCCATGCGATTTCTTTCTGTGGGGTTATGTGATTCAGTGTTTAAACCTCCTCTACCAAAAAACGTGCCAGAACTGCGAGCTCGCATCAACGATGCTTTCGAACTCATTGATGGGGACATGCTGCGCCGAGTGTGGCAGGGCCTTGATTATCGGCTTGATGTCCGCCGAATCACTAAAAGGGCAGATATCGAGCACTTGTGAATGCCTGAAAAAACTTTTTGAGTTTTTGTATGTGTGTGCAAAGCATTGTGAAAATATCTCAAATAATAAAGTTATTGTAGAGCTGTGAAATCGCTTCAATCATTTGTAATAACCCTGTATATACTGAAAGGCGAAAAGAATGTAAATTTTGAATAACGCTATTATATTTGAAGTGCAGCATTGCGCAGCTAGTTTCTGAGGATAATTATTGTCAGCTAGTTAACTTGCACAGAGCTGACAGAAAGACCATCCTACTTCCCTGAGTCATGCATTAAGATACAGCTAATTAAGCTGTTTGGTTACTATAGAAATTCTTTGTTAATTTTTAAATCATTGTTCATCTTGTTAAGCATAGTATTGTTCAGACCAAGGTTATGTATGAAGACCCCGCGAAGTTTTACTCTGTCTTTTTGAATACATATTTCATTCGAAAATCATTGTCTTGGAATATCATTTCATAGGAATAATTACTCTCCCCATCCCACTGTTTAAAGACAGTTTATTATTGCGCGTTACCGCGCTTCAACATTCGAGAAATCTGCAGCAATGTTGTCAAGACGAAAGGTAAGTGAAAATTGGAAATATTGATTAGAGCCAGATAGTTGCTTTACTGGCGTTGATAATTTAATATAAAGACAAGTTGCATTCAGATCAGTTACAGATCGATTCAGATTAGGTTCTGTTTAGTCAAAGGTTAGCATATGAGTTGAAGTTGGATAACAGTTTGTGGGTACACAGTTTTAGTTATACGTAGACTTTTATAGAGTGGGAGGTAAATTTGGATAAATTTCATACAGAAACACATAGTGGGGTTTCAGTCCGGAACCGAACTGCTGCTACGGTCGCAGGTTCGAATCCTGCCTCGGACATGTATGTGCGTGATTTCCGAGGTTAGTTAGGTTAGCTGGTTTTGTTTTTTAACTGAAAAAACTAAACTTCAAAACTTTGTGCAAGCATAGTTGTATGGATCTTAGGTATGTATGAAACATATATCGTATTACAGACATCCTCAGATTAGGGTGTTTTGTCTTGGACACCCCGTATTTAAAAGCTCCATTTTTCAGCTATACATTCCAGTATGCTCACATATGTCCAAATTCACTGGCTGTGAACTTTTACTTCCTGCTTGGGAAACAGACGCAGAAACTGTCGTTATGTTGAAATCTGCTTGCAAAGATAACACTATGGAAAAAACTCAAAGTGTGAGAATAGTTTTCTGTTTCAGAAATTACTGTTTGTTGACTGACAACAAATCTCGTTCTAGGCTTCTGCCAACTGCTTGAATATACGACACTGTCGAGATAATTTGTGAACCTGTGTTTGAAGACGTCTGACCACTGAATTGTAATAAACTAGATGGTCTTTGAGTTCAGTTCAAATCATTTTCACACAAGATAAGATCTGGCAGGTTTGTGCCTTGCATTCTGATTGCTAAAGTGTCGAGTGGAAGTAGGTTGTATTTACAAAGAACAAGACTCGTGATATTAAGTCAAAATTCAAGAAATTGGTCCCTTGTCTTCTATTCAAGTAGTTCTGAGAAGATTATGTAACTGTGTGCATAAAAAAGACACGATCGGTTTATATCTGAGACTCCTTTTTCCTCGTTGTGACAATTCTGCCGCTTACACAGCCATTTCAGAGGAGCAGTTTATAAACGTCTTGACTTCCTTGTCTCACTTACCTTACTCGCCTCTGTTAACTCTGTGTGCTTTCTGCCTTCACTGCAGAAGAGTGTAAAAATGTCTCCAACAATGGATTTACCGATTTACAGCTTGCTTCAAAAAGGTTCTTCCGGTTCCAAAAGAATGTACCTTCTACTTAAAGAATATAGAAACTTGGAGTGAATTTTGACTTTTTTTATTTGAGAATCGTTCGATATTACAAGGATACATCTTTCACATTGAAACGCATACAGTCTTGGGATATTGTTACAATGAAGTTTAGTTCCAAAGATGTTACTCCAGGCGGTTGTAAAATGAATGTGCGCAACGGAGAATAATAAACGCTAAAATGAAGATTTGGCCCTGTCTGACTACCCCCTGAAGCAGATCTTAGGATCTCTTAATTCTATAAATTACAATCTAAACATAAAAGAATGATGAAGGCAACTAATCCTACTAAATGATAAATGTTGTTCCTGGTTATATATTTATTGTAGATTAAAAAAAACCTTTATATTGCAAAGTTTACATTTCCTGAGTAAAATACTAATCAATTGCCCAACTCTGCCCTTTATTATAACTGCGCGGTCTAATATCAATAACGCGAAATGACTGGCATCATCTATGTACCAAACACTGGAAGACACTACTTTCAAAGATGACCTACGGTGGTGTGGAACCTCAGTGGAAATAAACTTAACGTGATCACAGCTGTTTAGCTTTATAGCCCTAATAAGCCGAAGCAATTTGTGATATCACCGTATGTACTGCATCCGGTGCGTTGAAGTGATGGTTCTCGTACTCGTCTGCGACGATAGAAAAACTCGAGCCACAAATAAACTCTTTCAAACACTAAGATGGTAGAAGGGGGTCCTCTGACTAATATAATCTAATACTGTCTTCTCCTCTCCGTGTTCTACAGACAAGAAACGCGAACTCCCAGCCACAAGGACGTGCAGATAAAGTCTCAAAGTAAATATAGGCAGAGGAAGTGCTCTCAATTACCGAACGTTGCGTGCTCAACGACAACTTCCAACACGGAGGTGAAGTCCAGAATCGTATAGATTGGCAACTCTCCTGAGAGCAAAGACAGCAAGTCCGTCCATACCAACACGGCTGATATCGAGCGAACGTCACCCACGGGCGCTCACAATGGAGGACCACATCTCTCCACCACTGGCCTCCCAGCAAGGCTCAGCTCCCCACCATCGTAATTCCGAAAACGAATCATATTCGCTAAACCACGGAATATTCTCCCTCTACAGATTCTCCCCAACTCCGACCAACTATATTCTAGTCTTTTGTCGTCCAGCGCGTCGTACAATAGTACGCTTCTGAGTAAAAATCCTTGGAAATAACCCAGCCTGTGTGGTTTCCGAAGTGACGCTTCCTCGTTCCTCTCAGCTGCGTCCAAGATTTTCGTAGTTTCCGAAGTATAATCCTTCCCGTCCTATAGGGAAGCAGCCTACTCACGCCGTATAAAATTCACATCAGTCTTTCCATTGTGTGCCAGCCAGTCCGCTGTAACTAGCTCTGACGTCATAAATGTTGCGCAATACTTTAAAAATCAAGTAAATAACCTGAAACGTTTCTAGCATGTCAGGAGTAATACTAAATCAATATGTGTTGAATGTCAGTTCAGTAACTTTAACCATTTTCGAAATTTGGACGTTTTCTGTAAAAATCATTGGCGTAACAGAAAAGAGCTAGAAACTTAAAAATTTATATTTGGATTCCTTTTGCATAATAATTTAGTAGAAACAGTATTCTGGATCTCACAAATTAAAATTATAGTTGAAATTCACGATTTTCTGGTTTTTGTCTCAGTAATTAAGGAAGCAAGATAGATTAAGTAGGCGAATAAATAAGGCTAGGATGTTTAAATTTATGTAGAAGGGAGATCCGCTATAATCATAAAGATGTGAGAAGTTTCACTTGAATAACTATAACACTATAGCAATAGTGTATCTCCAAAGGGCAAGTTCAGAGCTCGTCTACTGCGTGTAGTGTAATTAAATTAATTCTATCGCCCAAAATATTTGACTTAGCCATGTCAGACTTTTATTATGATTAATTACCTGTGTGATGAATTCACATTTTAAATTGAGAGCTTCATCAGCCATCAGCAAAGGAAGCAATGATTTATTCAATAACTTAATGTGGTGCATTACTAGCCCAGCGGCTAGTCGGGAGAGCGGAATTGATCAGGCGTTCCCTTAGCCGTCCGCACCGCGGCTTTATACATAAGAAAGCGGCGCGAGAGAAAAAGGCCCCAGTTCTTTCCAGACGCTGAATAGCACACCACCTGTGCCTGGAGTCGCGTCGCGTTGGTATCATTGCTATAAACAGCCTCGGATGCCGTAATAAGTTACTCGGGATACGCGTAACCATGAAATCGTTTTCGAGTGAAGTGTTAATTCTGGGATGGCTTTAATGATCTATCTTCAGTTTTCGTATGTCGTATTTTCACGTGCCGTCGCGGGACAGACATTCTACCATTATTTAGCGTGGCGTTTGATGGACATGATCATCAAATTATGGCGAGCATTCACTTAAACAGTTAATTTGAACAGTTATAGTTGCATCAGCGCATTAGACTCTGAACTGCTCTGTTAGTTGGATTGTGAGGATTCTTTTTGGTCTGTGACTTTCAGTATATAGTGAACATTTTAGAGAGAATCGTTTTTGATTATGAATCCCAGACAATCTCCTAATTCCTCAGAGCTATAAGCTGTAGCTATAAGTGTATTTCTCAGATGAAGTGGACACTAGGAATTCTGATTACAGGCTTCACGTTTTGCTAATCACTTTCTGGTTGCCAATATTGTAGTTAGAGAGCCAGTGTTGAGAACGGCAAACCACAGCATAAATAATAGGAACATTTAACAACAATAATTCCACCCGCCGCCCCACATATGGTGAATCGGCCGGGAAATGCATCTTTTCTACATAACATTCTACATATATTAACAATTAATTTCCACCCGCCGCCCCACAGTCCGGCTACAACACCGGCTGGTCGCGACTCTATTGTGGCCCAGCGCTCAGGTGTCACAACGTCCGTCTTGATACTTCCTGTGATTAAGCAGGACCAACACACCTGTGTGGGCCTTCCACCAAGGGCTTGAGTTCTGCCTGCCGTTTCGTTTCTACTGTCGTTCCAACCTCTACTAGTATGATAATAAAGACACTCCATCACGTTTCATGCAATAAGCGTTAACAATTATTTACAAGGCGTATGTGACAATGTCAGTCTCCTTTAAACATTCATATATACGATGTACTACCTATCAAATAATAGGTAATGTGGTTGTAGATCACGACAGAGTATGTGGATGAGTGCTTGTAAGGAGCGAAATTATAGCCACCTTACACAGTATCAAAGTTTTCATTTACCATCCAGAAACGTACAATTTGAAGTCCACCGTGTGCATGATAAACATTCATAAGGCAGTGGAACTCGGCTCGTAGTTTAGCAAATATGTCTGGAGTTATCACATTCACCGCTATTGCTATACAGTTGAAAGGGTACAGTACCACCCGACATTGAAAATAGGTACAACATACTTCATTATTCTTGTCAGAACAACATATTTTTTCTTATAATAACTCAGTTTCAATTAATACAGCGAAGCCGGATACCAATGTAGGAAAGAATGACAATTTATTTTATATATATATATATATATATATATATATATATATATATATATATATATATATATTGATCACATGTGCACTCCCACAAAATAAATCCCTACATCCATCTTGGTGAGATCTGTGAAATGAATGAATGTATGGTCGTCTGCTAACCGCAGATAGTGAATGTGAATATATGATCATCTTTGAGACGATCCTTTGGCCACCTTTGGTGGAACCAAAGAGATGAAACTTACCGGAGCTTTGAGCGCCTGAAATGTGGCTGACCAATACGGTAGCATGGTCTTCCCCCACTTCGGCAGAGGTGCGAGAGGACCTGAAGAACGGCCATGTTTCAGCACTGTGCCGCTGGATCTAGTGTTGGTAAGACCTGTCTTAGGCGTACTCCGTAAGGACAAAAGAGTGGAGACATGGTATGCATGTGAAATACTTAAGAGTAGTTTAAAATAATAATTTCTCTATTGCAGGAACTTTTGTGGAGAGAATTAAATGTCAGGCACGTAATACACTCCTGGAAATGGAAAAAAGAACACATTGACACCGGTGTGTCAGACCCACCATACTTGCTACGGACACTGCGAGAGGGCTGTACAAGCAATGATCACACGCACGGCACAGCGGATACACCAGGAACCGCGGTGTTGGCCGTCGAATGGCGCTAGCTGCGCAGCATTTGTGCACCGCCGCCGTCAGTGTCAGCCAGTTTGCCGTGGCATACGGAGCTCCATCGCAGTCTTTAACACTGGTAGCATGCCGCAACAGCGTGGACGTGAACCGTATGTGCAGTTGACGGACTTTGAGCGAGGGCGTATAGTGGGCATGCGGGAGGCCGGGTGGACGTACCGCCGAATTGCTCAACACGTGGGGCGTGAGGTCTCCACAGTACATCGATGTTGTCGCCAGTGGTCGGTGGAAGATGCACGTGCCCATCGACCTGGGACCGGACCGCAGCGACGCACGGATGCACGCCAAGACCGTAGGATCCTACGCAGTGCCGTAGGGGACCGCACCGCCACTTCCCAGCAAATTAGGGACACTGTTGCTCCTGGGGTATCGGCGAGGACCATTCGCAACCGTCTCCATGAAGCTGGGCTACGGTCCCGCACACCGTTAGGCCGTCTTCCGCTCACGCCCCAACATCGTGCAGCCCGCCTCCAGTGGTGTCGCGACAGGCGTGAATGGAGGGACGAATGGAGACGTGTCGTCTTCAGCGATGAGAGTCGCTTCTGCCTTGGTGGCAATGATGGTCGTATGCGTGTTTGGCGCCGTGCAGGTGAGCGCCACAATCAGGACTGCATACGACCGAGGCACACAGGGCCAACACCCGGCATCATGGTGTGGGGAGCAATCTCCTACACTGGCCGTACACCACTGGTGATCGTCGAGGGGACACTGAATAGTGCACGGTACATCCAAACCGTCATCGAACCCATCGTTCTACCATTCCTAGACCGGCAAGGGAACGTGCTGTTCCAACAGGACAATGCACGTCCGCATGTATCCCGTGCCACCCAACGTGCTCTAGAAGGTGTAAGTCAACTACCCTGGCCAGCAAGATCTCCGGATCTGTCCCCCATTGAGCATGTTTGGGACTGGATGAAGCGTCGTCTCACGCGGTCTGCACGTCCAGCACGAACGTTGGTCCAACTGAGGCGCCAGGTGGTAATGGCATGGCAAGTCGTTCCACAGGACTACATCCAGCATCTCTACGATCGTCTCCATGGGAGAATAGCAGCCTGCATTGCTGCGAAAGGTGGATATACACTGTACTAGTGTCGACATTGTGCATGCTCTGTTGCCTGTGTCTATGTGCCTGTGGTTCTGTCAGAGTGATCATGTGATGTATCTGACCCCAGGAATGTGTCAATAAAGTTTCCCCTTCCTGGGACAATGAATTCACGGTGTTCTTATTTCAATTTCCAGGAGTGTATTAATGGGACCGTAGTAATCTTCGGAAGTGACCAACGGTCACAATGAAACCACATGTAGCAATAAGTTGAAATACTTCCGAGTGCTTAAGTTAAGCTGAATTACTACCGTGTGTACTATAAGTTGGAAATATTTAAGAAATGGCGTGTGCTGGACTTGAAATTAGAGACGAGTACTTCCACTTGGTGAGTACTGTGTGAGTCTCAATCTGTGTATGAGACAAAGGATAAAGAGAAGTACTCGTCCATGGTATCAGTTGAGGACTCGCGTGTGTGATGAATATGTTCTTAATATTACTTTGCCTGTTATGTTTCCGTGTGACGCTTGATTCAAACTATAATACTCTGAGAGAGAAGCAAGGTGAGTCAGCCGTCTATCCAGCAACGCCAGTTGGCTTGCATTGCACAGGAAGACGTGGATATAACGTCCAGAGTTCGTAGTAGGAAAGAAAAGTTACGAAGTGGGGCAGTGTCGTGTGAAACTGGGATGAATTTTAATTGAAGTGGGAAAGCTGAAATTGATGTGATTATAACGTTGTGACTAGTCCTTGTTTTGTATTGTATGTTGCCAGTGTGATGTATTTCATGAATTGTATGTGTGGTTTGCATGGGAGAGTAGCAAGGTAGTTTCAGAGGTAGTGGGTTATGCATGTTCCTTTTGTACCGCTCGGTCTTGAGGAAAGTTTCGTGATGATGGTTGTGAGAGTCGAAGTGTGAGATATAGCAAAAGATCCATCATCCTATCCAGAAAGTGCACTATAGCGTTAAAGAATTACGAGACCATAAGATAGAGAATCACCAATGTAAAGCCATGCCCTCTGGGCGGAATTTCTCATGTGTTATTGTTGTAGGTTATAGAATCTGTGTGTTTAGGTTATAGCATTTATCGGAATAAATAAGATAGTGAAAAGAAAATGATTGGTGGCCTTTTCCTTCGAACTGTATGTTGCCATGATATCCAGAATTTATAATGTGTGCGCCATTCATATTCGGTGCGATGGCCACGTGTTGATCAAAGCCGTTAAATAACATAGAAAATGTGGTATTGCCAGTGCGTAGTGAACAGTCAGAGTTCTGTAAATTACTGATAGTCAGATGTGCGCTTTCGTTGCGTAATATCCAAGCAGGAAGATAACTTTTAACTTAATTGTGAGTACTAGAGTTCATGTTACTTGATAAATAAAAAATGAATCCACTCGCTTGGCAGACCACTCATCTTGCAGGCCTGACTGCTTGATGCCACAGTATGAGCAAGGTATGTGGGTGCCTCTCACAGTGACGCAAGAAATACGGGATGGAGAGAGACATAGATACAAACTGTCATAGGGAACTCAAGTACTGTGCGATTAGGCGTATTTGAAGGCCAGTGATAGAAAGTGAGTTTCCTTACAGCCGATGCAACCTCGAAGCGCGAAATGCTCTCACATGCAGGTACTAATGTGGAGACAATGCATTTTTTAACAACTGCGAGGAAATAGCGAAAGTTCCATTTTTGATCAGGGCGCAGTATCATCACTGCGCCGTGATGAAAAATGAAACTTTCGTTATTTTCTTGCGGTTGTTAAAAATCCAGCTCTCCAGGTACATTGTTCTGAATAAAACTAGCTGAACACCTGTACGTAATGCGGAATTGATCACTAGACGTCAAGAGAGGGGACCCGCCAGTGTAGAAGGAAAGGAGGCGGGGAGCATTGTGGTCTCAGTAGGGAAGCAGTGACAGCACAATATGTCGGTCGGGAGAGTCCAGCGGCTTATAACTTTGACAAAATGGTAGATATAAAAATAGATGACAGAGGGATATAGAAACAATTAAAATCGCTCAGAAGAGGAAAGGCCGCTGGACCTGATGGGATACCAGTTCGATTTTTCACAGAGTACGCGAAGGAACTTGCCCCCCTTCTTGCAGCGGTGTACCGTAGGTCTCTAGGAGAGCGTAGCGTTCTAAAAGATTGGAAAAGGGCACAGGTCATCCCCGTTTCCAGGAAGGGACGTCGAACAGATGTGCAGAACTATAGACCTATATCTCTAACGTCGATCAATTGTAGAATTTTGGAACACGTATTATGATCGAGTATAATGACTTTTCTGGAGACTAGAAATCTACTCTGTAGGAATCAGCTTGGAATTCGAAAAAGACGATCGTGCGAAACCCAGCTCGCTTTATTCGTCCACGAGACTCGGAGGGCCATAGACATGGGTTCCCAGGTAGATGCCGTGTTTCTTGACTTCCGCAAGGCGTTCGATACAGTTCCCCACAGTCGTTTGATGAACAAAGTAAGAGGATATGGACTATCAGAGCGATTGCGTGATTGGATTGATGAGTTCCTAGGTAACAGAACGCAGCATGTCATTCTCAATGGAGAGAAGTCTTCCGAAGTAAGAGTGATATAAGGTGTGCCGCAGGGGAGTGTCGTAGGACCGTTGCTATTCACAATACACATAAATTACCTTGTGGATGACATCGGAAGTTCACGGAGGCTTTTTGTGGATGGTGCTGTGGTATATCGAGAGGTTGTAACAATGGAAAATTGTACTGAAATGCAGGAGGATCTGCAGCGAATTGACGCATGGTGCAGGGAATGGCAATTGAATCTCAATGTAGACAAGTGTAGTGTGCTACTTTATCATTTAGCTACAGTATAGCAGGTCAGTAACTGGAAGCAGTTAATTCCATAAATTATCTGGGAGTAGGCATTAGGAGTGATTTAAAATGGAATGACCATATAAAATTAATCGTCGGTAAAGCAGATGCCAGACTGAGATTCATTGGAAGAATCCTGAGGAAATGCAGTCCGAAAACAAAGGAAGTAGGTTAAGGTACACTTGTCCGCCCACTGCTTGAATACTGCTCACCGGTGTGGGATCCATACCAGATACGGTTCATAGAAGAGATACAGAAGATCCAACGGAGAGCAGCGCGCTTCGTTACAGGATCATTTAGTAATCGCGAAAGCGTTACGGAGATGACAGATAAACTCCAGTGGTAGACCTTGCAAGAGAGACGCTCAGTACCTAGGTACGGGCTTTTGTTGAAGTTTCGAGAACATACCTTCACCGAGGAGTCAAGCAGTATATTGCTCCCTCCTACGTATATGTCGCGAAGAGACCATGAGGATAAAATCAGAGAGATTAGAGCCCACACAGAGGCATATCCACAATCTTTCTTTGCACGAACAATACGAGACTGGAATAGATGGGAGAACCGATAGAGGTACTCAAGGTACCCTCCGCCACACACCGCCAGGTGGCTTGCGGAGTACGGATGAAGATGCAAATGTAGATGTAGACTTCTCACTGGATGTCACCTGAGTAACAGAACCATCAGGAACATTTCAACCCTTCTAAAGCTGCCCAAGTAGACTGCTGGTGCCGTGAATGTGAAGTGGAAACGCGAAGGAACAACCATAGCCAAACCAAGATCAGGTGGCGTGACGGACAGGAACCGTCGGGTATTGCGAATGGTGGCTGTAGATACTTACATGAAATCAGCGGGAAGGGCACATGAGCCAGCAACTTACGACTGGCGCCAGTTTTTCTGTGACGGCAGAAAGCTTAGATGTAGGCGTGGTAAGGGGCTAAGATTATCATTTTCAACATATGTATTTGCAGGAGAGGCCAAATTTAAAAAAAACAATGAAGGACAATTAAATTCAAGAAAATATCATGATACACCAGAATAAGCTAACAAAGCTTTAACGTACTGTCCTTTGAATATTTTAGAGGATTCCTTTAAAAAAAAATTATAACAAAGCAGTACTTTTGAACTTGATAAAGTATAAAATCGCAGCAGAGGTACTCATTGCGTTCAACAGTTATTTTGGCCATACGAAAATCTACATTACGGTAAATGCAGTAGAAATAGCACTTATTTAAGATAACAGAATATGTTATTTCTACATTGTCTTTAAAATAAGAAAGGGAGTTCCAGCAAATCAACAAGCATAAGCAGTTATATACAAGAGCAACCAACGACAAATTCAGAGCAATTAAAGGAGCTAAAACTCGTGGATTAGCCAACGCAAGATAACTGGCTTTAGCTCGGTCACGCCCCGTGAGTTTGCTCGATTCAGTACAGATTCTAACATGGGTACATAGGATATACGTTATATTCACATAGCAAATGAATGGCAAAAATCACATGGGACACCAATGATGACAAAGGAAGTCAGAGTAGACTGAAACGTCCCCTTAGGAACACTTATACAAGACTGTGCTTAAGTTGCACACACAATATTTTTTTTAGTGCAACGCAATCTGACTATCAAAGATCCCTGCAAAAGAATGGCCCTGAGTAACATTAAACTATACCTTTCAGAAATCACTTACTTCACAAAAATCTTCATTACTCGAACTACTGCAATACAGCGAGCACCACTACTGCCAGCTAAATAACAGATTCAAACTACGGAAGGCACTAACTACTGATAGGGATAGTTAGCAAATGAAAGATATTAATAGAGAACAAACAATGTATTTACCTTAACAGTCATAATATATATAGCAGTTCATGACAAATTACAAAACTCCGCCATCTCTCTCCCCACATCCACCACTGCTGGCGGCTCACCTCCAACTGCGCAACGCTACGCGCTGTTCACATCCAGCTGCCGCTGCCCAACACTACAACGGCAGACAACAATGCAAACTAGCACACAGAGCGCTACGTAACGTTGCCAATAAGAAAACATAAACAGCCTACTTACATAGCCCCCATGCTCCCCACAAAAAATTTTACAAATTTTTTTGGGCAGTGGCCAATACAGATTTGAAAATTTTTTTCATAATTACGGTAAGAAAGATATCAAATGCACATACTTATTAATACAATATTGGTCAAAAGCTAAAATTTTCTCACAGTCCATAAAGATAGTTCTGATCATTCATCATAATAGTAATTACAGTTTTTTTTCACAAAGTCTCATTAGTAAAAGAAATTGCACACAGAAGTAGTGGATTTCCATGCAGTCTTGAAGAAGTAGTGTTGTCCTTCCAACGGAAAAACAGTGCTGACTCTTGACATGCTGACAGGTAATGAGCCACAACAGAGCAAACCCACAGCAGAGTCATTCGACGTTTTGAAGAAGATTGGTAGGTAGGTCATCACAGAGTAGACCCACTGTAGTCCTGGTAGAGATTATGGTATTGGTGGGCCACCAGAGGTGCAGACCCACTGCAGTCCTTGTAGAAATTGTGGACAGGCCCACAGTAGTCCTGGTAGAGATTGTGGTATTGGTGGGCCACCAGAGGTGCAGACCCACTGTAGTCCTTGTAGAGACGGGCAGCAGCCATCTGTTGCGACTGTGCAGGTGCACAACCACCATCGAAGAGTCTTGCAGAGAAGATAGCAAGTCCATAAACCACCACTTGTGCACTCACAAAGTTTGTGGAATTGTCCTTAGAACCAGCAATGCTGTTATCCAGTCCCTTGCTGAATCATTAACACACGTGCAAACACTATCAGTCCCTACTTCTCACATATTGTGCATTACTATGACCAACAGAAAAGTGTGCAGTGAAATGTAACTTACAAGTTACTTAATTAGATGAACTGGTGTCAATTACAATTTTATAACATAAAAATACAATAACAAAGGTACAAAATACATAATTAAAAACATAACAATACAGATAACATTTGTAGTAGTACAGGTTTACAAAAGAATCGAACTAACATATACATCAGTGTTACAGGAATTATGACATAAGTAAATACATAAAAGATCAGAATAACTTTTCAAACATCAACTTCACCCATGAGCAACAAAACAGAACAGATAAATAATGTCTAAACATCTTTACAAGGTAAATAACATATTATTAATGCAAATTATATTTGAGGATAACAGTATTCCTCATCATAGTGAATGTAGCGTAGTATTAGAAGAAAAAATTCTATGAAACTACACAGAGACAGGAGGAAAACAAATACACAAGGGTACACAAACACATAGTGGGATAACACAAAAGGAAAGGACAGGGTTTGTTTTCAGTGTAACATTTGGTACTGCACTCCAACCCAAAACTTCATTCCATATATCGTCCCTCTTATTTCAACATTTGCTCCAGCCAAAAAAACATCCTATCCAAGCATGCTTTCTGTATTCTGTTCACATCCTCTTTCAAAAATAGTTTTTCTCCACTGTGCACTACTTTTTTGGCCAAACTATTTTCCTATAGCTTCTTAATGCATTTTGTCCAATTCATCATAGTTAGTTTCTTATATAGTCTACCCCCTCTTAAGCTAACTTAAATCTACTGAGCTCCGATGCTAAACTAAGGGACGAGGCAATGCAGCAGCATAAAACAATTAACACAAACATCAAGGACAAAAATTTTAAATAGGCAAAGCAATTGCAGTACTACAACTAATATAAGGCACTGTGCAGGAAACAAGAAAAATAAATTAGTAGTAAAACTGGCTTAACAGCGTAATACAACGTCAAATTGAGTAACACTATGCCTGGCAAACAGCAGCAGCAACTTATATCTAAACATGACATAGCTCAAGCAAAAAAAACATTACACTAAAGACAACAATGCAGACAAGGGAAATGCATATTCACATCTTAATGTCTATGTAATTAAAGTGGTGCACCACAACTTATTCTACGAAAAATATTACCAAGCAGTTGAAAAGAAAATTATGTATGCAGTTACTGTTATTAGTCCCTTCTTATTTTTCTTTCCATTCCAAGAGCTCCTTTATCGAAGAATGTGGGTCATAAAACAATTATTTAATAGATCTGTTGACAGAAAGTGTTCACATTAGCAAATGCATCGAAGTTTATTTTATAAAACTAACGCTGCAACACAGCTGGAAACCAGATATTAAATGAAATAAGCATTTACGCAAACCAAACCTAAAAATATCATTCAGTAGTCATGTGACATTTCATAAGTTAGTAGAAATTCTCTCAACTGTCGTAGAAAGATGCTTGTCATAATCAGGTGTGCAGATGTAAGTATCCTTCCAAGTAATGAGGGTGTCGCATTTGCATTGTTTTCTCTAAAGGAATGTCAATGGCGAGGATAATGGCCTCCCTTTTTTTTCACCTAATGGCTTTCTTTTTTCAGACGACTACCTCTCAGCTGGGTGCCCACGACGCATTACGTGCAGGTGGTCACTTAACTTTCTTACGGAAATATTTACTACAGCAGTTTCCGCTACAGTGACAGTCTCATACAAAAATATTTCACAGGTCAAGAATTTGCGTTACAAATCTGTAGAAACCAAATGCTATTGATATAACAGTGTCCAAAAAATTTTCGTCGGCATTGTGCTACATTCACGCATTTACATACATTTCATAACTCTTAAAGTACGTTTCTTGGTTTCCAACATCCTTTTCATAAATCAGAGTCCCTAACCACTATTCATTACTCCTTACCTTACTACACATATACATATTCGTCGACACTTTTTCAATATTTCATCTTAATAAGTATGTAGCATAATCAAATTCCTCATATAACATCGGCTTATTGATCATAAACGTACATCAGCAGCATAATACACATCGTCGTCGTAATAATAACAACATAACACCTCAGTCAAATCTCAAAAACGTTGTAGCTTTCAGCAATAATTTCAAAACCTAAAAAAATTCTCTGCTCATGTCAAAAGTGTCATCTGCCTCAAATATACTTTAAAAATCATGATCTCAAACCAAATGTATCATTCAAAGTTCTCATAATATCACAATGGGTCTGAAAAAATATGAACAGTTCACAAAGTACAGACAAAATAAAATTTCGTAAATGTGAAGTTATCCAACGGTGTAATTACGTAAACATCTGTCACTGATGTAGTAAAATAAATGTTTGTCTCTCTCAGTTAAACGATCAGATAGGTGTGTAATTTGTGTGTTAGAGAAATATGGTACCGATGTGTAAAGTTGTATAAGCAAATACCATATTAGCTAGGGCTCCTTGTGCTTGCCAAACACATGATACACAAAGTAAGCGTGTACCCCCCTGAGGATTATTGTAATTATACCCTCAGGTGTTACAGATTACAGCAATGGAATGAAATGTATCATGAAAAACTTTCTTTGTAATTCAAAAATCTTTAAAAATAAATGTTTTAAGTACAAAATTAATCACTCAAATACGTGTCCTGTAGCGCTAGATGTGTGTCTTGCTGTAAGATAATCTCTGTGGAAGTGTCGTAGTTATCGTCCTCCAAAAGCTAAGTTCTGCAGAAGTCAATGTACTTACCTCATGATAAACAAAAGTGAAATGCTTTGCGTATAGATATCTTACTTATTACACTTATAGCCGTGATGAAGAAAGTACTGTGCTGTAACGTATTGTTGTGCTACAGAAAAGGCTGTCTCCTTGTAGCTATACCACAAAAGTTACTACTAAAACATGTTTTACTTTCCAGAAGAATTCAGAAAAACCGTGCAGATATAAAACAGATACTCCACAAAAGCAACAATGTAAATTTGTTTTGCTTTCCAGAAGAATTCAGAAAAACCGTGCAGATATAAAACAGATACTCTGCAAAAGCAACAATGTAAATTGTGTCACACATTAGTAACGTTGTGATATAATCGTGTAGCTGTCACATAAACTAACCACTGTGTCATCTGGTATCTCTCAGAAAGTACTTTAAATCCGGAATGTATTTTCAAGTAAACCAAAATGTTGCATTAGAATCTCATTAGCAGTACTGGTAAATGTTCTAAGTATGTGAGCCTTATAGTCGTTACGTAATTGTGCAACTAACAAGCAAGAATGTACACACACAATAACACTGTGTCGTCTGTTCGCAATAACAATGCAATCGTACCTTCTGTTTAAATAAGTTCTCTTGGTTCTTGAGTGGATATTGAACTTCAAAACATTGTTGCATGTTAACAGTTTCTCAGTATGACAAATTGTACAAGTAGCGTGAAGTGAAAATTGCAAAAACTAAGTTAAAAAGCAGATTATCTGTCAATAAATAGTTTTACATATGAAATGTGGTGTAAACCTTTGCTCTTCCTAGTATGTAGAGTTTCAACTTTAATGCAATTATCATGTGGTATACGTCGGTAAAGAATACTGGACTTTTTCTCAAGGTTAGCGTCTATGTTATTTTTCCCTGAGCCAGCGCGCGCAGGTGGCTGCCTGCGGTGCGAGTCATTGTCTGTTTCTTTGTTGGCGCCCGTCGTTATTGGGATTTGGAGACCTGACTTCTACAAATTCACCGTGACGAGAATCCCGCCAGTTCTGATGCAGTTCAGGTCTGTCGTTACGATCATATCGTCTGTCGTCATCTCGGTAGATGCCGTAGTTTCTTTCTTGTCGGTCATGTGGTGGAGAATTTCTCCCTGAATCGTAACTGCACGCTGAACTGTTGCGTCTGAAGTTATTCTGTCTCCCTTGATAATAATAGTTCTGATTACCATATTGTCTGTTTCTATAGTTATCTCTGTCATATTCATTACTATGGAAATGCAATCTTTCTCTGTAACTATTACTCTGCCAGTGGTTGTCATATGGGTGGTGTCTGTTTTGGTCACGATTTACGTTGTAAGAATAGGCTTGTCGTGACCAGTTATTGTTTCTGTCGTCACAGAATTGTGACGGATGTGACCTGTAGTGATTGTTTTCCTGTTTTCGCATCCTGCGACTGTCTGTGTCAATTTCTAATTCTTGTAAGAGTCCCTGAAAAGCTTCAATGTCGTCTTTGCAACGTCCTGCCAAAATAATATGCCGTAAATGTTCAGGTAATTTGATTAAGCAAATGCGGATGAGTTCTGAGGGGCTGTATGGGTTTGACAGGTACTGATTCTTGTGCCACATGACTTCAAAATATTTGACAAGACTGGAAAATTCAGACTGTTCAAAGTGTTTCATCATCTTGATGCTATGTTTTGCTCGGTCTTGTGTAGCTTGTGACCAATATGCTGAGAGGAACGCATGGTAAAATTCTCCTTCACTGTGACAATCGTGAATGACCGATCGCATTCTTACAGCTGGTTCATTCTCCAAGTAGCCACACATAAATTCTAACCTGTGCTCCAATGACCAGTTGGGAGGAAAACAATGAGAGAATTGATGGAGCCACGGTTGTGGATGAATGTCGTTGGCAGAATTCTTAAACGTTTTGAATTTACGTGTAGTAATGAACAACTTATAGTCAAAATCATCGTGTCGGCGAGTAGCATGTCGGTCATTGTTACGTCGTGTCGGCGGTTCCATCTCAAAAGTCGGTGCACATTGCCAATTTCTTTCATAACTTCCGAAATGCCCTGTGTTATTATTTTGTGGCTGTTCCGTATTTCTATGTCCCTCTTCCCGTATTGGAGCGCGAGTGTCCTCTGAAATACGTAATTCTTGTATTACCTGTGTCAGCTGATCGTGAACTTCCCGGATTTCTCTTTGGTGTTGCGTATTAATTTGATTCAGATTTTGTTTCAGTTTCCTAATTTGTTCTCACTCTTCTGTGTCATTAAAGACTACCGGTTTTGTGTCATTCAGATTATCATCTACCTTCGTAGATAAGTTAGTGACCTGATCCAAAAGTTCGGATACTTTCTCTGATAATGAACTAATTTCCTCCATGTGTCTTTCTGAACCAATTTTCAGAGTATCTACTGTGTCCTTTAAGTTTTCCTGAGTTTTTGCAAGTTGCGTAACCGAATCGGTAGATGCAACTGAGTCCATTTTAGCTTGCAAGGTCTCATGATTTTCATGAACAATAGTTTGCAGTTTTTATGGCTGCTTCGTGATTCTGTAATGCATTTTCATGACGCTAAAAATAGGTTGGAAATGCTCACAAATTTGTGTTTTTACGTCATTACAGACTTTTTGACATTTCGATTCAATGTTATGTAACTCAGTAGTTAAATCTTCACGTGTTTGTTCAAGTGTGGTGTCTAACTTCCGAAGATTTTGTTCCATTGTCTCTAACTGTTGCTGTGTTTGTCTCTGGTGTTGTTCCATTGTATCTAACTTTTGAAGCTTTTGCTGTGTTTGTCTCTGATTTTGTTCCATTGTGTCTAACTTTTGAAGCTTTTGCTGTGGTTGTCTCTGATTTTGTTCCATTTGTTGCATTAGTTGTAATAACAATGCATTAGTGTCTGGAGTCTGTTCCTCTACGCTTTTCGGCAGTGCATTTGCACCGGCAACATTCACATCTTGACAAGCTGAAAATGTGTCTTGACTTATTTGAGAAAACGGTGAGGACGCAAAACCTGAATCTACAGTATTTGTAAAATTGTGTCCTGTCATTTCGGATTCCTGAGGCGAGCTATTGCCGACCGATCGATCGATAATGCTTCCCTGTTCACAACCTGTTTCACTGTCTACACCATTATTTGCCGCCCGCTCCATTTCCCTATGCACAATTACCAAATTACTACTTGGAATGTCTGTTAATTCACTACACAGTGGTGCTGATAAGCTACGGTCGTCGTCACTATTATTTCTCAGTTTACTTTGGAGCCTAGTGTTACGTTTTTCACACGCCATTATTGTGACAATATTTCACACGATAACACTGAAAAACACAATTTGAAGAGCAAAAATAAGGGAACACATTAACATAGCACTGAAAATAATATCTAGTTAATTGCAGCTGCGAAATACGTGGTGCAAATCTACATGCATGCCACAACTGTTTTACTGTGCAACAATGAAAAACCACAACTACCAAGGAAATTCTCTCTATAATTACGCGCTAGCAATAAACAAAAGCTACACTAAACACACAAACTACAAGAAAATTCAGAAGATTCCACTGAGATATCCTTGGCTAAGGGTCGCCATATGAAACGTCCCCTTAGAACAATTTATACACGACTGTGCTGATAAACCTCTTACACTATTTCCTTTTCAAACAGCTGAGCAAAACTGAACGTACTCAAACATTCACTAAAGTGACACACAATATTTTTAGCGCAACGCAATCTGTTTATCAAAGATCCCTGCAAAAGAATGGCCCTGAGTAACATTAAACTATACCTTTCAGAAATCACTTACCTCACAAAAATCTTCATTACTCGAACTACTGCAATACAGCGAGCGCCACTACTGCCAGCTAAATAAAAGATTCAAACTACGGAAGGCACTAACTACTGATAGGGATAGTTAGCAAATGAAAGATATTAATAGAGAACAAACAATGTATTTACCTTAACAGTCATAATATATATAGCTGTTCATGACAAATTACAAAACTCCGCCATGTCTCTCCCCACATCCACCACTGCTGGCGGCTCACCTCCAACTGCGCAACGCAACGCGCTGTTCACGTCCAGCTGCCGCTGCCCAACATTACAATGGCAGACAACAATGCAAACTAGCACACAGAGCGCTACGTAACGTTGCCAATAAGAAAACATAAACAGCCTACTTACAAGACAACTGAGCTCGTTTGAGCGGGAAGTATTTAAGGTCGATATAACGAAATAAATTACAACATGTACATAGGCCTTTAATCTTGGATGACGAAATCAAAGCAAATAATTGAGCTTCTTTAACCTGCAAGTACTTAAAGTTAACTGAAAATGAAAAATATTATAGATACTTAAAGAAAAGGCAATCTTTCTATGTCAGTTATGACAAAACGAGGAAAATACACTGCCGAAAATTATGTCAACGACCCGGGCAGGTAACCGGAACGCGAACGGCCACAAGGCAGAAGATACTGCTGGTCAACTTCAATAACAGGGAACAAATTAAGGTAAACTCAACAGGAAGACGGCTGGAATATTAGCCGACTTGAATACATGCACGTTGTTGCTCGCGGGAATGTCCCAAAAGTGACAACCAGGATCAAACGAACAAATGTGAACAGTTGAGGCTCGATAGTAGGTTAAGTGAGGACTCAACGTTCATGTCCAAGATCGGTGGGTGACGAACTCGCAAGCAGCACCTCACACTCCAACCGCGCATGCACACCGCCAGCGGCGCCTGCCAAATTCCGCGCGACAGAGACTTCCTTGCTGCTCCACGGCAACCGACTGACTGCCCAGTCCCGGAAACGGTGAAAGTACCAAATATACGTCGACCGATGAGAAGACCAACTGAACGACCAACCAACAGTCGTCCCACTCCAATCTCCCTCGGCCGGCCGGAGTGGCCGAGCGGTTCTAGGCGCTTCAGTCTGGAACCGCGTGACCTCTACGGTTGCAGGTTCGAATCCTACATCTGGCATGGATGTGTGTGATGTCCTTAGGTTACGTAGGTTTAATTAGTTCTAAGTTCTAGGCGACTGATGACCTCATACGTAAGTCCCATAGTGCTCAGAGCCATTTGAACCATTTTGAACCTCAGATGTTAAGTCACATGGTGCTCAGAGCCATTTTTGAACCAATCTCCCTCCGTCGGACAGTTCATGTGTGTCGCAGCGGTCGGCGAGTACTGGCAGGCCTGTCTCCGAATAACTGCCAGACACACGACGACTCGGAAATACTATTGGTCGCTCCACAGATGGTACGACAGTGCACTTATCGATACGCGCTGCTGCTGCCGCTCACGGACAAGTAAGGCAGCAAGTTAATGACGACAGTAAATGGAATAAGAAAACGAGGCGGCAGAACCGTAATTGAAGGTGACAAACAATAAATCGCATGAACACGAGTCGTGCACGGGTCAACCTACCCCCTCAAACATCACCCCGGGGGTGACACAGAAAAATGAAATTGACTGGCAGCTCCTTAACAAAAGCAAAAGACAATGGGCATGAGAAAGCCGCAAGTGAGACGGTCGCTCGGACCCGTCCATGCAGAGGGAACACGCTCACTGACTAACGACATCCCTGCACCAGGAACGGACCGCAAGGTGATTAATTCAAGTCTCATTGCTAGGCCAAAGGCGAAAGGTAGACACCCGATCGAAACCAACCAGGCAGAGGAAACACATGCCGACAGGCAACCCGACATTCCTGCACTGAAGAAGGTACCAAGCTAAGTCTCAGAAGATGACAAGTTAAAGAAATATTCGCAGTTGAGAACGAAAAGAACTATCGGAAGTAATTCATTAACTAGGTAAAATGCAAACCCTCTGACAACTGAGTCCATGCATTCTTATTACGGGAGGCTGAACCACTCTAAGAGAAACAGTCAAAATAACAAACAGCAGTTTAAGCCAGACCAGCTTACAATAAGAACACCAAACGAACCTCAGCAGCAAGAGCACTGGAGTTTTCACAGTCCGAAGTCGACACTTTCCCGCACACGTGTTTGTCACCGTTTATCCCTGCATGGGCCTGGGAGAATTAAGAATGGCTTGTGTGGTCAAGTCCACTGACCAAACCAGCAATAAAAAGATATAGTCGAACTCCGAAGTACGACCACTACAGCAAAGGCAGTGGGAAGTAGCGACATGCCGTGCGGGGTAGCGGCGAGGTCTTAGGCCTCTTTCACGGTTCGCACGGCTCCTTCCGTCGGAGGTTCGAGTTGTCCCAAGGGCATGGGTGTGTGTGTTGTCCTTAGTGTAAGTTAGTTTAAGTTCGATTAAGTAGTGTGTAAGAATAGCCACCGATGAGCTCAGCAGTGTGGTCCCATAGGAACTTACCACAAATTTCAGTTTCAAGCAGCGACTCCTCGGTAGGTGTTGGTGTGCTCCCAAAAGTAAACAACCTGTGTCTAAACGCGGAGATTGCACCTGCACTGCTGGCAAGCTGAGATTTCAGGCATTACGTCTCAACACGGACAACGCAGCAGAGGTTACATATTGTTGTCGGTGCTAACAGACAAGCAGCACTGGATCATGTATCCGCAGAAATCAATGTGCGACATACCACGAATGTATCTGTTAGGACAGTGCGTCGAAATTTGGCGTTAATGGGCTACGGCAAGACACGACCGAAGTGAGTGTCTTTGTTAACAGCACGTTATCGCCAGCAGGGCCTCTTCAGGGTTTGTGAACAGGTCGTTTGGACCCAAGACGACTGGAAAAGAGTGGCCTGGTCAAATGAGTCCCGATTTCAGTTGGTATGTAGCAGACCCCAAGAAGCTATGGGTCTAGGTTGTTAAAAATAACGGCCGAGCGGTTCTAGGCGCTACAGTCTGGACCCGCGCGACCGCTACGTCGCAGGTTCGAATCCTGCCTCGGGCATGGATGTGTGTGATGTCCTTAGGTTAGTTAGGTTTAAGTAGTTCTAATTTCTAGGGGACTGATGACCTCAGAAGTTAAGTCCCATAGTGCTTAAGAGCCATTTGAACCATTTTTTGTTGAAAAGACACTGTGCAATCTGGTGGTGGCTCCACAATGTGTAGAATGTGTTTACATGTAATGGACTGGGTCCTCTGGTCCATGTTCGGCTACTTTGAGTCCATTTTCCGTCATTCATGGACTTGATGTTCCCAATAAACGATGGAAGTTGTATGGATTACAATGCGCCACTCCAGCGGACCACAGTTGTTTGCTGTTGGTTTGAAGGACGTTGTGAATAATTCGAGGGAATGATTTGGACATCTAGATCGCCCGACATGAATTCCACCAAACATTTTGGGCCGTAATCAAGGAGTCAGTTCGTGCACACATTCCTGTACCAGCAACACTTTCCAGTTATGGACGGCTATAGAGGCAACTTGGATCAGTATTTCTGCATAGAACCTCCGTCTGCTTGTAGAATCCATGCCACGTCAAGTTGCTGCAGTATGCTGGACCAGGGAGGTCTGACACGTTGTTGGGATGTATCTCATGACGTTTGCATCAGTGTGTTACTGGAAAATTCTGAAGATTAACCATAAAGTCAGTCCATCTTTCACACTTGGAAGAAAAAATTGCAATTTTACGACAGAAGTAAACCAAACTAAGACAGTGTCATTCCATGGGATGTGTCCTGTACGAAACAAAATGGTAACTGAAGATCAGTTTTTGAAACAATTTCAACATTTCAGTAACCTAGGGGCCTATCACTTTTAATGAACATACAGATGTACATATTAAATCTGAGATACATTAGAGCACACAGTAAAATGTACTATAAGAAGAACTTTAAATAAATACATAGAGCCACGAACAAAAATTTCTATGATTTGTCTGTTGATCCGCACGGCAGTGAGACCTGAATTATGAAGAGAATCGATTCTAGCCATGTTCAGGCGATACGAAATGTTTACAACCTCTCAATGGTTACAATAAGTTCGACAGGATTCTTAATGAAAGCATCGGACAAAAAGTGAATATTCTTTCAGTAAAGTGTGAAAAATAACATCTGGAATGAGCTGGAAAAAAAACAAGGAATTCAGACATAGCTTTGTAACACAAACTGAAAGGAAAGAATAAAGTATGATGGCAAGCTGAAAAATGGAACTGAGACCACAGCAGGTCGGTAGGTCTAATTTGTGAAAAGCAGGAGAAGAAGGGGAAGAAAAAGAAGAAATGTACTGTGATTTTCTGTTTTCATTCGTGTAAAAATATCTTGTCATATCGAATGAAGTTATTTGAAACATTGTGTATTATGTACCATTTGATAATGATTAAAGTGCACAGAGGTCCAGCGATACTGGATTACGCTGGAAAAAAAATTAGTTCCAATTTTGGGCACCAGGCGCAAATCTGGCGCTGTGAATGCAAGAGCATGTATAGACATGTTTCTATATGTAATGGGTTTAGGAACAGGATGCGGGAAAAAAAGATCAAACAACTGAAAAGACATAACGTTCATTTTATTCTTAACCACCGCTCAAACAATTTGTTCGATATGAGCATTGGAGACACTGACGAGATAGAGAGCCTGTATACAGAGACAGTGGCCATAGGTGAAGTTGTCCGTGATTGGTTGATAAGCTTTGGCAGAAAAATGGCGCCAAACGTCTCTCACGCTTCCTATGTTCGCCGTGCTTTTGAGTTGAATTGAAGTTCAGAGGACTTTTGGAAACAATTAAAAGGTATTTGAATTATTGAGAGACTTGCTATGCGTTGTGCATGCATGTTCGATTTAGTTGTATATAGTTTTTAGTACATAATTAGCGTTTGCGATCTTAAATACGAGTTGAAATAATGAAGCGTTTTGTGATGAAGTCGGTAGGCCTACATGTTTGAAGTAAACACGTTAGTAATTGTACAGTATTGTTTTTGTCATCTGTAATTCGTTCTGCAGACGTTCGTAAATGATGCCAGGTTGTGCTGCATTTGGTTGTTCCTATAGGGGCGAAGGTGGATTTCTCATGTTAGCATTTCCACGCAATGAAGAAAGACGAAAGCAGTGGGCAGTCGCAGTCAACAGGGCTGACATAAATCAAACAGGAACCTTGTGGAAACCAACCAAGTACTCTTATCTATGCGAAGTAAGTCGTTTTTGCTTTTTACTACATATAAAACAACTTGCAATATACCTAGTTAAATTTGAAAACAGACCTGTAAATTGGCTGTGTGAAAATTATTATAACACATTATTCTTATAAACAAAGGCATTTAACGAATGATTTCGCCACATTGTCTTGTGCTTTTGATTCGGTGAGTGTGTACTCCACTACTCCACTTCCGGCCATTCAAAAGTCCTGCCCGCAGTTTGGCAGAAAAATGGCCGCCGTATCGTCCGGTTGGCCCATGGAGGTAAGAATAGAGGGAGACGCCGTGACGTCACAGCTGTGAAACTATGTGAAGCCGAGGGTAGCCATCTCAATCCGACCAAAACATTGCTGCTGTAAGCTTGTGTGCATAGGCTTGTCGCTCGCTTTTGGAAGGATTTTGCGCTATTATGGTGACTTGTGTGGTGTTCGGATGTACGAATCGTTCTGATTGTGATGCGAAATCGAAGGGAATAACATTTCATGTGTAAGTTGTCTCGTTAAGTGTGATTTTACAACTTCATTGTGAATGAACGTGTGCTACATCGGTACTTGTACTATAGCGTGTTTTTCTCCTGTATGATTTTAGATTTCCTAAAAATGAAAGTCTGAAAGCTCTGTGGGAGAATGCCGTGAGGAGGAAGAATTGGCGCGCGTCTAAATGGAGCACTATATGTTCTCAGCATTTCCGAGAAGAGGACATAGACCGAACTTCCCTTTCAACAGTAAGGCTCCGAGAAAATGCTGTACCATCAGTTTTCCCTACACACCCAAAACATTTGCAAAAGGTATGTTAATTCAAAGAATTAAATTCTTAGTTTTCATGTTCACGTTTCAGTATAATACGTACGTATTGTCGATAATCGAAGTGTTGAGTAACTCGCTTTGTCTTCATCCTGCACCAAATTAAAAGCTAACACTACATTAACTGGTGTAAAGTATAGGCCTAAACAGGACACTGTGTAGATTTGTCATTCTACGTACCGTATTTCAGTAAATATTGGTGGTAATGAACAGTGTTTCCCAGTAGTGTAACGTAACTGAAATGTCCCAGTACGTATTACAAACAAGATGTATTTATGGGGCTTTGGAGGGAGGGTATAGCTAACTTAGTTTTCAGTTTCTATTATTTGGTTTGTGATACTCGTTTATTACTGAATTAACAAAATTGTATCGTTTACATTGAAGGCTAGCTATTCGTAATATTACATTAAAAACTATTTTTAATCAGAAGAAATGCGGAATTTCGCCTTTATGAGATTTTATTTTAAACAAAAACTTTGAAACAACCAATCTGATGACGTTAGATGCGTATATGGTGCAATTAGCGACTGTAATACACGCAGCGCTATAGCACATTGGCAATGTTTTGGTCAGAGTGTCATGGCAGCGAGCCACGCCCCCACGCCTTCAAAACGTAGTACGGCTGGCATACGTAGCGCCATCTCCCCTTATTCTTACCTCCATGGGTTGGCCACTCTCTCTCTCTACGACGAGATGGTGTACAGCGCCAGATTTGCACCTGGTGGCCAAGATTGGAACTAACTTTTACAGCGTAAATCGATTCCGCATAAACGCATTAGCTTATCTACAAAGTTCCGCTGCCATACCGTAATATAGCCCTCAGTGGGTCTCTGTGAGTAGTTGCATTTGGTATAATGGACAAAGCAGTGAAGGTGAAAAAATACGTAGCTTTTTTAAAAAGAAGTCTGGTTAGTTTGTGCACCCCCATGTCGCACAGGTGCGATGTCCTTCCAGTGAGAGAGAAAGCGAGCGGAAAGTTCAGCTGTCGGGCACCTGCAGCTCACGGGCTGACGGGGGCGGCCGTCGTGTTGTCTCTGGGTGACAGACGAGCGCCGCAGGTGTGTCTGCGGCTGGCGGCATCTCAGCCCGCCCCCCGCTGCGGTGGCAGCCATTGCCTCCAGATGACGCCTCGCAGCCAACTTTCCTCCCACAACACCCCGCTGCGCGCTGGGGCGTAACGCCTGCCTCCCGATGAGATGTCAAACCGGCAGCCGGCTCCGGGGCGGAGCACAGACAGGCAGGCGCTCTGAGGCATGCATTTTCGAGCCTTCCGAAAGACAGGAGACGACGTGGCTGATCCCATTTTTTTTTCACATCGCAGGAGAACAGACAGAAAATATTTCTTGTAGCAGGCAGTAGAGGTACTGGTGGGTAGCAGGAACCTGCAGCCAAAACTGAATGTCAAACTGGTTTAATTCTACAAGAACGCCAGTAGAATATCGTCATACTTGGTAGCCGCCTAGATGTAATTAGCTAAGAACGAAATGTGTGCCTTGCATCGAGTGACATTATACTGAGTGCACATCTGAAAATTACTTTGAGCAATTAAACAGAGAGCCGACTCGTGGAGATAACATCTTGGACCTACTGATAACAAACAGACCCGAACTTTTCGACTCTGTAAGTGCAGAACAGGGAATCAGTGATCATAAGGCCGTTGCAGCATCCCTGAATATGGAAGTTAATAGGAATATAAAAAAAAAAGGGAGGAAGGTTTATCTGTTTAGCAAGAGTAATAGAAGGCAGATTTCGGACTACCTACCAGATCAAAACGAAAATTTCTGTTCCGACACTGACAATGTTGAGTGTTTATGGAAAAAGTTCAAGGCAATCGTAAAATGCGTTTTAGACAGGTACGTGCCGAGTAAAACTGTGAGGGACGGGAAAAACCCACCGTGGTACAACAACAAAGTTAGGAAACTACTGCGAAAGGAAAGAGAGCTTCACTCCAAGTTTAAACGCAGCCAAAACCTCTCAGACCAACAGAAGCTAAACGACGTCAAAGTTGGCGTAAGGAGGGCAATGCGTGAAGCGTTCAGTGAATTCGAAAGTAAAATACTAGGTACCAACTTGACAGAAAATCCTAGGAACTTCTGGTCTTACGTTAAATCAGTAAGTGGCTCGAAACAGCATGTCCAGACACTCCGGGATGATGATGGCATTGAAACAGAGGATGACATGCGTAAAGCTGAAATACTAAACACCTTTTTCCAAAGCTGTTTCAGAGAGGAAGACCGCACTGCAGTTCCTTCTCTAAATCCTCGCACAAACGAAAAAATGGCTGACATCGAAATAAGTGTCCAAGGAATAGAAAAGCAACTGGAATCACTCAACAGAGGAAAGTCCACTGGACCTGACGGGATACCAATTCGATTCTACACAGAGTACGCGAAAGAACTTGCCCCCCTTCTAACAGCCGTGTACCGCAAGTCTCTAGAGGAACGGAAGGTTCCAAATGATTGGAAAAGAGCACAGGTAGTCCCAGTCTTCAGGAAGGGTCGTCGAGCAGATGCGCAAAACTATAGACCTATATCTCTGACGTCGATCTGTTGTAGAATTTTAGAACATGTTTTTTGCTCGAGTATCATGTCGTTTTTGGAAACTCAGAATCTACTATGTAGGAATCAACATGGATTCCGGAAACAGCGATCGTGCGAGACCCAACTCGCTTTATTTGTTCATGAGACCCAGAAAATATTAGATACAGGCTACCAGGTAGATGCTATTTTTCTTGACTTCCGGAAGGCGTTCGATACAATTCCGCGCTGTCGCCTGATAAACAAAGTAAGAGCCTACGAAATATCAGACCAGCTGTGTGGCTGGTTTGAAGAGTTTTTAGCAAACAGAACACAGCATGTTGTTATCAACGGAGAGACGTCTACAGACGTTAAAGTAACCTCTAGCGTGCCACAGGGGAGTGTTATGAGACCATTGCTTTTCACAATACATATCAATGACCTAGTAGATAGTGTCGGAAGTTCCATGCGGCTTTTCGCGGATGATGCTGTAGTATACAGAGAAGTTGCAGCATTACAAAATTGTAGCGAAATGCAGGAAGATCTGCAGCGGAGAGGCACTTGGTGCAGGGAGTGGCAACTGACCCTTAACATAGACAAATGTAGTGTATTGCGAATACATAGAAAGAAGGACCTTTATTGTATGATTATATGATAGCGGAACAAACACTGGTAGCACTTATCTCTGTAAAACATCTGGGAGTATGCGTGCGGAACGATTTGAAGTGGAATGATCATATAAAATTAATTGTTGGTAAGGCGGGTACCAGGTTGAGATTCATTGGGAGAGTCCTTAGAAAATGTAGTCCATCAACAAAGGAGGTGGCTTACAAAACACTCGTTCGACCTATACTTGAGTATTGCTCATCAATGTGGGGTCCGTACCAGATCGGGTTGACGGAGGAGATAGGGAAGATCCAAAGAAGAGCGGTGCGTTTCGTCACAGGGTTATTTGGTAACCGTGATAGCGTTACGGAGATGTTTAACAAACTCAAGTGGCAGACTCTGCAAGAGAGGCGCTCTGCATCGCGGTGTAGCTTGCTCGCCAGGTTTCGAGAGGGTGCGTTTCTAGATGAGGTATCGAATATATTGCTTCCCCCTACTTATACCTCCCGAGGAGATCACGAATGTAAAATTATAGAGATTAGAGCGCGCACGGAGGCTTTCAGACAGTCGTTCTTCCCGCGAACCATACGCGACTGGAACAGGAAAGGGAGGTAATGAAAGTGGCACGTTAAGTGCCCTCCGCCACACACCGTTGGGTGGCTTGCGGAGTATAAATGTAGATGTAGATGTAGATTTTTGTAACAAGACGCAAAAGAAAATATTTTCCGATTCGACACGCGTGTCACTCTGATAGATAGACCGAATGTTCCGGATTTCGGTAGAGGACCAAAATGAACTGTTTAGAAACGAGTGAAGAAACAAAACAAATAAATAAGAAAGTGATAGCAGTTGTTTCCGAGATTAGTTCTTAAGTAACAAAATGGCTCTGAGCACTATGGGACGCAACATCTGAGGTCATCAGTCCCCTAGAACTGAGAACTACTTAAACCTAACTAACCTAAGGACATCACACACATCTATGCCCGAGGTAGGATTCGAACCTGCGACCGTAGAAGTCACGCGGTTCCGGACTGAAGTGCCTAGAACCTCACGGCCACCGAGACCGGCCTTAAATAACAACACCATGTACGTTGTCCTCGGCGACGAGTGTTCTTCAGAGACAAGGATATCGTCAACACTGCCCCGGAGAAGCGTGATAGGACTGCTGTTTTTTTCTATATCCGGCGAACAGGGTAAGGTGTTTGCTGATGATGCTGTGGTGTATGGGAAATTGTCATCGTTGGATAAGTGTAGGAGGATAGGAGGTAACCTAGACAAAATCTCTCTTTGGTGTGATAAATGTCAGGTAACTCCAAATGAAGAATAATGTAAGTTAATACAGATCAGTAGGAAAAGCCAGTTTCGATTAATTTCGATTTATCTGCACTAGTACTTTGTAACTGTTAAGTCCAAACGTACATTAATCTCACATTAAAAACGAGATATATTATTTCTCTGTACTTTCCTCTGGGCGATTCATTACAATAAATCAATGTCTCAGTTATTAAATTAGGTGGAAGGACTTTTTGGCTGTAGTGAATATGGGATGGAGGCGAGGGAGAGCATCATACAAGGTGTGGCTGTAAAACAGCAGGACTATGTTACAGAGTAAGTATGCATGCACCAGAGATGAACAACCAATAGCTGTGAATCATGAAGGCTTCTCAGAGGAATGCAGCATCTCTTATGCCTGCAGACAAATCAGTGTTGCCGTGGCCTTCGTTTGTGTACCAGTTGTTATTTTGTTTTGCCGGAAAATGTGAAGCATAATAACAGAACAAGGAACTGTCGTGAAGCTACACGTGAAACTTATAGACAATATTACTGAAATATATATACTACTAAAGGAAGTGTACAGTGAAGACCGTTTATCACGTACGCGAGTTTCTGAGTGGTTCAAGCGTTTCCAAGATTGCCGGGAAGACGCCGAAGATTACTCATTCGCGGGACTCCCTTCAACATAAA
This sequence comes from Schistocerca cancellata, assembly GCF_023864275.1. Taxonomy (NCBI): domain Eukaryota; kingdom Metazoa; phylum Arthropoda; class Insecta; order Orthoptera; family Acrididae; genus Schistocerca; species Schistocerca cancellata. Next base: position 559,177 of record NW_026046754.1, on the reverse strand, counting down.
GAGCGGACGAAAATATCGAAAAAGTAGGTATTCTGATTAGATCTGAACGGCAGTTGACTACTCTAACGATTGCTGAAACTGTTGGAATTGAGAATTTTACACAACCAATTTGACATGGGAAAAGTGTTTGCGAAGCTGGTGCCAAAAATTTCTGACGATCGAACAAAAAGAAGCTCTTGAAAATGTTTGTTCTGACATTTTGAATACCACTGAAAATGAACAAAATTTCTTAGAAAGACTGATAACAAGTGACGAATCTTGGTATGTCACTTAGGATCGAGTTACTAACTGCCAGTCCATGCACTGGAAGGGCCCAACTCCAACGTGAGCGAAAAAAACCTTGAATCAAGAGATTAAGATCCAAAGCGATGATGATTGTTTTCCCGATATTCATGGAACTGTGTATTTTCACTGGGTGCCTGAAGAGCAAACTGTTAATCAACATTGCTACCTTGAGGTTCTCGCTCATCTTCCTGAGGAAACAGGAAAATAATGACTCGAATTGAGGGAGAATAAGTCATGGATTCTGCAGCAAGACAACGCACCGGCTCGCACCAAATTGTCATATTAAGAGACTTCTAGCGCTTACCTAGCACCATGTGACTTTTGGCTGTTTTCCAGTCCGCAGCTCGTGGTCGTGCGATAGCGTTCTCGCTTCCCACGCCCGGGTTCCCGGGTTCGATTCCCGGGGGGGTCAGGGATTTTCCCTGCCTCGTGATGACTGGGTGTTGTGTACTGTCCTTAGGTTAGTTAGGTTTAAGTAGTTCTAAGTTCTAGGGGACTGATGACCATCGATGTTAAGTCCCATAGTGCTCAGAGCCATTTGAACCATTTTTTGAACCTGTTTTCCAAGATCCAATCTGCATTACAAGGAGCAAGATTTCAGTCCGTTGACCCAGTGAAAGAAAAAGCGGCACGCGTCATTAAGGAGCTCATAGAGGAAGACATCCAGTACTGTTTCGCATGGTGCGTTGTAGGGATAGACGAGAGGAGTATGTTCAGGGGGACAATAACAAAGTACGTAAGTTTTTTACATGAAATGTTTTACAGCAATAGTCCCATTATTTTACAGCTACACTTCGTGTTGACTAAGGCTGACCTCGTTATTCACCACTTTTGATTATTTGTGCAGTCGGTGACTCAAGAGTTAAAATGCATAAATAACACAGGAATTGTAGATATTACATTAATTTTACTACGTCTAGTCTGAGCCGTTGTATTTCCCTTGCCAGATTATCTAGCTTCCCTACCATATTCAAACTGATGGCTTTGCATGCTCCAACTCCTAGTGTGTTAGCCTTTCTTGGCAGTCTGCTCCCAGATTCCTGGATAGCACACTAATACAGAAGTGGTCAGCAGCGGAGGCAGCTTGGTGCGGTCTGGGTTTGAGCATGCCATGGCTCGTTACCAACACGGGGCAACGGTTCCTGTTCTGGACCAATGGACAGCGCTTCCCATGTTGGCTACAGGGAAGGACAAGACGATGTTAAATGCGGTGTGCGCTTGACCAGTGTACTGCGTCGCTTGTGTTCGGTGAAATACTCCAGTCTTGCAGACGCATGCGTCTGACTGGGTTTCGCATGTTATTATACTGACATAACAGCGAGACTGCTGCAAGGCTTATCGTAAAAACAGAGCAACATGTTTCTGTACGATCAGTATTTTATTGTCAATTGTGCTCAAGAGATTTTCCTTTCTGCATCTTGATTGCGGGTCTAGGTTGTCTACTGAGCTCATTTATATTGTCCTGTGAGCAGCATTGTTTGGCTTGGTTTAGAGCATTTTTACTACCTGTTGACTGTCATATTTTTAACTGGCAGTACTGGTCTTAGTTTGGGCATTTGTTATGTCTGCTTCTGCTGGGTTATTTTTCGATATTGCATTCTGAGAAAGAAACCTTATTATCATTTCTTCTAGCTTGCACTGGTATTAGTGATAGGGTTGCAGTGGTGGTCACTTTTCTTCTCATGAGATGGATCCACCTGATCCATCTCACATACCCTTCCGTTAATTTTCTTGTCCTCTTGTTCTTCTGTGTCACTAACCTTTCAAAAGGAAGTGCGTCGCTTCTTTTATTTATAATATTTTTGGTCACTGTGCATCTGAGTCATTCCCATATCATTTTCCTACAGTTTCACCTGCTGAGCGCGAGTGAATCTCGTGCATGGACCTGTTTTCCGCTAGCGCAGTTTTACCAGTAACTGTAGAGTCTCCTGAAAGGCAGAGAGGTGTGGCTAGGTCATCAGGGTAGGTACATAGCAGACAGAAAGAGTTAAGCTGGCAAGTAACTACCGTAAGAGCGAGGTGGCGCAGTGGTTAGACACTGGACTCGCATTCGGGAGGACGACGGTTCAATCCCGCGTCCGGCCATCCTGATTTAGGTTTTCCGAGATTTCCCTAAATAGCTTCAGGCAAATGCCGGGATGGTTCCTTTGAAAGGGCACGGCCGACTTCCTTCCCCGTCCTTCCCTAATCCGATGAGACCGTTGACCTCGCTGTCTGGTCTCCTTCCCCCAAACAACCAACCAACCAACTACTGTACGCACGCCACATGGTTAGCAGAATCGTTTAGCAGTTCAGTCCGCTCGAGCACACTACTTTTCTACTAACACTGGACGCGTAGAACGTATCTGATGGCAGGAGGTTTTTGAATTATTTAGTATATGAATTTTAATCACTTTTATTTCTGTTCTTTTGGCAATCAGGAGCACCGTGCTGGTTGCGGAATAGAAAAAGTACTGCAGCGTTCGCTGAAGTAAATGGTGAAGGAACATACATTATTGATGACTGCAATCTGTGTTATGTGTGTCTGTTAGTTTATTAAAATGATGGAAAAACGCAAAGATCTTATGCACCAATCTAATAGTTAGAGTGCGGTTTACATATTTGGAAAATAATGAAATACAAAAGAAGTTAGAGCTACTCAACTATTCCTGTGAAACAATATGCAGTACGTGGAGAAAGAAAGTCTTATAATGTTATGGCTTTACCTGCACTGCTCTAGGGACGTGGAAACTGGACCCTTGAAAAACGAGATGAAGAAAGGGTAGAAACGTATAACATAAACTACCTTATTTACGTGGCTGGATATACTTCAGTGAATAAAAATAGAAATGATGGCATTCGAGCCGAACAGAACGTAATTGAGACATTAAAAAATCAGTTAAGATGGAAAGTGGACACAAACTCTAAGCGAGATGCACGGATCACAAAAGTAATAAAACAATATAAACCAAATAGCAGAAGATTTTTCCGAAAACGAAGTAAGAGGTGGCCTGACCAATTTTCAAGGAGACGAAGCAGACCAAGAGGCCTGAAGATGATGATGATGCTGAGTTATTCCTGTTGCCAGAAAGATCCTCGAATCTGTCACTCATAGATCACGTGTGTGACCAACCAGGACAGCAATTGCGTCCCACTGCTATTGTCCAGGTTATCAAGGACCATATAGAACAGTTGTGGTCCAGTTTGCTTCGGGAGATGGTATAATGGCTTTATGACACCCTTCCCAACCTAACCAGTGCATGCATCAAGGTACTGCAATATCATACTGATAAGAAGGCTCACGCTGACAAGTTCTTCGTATACTTGGCTCGACGTTTTTAGTCACTGAAATGACGTCTTCTACCCGATCATAAAGTTTCATACCGCTCCCTCCTCCCATTCTCGATGTTTAATTTTTTTTGACAGGCAGCGTGTTTTAGTTATATACAGGAATTAATATGTATCAGAGGAACTGGGACACTCGACATTTGTAAAAGTCTTTTATATGCGGTCGCTGTGCCACTGCATCAAACGTTCCACAAATGAACACCTATAAACGAAACGCTGTTTAATAGAATTTGTAGTATGTCTGTAATTAGCAGTGGGAGAAATTGTGATCGTGAAAGGCAGACGGTGCATGACCGTGTGTCAGTTGTGAGTTGCTGCTGGTTATACAACGTGGCATTAATTGCCTAATGAAGTCTGACGGTTGGACGTCACCTGAACAGTTGGATGACGTAGCTCAAAGCGTGGTAATTCAGTTTCCAATGCGGTGCAGTGTAAATAAACAGAAATCAATTAACTAACGCAAACAGTTTCACTCGCGGCGGCCGCATTGGACGTGGTAATAGTTGGTTAGCTGTTGGCACTGGAAGCGCACGAGCCGAAGGAGTGGATTTTCACGACTGCACACAGGCAGCAATGGGGCCCGCCGAAAACCCAAAACAAAGCGCGCGGATAATTCAGCAACAGACAGACGTTATTCGAAGTAGCTGTCCCTTTATTCTATAAAGTCTTTGAAATACACGAACACATTGATGATGTAGGTGGCGGATTGTTGTGCAAGCGCATGTGTATGTGTGTGTGTGTGTGTGTGTGTGTGTGTGTGTGTGTGGTCGTGTGTGAGTGTGAGAGACAGAGAGAGAGAGAGTGCGTGTGTGTGTTTGCTTTTGTAAGGTTCAAATTGCATCTGTTGCACCTGGACGCAATTGCATCAGTCGCCTAGGACATATTAAAAAAAAGTACATGAACGAGTCAATATAAAAGCGATAGTGCAAAAATTAATCGCTAGTATGCTGTCGATGCGTCACCTTCTCTCGTCCGTCGGCCGTCGTAATTTAATATATTATTATTACTATTTTGATTTTTTGATTGTTTCCGACTTACGTGGTGGGCCTTAATTAAAAATGATATTTTATTTAATTTTGATTTACGATTAAATGCTTTCCTGAAGTTCTCCTTTTTAACAATATTAATCTCAAATTATTTGTTACGTTAATGAATGTTAGACGCGCTGAATCTTAAAACATGAGCATATAAGCTGAACAATATAATAAATTTTTCATATTAATTTCCTCGGCTAGTCAGCTCACTTTAAAGCAAAAGATCTTTAGTTATTAATTACAATTGCGGACCACACACGCGCGAGAGTATTTTTCTTACCTCCGTTAACCATTGTATTGTAGTCGGAGTCCTGGCTCTGGCTCTCGGCTATGGTACTGAAAATAAGAATCTTAAAGCTAAGTATTTTCTGCAACGTCGGGCGGCTGTGGAGAAAAATTAATATTATGTTAATATCGGGCGAGTATTTCGCTTCCGCTAATTTCTCATAAGTTAATATCGCCACGTAATGGGGTCGTTGGCTGCATCGGCCGCTGCGATTGTTGAACTGCGAATTACTTGAATGCAGGTTAATTCAAGGAAGGCGGACATGAAATCGGGATCACCTCTTACAAATTAAACGTGCACAATAATATTAAATGAATGTATTATAAGAATAACTCATACAAATATGCTTACATTTACCAGCACTCGCAAGATGTCCGTCTATACACAGTCAAGACAAGAGAAGAAGTGAAGACGACAAAAAATTAACAAAAGAGCGTATCTTGTCATCTCTTTAGATCATTTTGTTACATTTCCTTGCACTCGAAACCTACCCAGAGAAATTATTATTTTACGGCTACATGATAAAAATATATTATTCAATTTTTAAATGTCTCTTCTTTATAAATACTGTTTTTAAGTCTTTTAGTAATATAGCACTGGGGACGCTATAACCTCTACCTTCAACGTATTCATAATCAAATTCGTGTAACAGTAATTAATGGATTTCTCCACTGAGACAACTATATGCAGTTTGACTGAGAGCCTAAATTAGTATTGATGAATAATTGCTTAAAAATCGTCAGGAAAAATCAGTGTGTAAAGAAGTGGAATACTGAAACACTGAGGAATGATAATATGCGTTTGAAGTTCTCTGACGTTCTAAATACTCTAATAAGTGATTCCAGAACTGGGAGTTCAGCTGAGGAAGAATGAACATAAATAAAATGGGCAATTACAGAAGATGGTTCTAAATGGCTCTGAGCTCTATGGGACTTAACTTCTGAGGTCATCAGTCCCCTAGAACTACTTAAACCTAACTAACCTAAGGACATCACACACATCCATGCCCGAGGCAGGATTCGAACCTGCGACCGTAGCGGTCGCACGGTTCCAGACTGTAGAGCCTAGAACCGCTCGGCAATCCCGGCCGGCTACAGAAGATGGACAGACAAATATAGTCACAAGGGAGGTAACTGCTAAGCAACTTGGTTGACAGAAGAATTACCTCACTTGGGTAAGAGATGAAGGAAATACAATTCGTTCAGGAAAAGAATGGGCTACAGCAGTGTAAGTCATTTAGAGATATATTGAACAAGACCTGCAGGAAAGCTTAAGCGGAACGCCAGCAGATAAAAGTAGGGAGAGATCAAAAAGAAAATGGTTGGTAGAGCACTTGCCTGCAACATGCAAAGGTCCCAGTTTCTAGTCCCGGAACGGCAAACAGTTCCAAACTCCCGATGTGCTCCGCTGCAGGGTCAAGTAATTGAGTCCTGTCGTTTGCACATGATGGCTCTTTTACTTTGGTATGTTTTGACAATTTTTCTCAGCGTTTCTTTGCTACTCTCGAAGTTCGTTTCTGTACAACAAAAGATGTGAAGTTTTCACGAAGTTGCTATTTAGCTTATATTTTTTATGACACTGCAGAAACAGCTGTCGAGTAACACATTTACCCATACCGCCAGTGGAATAGTTATTGGGCACATTTTGTCCCTTTTTGGTGTAAACACTTGAATCCCATTCTGCTCAGCATCGCGTCTTTCCTTCCGCACTGTTAATTCAGTCAACTATAAAATGCTTCATTTTCTTCTGCGTGGGGCCCACAGCCTCACTAAATTTAAAGAACGACATTATTTCTCCATCAGATTTTGTGTAAAATGTTTTACTTTTTTTTCACACTATCGGTTTTGGACATCGCATGTTATACTGCGTTTAAAATTAGTTGCGACTTACCTATGACTTCTTTAATGGCCATAGTTATCGTGATATTTTGGTATTAGCTAAACTACTGCGAGAAATTCTTAAAGATTGAAGTTAAAGATAGGGGTTGCGTGAGACGTGGTAAAAAAAAAAATTTGCTGTTTTGAAGGGCGCGCCGCCGCGCGTAGTATGAAGCAGTTCCCTCCGTTTCTGGCGGTGGCGCCGCTGTGGCAATCGCAGCTTTGGTGTCTCCCTCTGGTGGGAAAGGGGAAAGGTTGCCTGTTCACCTGCACTTAAGGGGCGCTATGAGCTCGCCAGTCGGTCAGTCGGAGTCAGTCTGGGTCTGTCTCGTCCGCATTTGTGAGGCAGTTAGTGTCTGTCGTTCGGGTCAACCTTTAGTCGGCAAATTGAGAGTCCTTCCACTGCGCCAGTAAGAGAACTCAGCTAGTGGTCGCCCGGTCGGGGCTTAGTTCCTGCATTTGAGTCTGCGCATTAGGCCGCCAGTCTGCTCGAGTTTGTTCAGGCAATGGTCATTGGCGGTTGGATCGTTCGGTTGATCGGTCGCGCACTGAGACACAAGATGACTTGTCCGCCTTGAGCGTCAGCGCATGTGAGGTCGCCACGTGAGTCCAGTGGGCCGCGGCGTATAGCGAGGGGTAGTGACTTCGCGGTCGACACGAGAGCAACAGGAGTCAACCCACGACAGCAGTCTGGCCGGTACGAGCTGCGACGCCGTGGTGTAACTGGTTCTCCGAGGGCTTCTGGGCCCCTTCAGTTACCATCTTGTGGAGTTTGGCTCGGTCCTTTCCTGGTGCAGGGATGTCGTTTTGCCAGTGGACGTGTTTCCTCTGCACGGTTGGGTCCGAGCCAGTATTTCCGCCGTCGTGTGTCTGGAAGTGAGTCGGAGACGCACCAGCAGGGCAGTCGCGACGGAGCGGCAGTCGCGGACGGAGCAGCGGGCAGTCGGTCGGTTGGTGGGGACCAGGAGAGACGGGAGATCGGCGCCCCTTCCTGCGTCCGTTGAAGCGGCTGGCAGCGGACGGTTCGGGAGAGCGATTTGGGAGCTGCTGCGCCAGGTCTTCTCGAGAAACCGCAGTTAAAAGAAGTGATTGGTGATGTTGTGTGATTTACTCTTGTTAAATTTTACTTGTTTTCTTGGTCAGTCTCTCTTCCCCAGCTTGCTCGTCTGGCTCTCGTCCGCATTTGTTAGGCACTTAGTGTCTGTCTGTCGTTCGGAGCTGCCTCTGTCATGTTTGTCGGATTCGGCGTGTTAATGAATTTATTGCTTGGAGTATAACGGCCTAATATCTGAAATATGTTTTGATCTTGCCTATGATCTTGAGAGAGCATGTGTACTGTGTACTGTAGAGCATCTGAAGGTGTTTTGCCAGCCTTGTAGAATTTCATATAAGATTGCATTTCATGGGCTTTTATTTAAATGATCATTTTAGTGTATAAAGTTGCCACCCTTCCACCGCAAGACTTTTCTTAGAAGTTAAAATCAGGTTGCTCCTTCGGTGGGAAGTTAAGCTTTAATTTTAGTGCCGCGCGGGATTAGCCGAGCAGTCTCAGGCGCTGCAGTCGTGGACTGTGTGGCTGGTCCCGGCGGAGGTTCGATTTCCCCCTCGTTCATGGGTGTGTGTGTGTTTGTCCTTAGGATAATTTAGGTTAAGTAGTGTGTAAGCTTAGGGACTGATGACCTTAGCAATTAAGTCCCATAAGATTTCACACGCATTTGAACATTTTATTCTTTAATTTTAGTGTTTTGTACCATTTCCATCCCTCCTACGGGGTGCATAGTTTATATGCTTGTGTGAGTTGTTAAACTTTTTAGTTTAAAGCAATCTGGTGTGTTGCAGATTTGCTCCAGTGTAGTCTTCCAGAGGTTGCTGTGAGCGGTCGTGACTACGGCTGTGTCAAAAGGGGAGCGGCAGGGTCTCAGCCCGAAAGCTCATACACTCAAAAATTTGTTACTTTCTGCCTCTGAAATTGTAACTTGATATTTATAGGGTGCTTTCTGATTATAATTTTAAACATGTTTCTTAAAAAAAGGCTTTTAGGAATAAAATTCCCATTTGTTAAAAGCAATTTGATTTTGATTTCATCAGTTACTCCCTGTCAACTACTTCCACGCTCACATAGTGTGATTAAATGTGTTAATGTTCTTGATGAATCGCTAGTAAATGAAGTAGATTCTTAAGAAAAAGTTTTGAAAGTAAATTCAAGGTTCATTGCGTTTGGTGTATGTTAGGTCATATGTTGCTGCATATGAAATTTAGACAACCTATAAAATTGTTCTTTAAACCTCGAAGGATATCACTATCTATCTTCAATGTCGAAAAAATGGAATGTGCGTAAAGGGATCTGTCACGAACGCACTCGCCAGTGAAAAAGCCAGAATGAAATATTCATGAATCCGTCGTACCTCATAAACGGTCTGAGATAACGAAACAAGATTTGGGCAAATGATAGCACGCAAAGTGAAGGGTAGTTTGGCATATGATTAATATGCGAAACTCCCATATCTATCGCGATATTCAAGCAACTACATAATTTTTTTAAATGAAATAATGTAATTTTTAAGGACCACCAACAGACTGTGAAACGAGAATTGCTGTGGGTTTTGCAGCAGTATAAGTGAAGAAGCTGCACATTTATTTTTTTACTGAGAATGAACTATTGGTAAATCTCGCTCTCAATTTCTAGTTTAATAAAATGCTGTTTTAGGATTCTGCAACAATTTCAGCTGCATTAGAATGTTAGTCACATATATACCTGTAAAAACTCTGCTGTGTTTAGACAAAAGAAGCAGATGTTAACACAGTAGCAAGAAATGTAACTTATTACTCAAAACTCGACACATTCCTTCATGAATCCATGTAACCTCAACTGCATTCTTGGTATGACTGACAACTTAAGACCAATCCCGTAATCCTGTAATGTAACATTTGCAATGACTACTTTTGTTAGCATTTCAACTTCGCTGAGCGTAAATTTCTTGGTCTTTTTTTTAAATTTTTTTTATTTTTTTTGCCACGGAACGTCTCAGTCAGATTTCAATGAGCGTGATGCGGAGGAAGCTTGTTTAAACTATGCTTTCCAGTGTTAGCCATTTCGACGACCTGATAGTGTGGAGTTTTTAGTTTGGACAATACTACAAAGTTCCATTAACTTCGCCTTACACAAACTAGGTTCAACTTTATCCAATGGAACATTCCTTTGTACCCAGAGAAAAATAACCGCTTTTACCCACTGCATTGTTGGAATTTTATCCATCGCAGCCGAGTGATTTTGCACATTGTCCATTACTATTGTCGAATTCGGAGTAATATTTTGCAACGGAACATTAAGCTCACAGACGGTGAACGACACACTTGAGAGTGGGCGATTGCCGAAACCGGTAGTGTGAAAAATAAATAAAAACATTCTTCTTGAGCGCTCCTTCGTCATCTTCCATAGAACTGCCACGCCTTTGTCATCATTACTTTAAATTACGTCTCACCACTAAAACAGTTACCCTGATCACTTTATGTGCTTCTACTGCAAAGGAACGGCATATTCCGTACTCACGAGGGAACCACATGGCAATCGCATTTTTGTATTTTTTATGTTTATGGTACGTGAAGTTCAGAAGGCAGATATGAATTAGGAAAGCAGTTCGATGCGACTCTCAAAATTTCTCTAGAAAATTCACTTTGAAATTTTCGACCGTCTTAAATGTGCTACAAAGCAAGGTTAATTTATCTCGAGTGATCATGTTGCTGGGTGGCAGAACGCTCGCCTACCACGTAACTGGCGCGGGGTCGATTCCCAGTCCTGCCACAATTCTAAACAATGGTGCACGTTACATGAACAATTCTGTGAAGTGTAAAACAGGGATGAAAAAGAATTTAATTTGTAATTTTCTTAATGTAAACAATCTTTTATAAAAATCAGTAATCAAGAATTTATATTTAAAGTGAAATTTGTGTGTAATATGTAATGTGTGTGAAGGTGTCTAGTAGCGTCCCCTAGACCAGCAGGTAGTCGATGATGCAATTAGATGTAGACGAAGCTGAGTGTGAGCTTAGGATGGCGTGGACTAGGTCTCGGTGTAGGCAGCTGTTGGAGACAAGATACTTCTAGGCCCGAGATACCATTACTTATAGTCGCTTGGCTCAGGTTACCATGACAGGGTGCCACTTTTCGTCACGCAGTCGACCAAGGCGGTGCTGTGCCAGGGCGCTGCATGGGGTAATCCAGGTCACCTGTGGAGTAGCATGGCCCTTGTACCATGCTGCGTCAACAGTATTCCAGCCTCGGCAGCATGGTTCTGTAGACATCTCGCTCGCTTACCTCACCACAGGTTCTGTGTGGATCTCAGATTTTGGAGCAACAGCACATATATTTCATTGGTGGTCTCGCAGTTTGGCGTCGGGAAAGGAATATCCACAGAGAAACAGGTTTTTTGTATGTTTATGGCGCATTATCAGGGGTAAAGTGTAGCTTGAGGACAGCAGGTATTTTCTTTGATTTAACAAAAGCTTTTCACTATGTGAACCATGTAGTACTTTGGTGTAAGATGGGATATTGGGGGTTCAGGGGAAAAGTTCAACAATGGTTCATTTCGTACCTGTATAATAGGAAGCAGAAAGTTTTTCTTCCGGTGTCAACAAACAGAGTTTATGATTGGGTCTTGAAGTGGGGGAAGCCAGAAATACCTGTTCTGGATCCGTTGTTTCTCTTTGCATGTAACAACGACCTGTCACAAAACGTAAGTGTATTGCGAAAAACGTGGAATGTAATATAAACAATATAGCTAAGTGGGTGGTCGGTAATATCAGCATGTGACTCTGAGAGAAGAGAGTAACGCGTAACTGCAACGAAATGTCGTGCATACACTTGCTTACAAGGAACTTTTGCAAAAGCGAGATGTAACTGTCTGAGCCGCGCGGAGTGGCCGAGCGGTTTGAGGCGTCATGCCACAGACTGCGCGGTCCCTCCCGCCGGAGTTTTGAGTCCTGCCTCGGGCATAGGTGTGTGTTGTTCTTAGCATAGGTTAGTTTAAGTTAATGTAAGTAGTGCGTAAGTCTAGGGACCGAGCCCTAAGCAGTTTAGTCCGTTAGGAGTACACACACATTTGAACATTTAACTGTCTGAAGCTGGCGAAACAGTGAAGTCATTATTTTAATTTCTTAGGACAGGGTAGGTGAAAGACTTTCTAGGAGATACCACATTGTAGATCTAGTAGAGAAACAAAATGTTGCTATTTTCCCTTCAAGAGTTATTTCCACTGCCTCTTGACACCGAAAGGCACAGGCTTGTTTACTTTTCTTACTTTCATTCTGTTATCTTGTATTGTGTAACATTTTGGGCAGACTGTGGGCTCACGAAGAATTTTCTCAACCCAAAACAAAAAAGGGCAGTCAGATTGATCTGCTGTGTCAGCTTGCGAACTTCATCGAACTTCATGTAGCCCTTTGCATAGGTAACTTGGAATTCTGACTGTGTCATCCCTACAAATACTTTTAGTTAAGGAATTTTTTCGACAATATTGAGTCATTCACAAGAAACAGCAAAATACATTCAGTAAACACTAGACAGGAAAGTGATATCCAGTTGCACAGCTCTTCCTTAAGCAATGTGCAGAAGGGTGTCCATTATTCGGCACCCTACATCTTCAATAGGCTTCCAGCAGAACTGAAGAAGTGAGTGATAAACCCCTGGTATTCAAATTAAAGTTGGCTGTGACACATTCCTTCAATTTTCTACAGGAGTTCATCGCAGTAGTTGAGTTCTCTCTCTAATGTGTTATTTATTTCGTATATGTTCTCACAATTTGTCTCGAGTTTTATTAATTTTTTAATTCCTCTTTATTTTAAATTTCCATTCATCATCCTATAAAATATCTACTGACTCATTTCATGACCATGCATCTTTGGCTCGCGTGGTCCTGCGAAAAATGACAAATAATTTAGAGCTAAAAGTCACAAAAATGAACCAATAAATCTGGGAAGCACATCAAATGGAATCAAAGTTAACTGCCTGGCATCTGCAGAAGACTTTATAATATTTTCAGAAAATCTGACATGAGCTGTTAGTCAAGCAAATCTTTTTTTTTTTTTAAATAGCGAGTAGTATTGACCTTAAAAAGAAATGATAAATGAAACGTACGAAAATATGTATAAGAGAAAGTAGGTAAGATAGAGCGAGTCAGGAAATTTAAATATCTTGGAGAAACCATACAACCAAATGGACTAGAAAAATTTGCAATAGGTATAAGAATTAACGAAATTAACAAAGCGTGTGGTTCGACAACAAGTATCAATAACAAGAAATTCATATCTAAAAGAACAAGACTAACACGCTGTACCACAGTGGTAAGAGCAGAATGTTTATATGTACGTGAGTGCTTAACGCTGAACTAAAATCTGGACAGAATGCAGTACTCCGAAGACAGATAATTACAAAAATAAGCGGTGCAATAGAAATTACAAATGGTTGGAAAATGAGAAGCAACGAGACCAATCAAAAAGTAAAGGAAATATCCGAAGCAATGGCAGAATGAAGATTAATCTTCTTTGGACACCTCGACAGAATGAATAAAAAAGGGCTAACGAAAATAGTCTTGAATTTCTGTAAGAAGACACCGTCAACCGTATGTATTACAGAATCAAGAAACAACATCGAAGAACCGTAAATACCAGAAAGGAACATTCTTAAGAATAAAATACCAACTTTAAAAATCTTCCGAGGCAGAAGATAAAAGAAACTAGAAACAACATGGAGAGAAGAACGAAAAAGACAACATGTGGAATAGTAATAGTAAGAATAGTAGTAGTAATTTTGTTCATTCGTTTATCTTTTTTACAAGGAGGCTGGGTATTGAAATTTAAGAACAAGAAAAATAAAACAATTCATATTCAAGGTTTTCGGAAATTCCCGTTAGAAACGCTAGGACTTCTAGAGAGAAATGGGTAGATAAAACTTTGAATAGAGACCCATCTCCGGAAGTGCACTGTTTCCGTTCTAGGACGGTTTCAACTCAGACGTTTAACACGTCCACTTCTGCTTCAGGAACTGAATTAGGCGTGAAGCAGTACAATTATTAGGTAACAATTCGAATGGAATATACTGAAACATCGATACCACTTAAGCATATTTGTTTGTATTAACACTTAAACATTACGCGACTACTTTATTCCAAAACAAAAAAGAACTCAGCATACTATACGTACAGAACAATACTGATGCATCACAACAGCGGCTCGTTGTGGCGACCACCAACGACGTTTTCCACCCCACCTTGTATTTCTTTAATTTTAGTGTACTGGCGAGAACTCGACTCTCCATCCCACCTGGTGTCTCTTCAGCTTCTAGTTCACTGGCAAGAAATCGTGTCAAGATATTTTCCTTTGTCCTCTTAAACTTTGCATACTACCTCATGTCATCCTGTCCACCATGTTGCATCCCAGGACAAGCAGCTCTGAGACTTTTTTCTTCCCTCAGATGACGTGGACGCGTTACACACTTGAAATGAAACCGCCGTAGAACAGAACCGGTACGTTTCCAGACGTGGGTTCTTACTCAGAATATTATGCGCTAACTTCCTGAACCGTGTGTCGGCTCTCAACATACAGGGTGATTCAAAAAGAATACCACAACTTTAGGAATTTAAAACTCTGCGACAAAAGGCAGAGCTAAGCACTATCTGTCGGCGAATTAAGGGAGTTATAAAGTTTCATTTAGTTGTACATTTGTTCGCTTGAGGCGCTGTTGACTAGGCGTCAGCGTCAGTTGATGCTAAGATGGCGACCGCTCAACAGAAACCTTTTTGTGTTATTGAGTACGGCAGAAGTGAATCGACGACAGTTGTTCAGCGTGCATTTCGAACGAAGTATGGTGTTAAACCTCCTGATATGTGGTGTGTTAAACGTTGGTATAAACAGTTTACAGAGAATGGGTGTTTGTGCAAAGGGAAAAGTTCAGGACGGCCGAGAACGAGTGATGAAAATGTAGCACGCATCCAGCAAGCATTTGTTTGCAGCCCAGGAAAATCGACTCGCAGAGCTAGCAGAGAGCTGCAAATTCCACAATCAACTGTATGGAGAGTCCTACGAAAAAGGTTAGTTATGAAACCTGAACGTCAACTACCCGAGGCGATGGATCGGCCGCCAGGCAGCCCGTGACAGAGCACTTCATCACTGGCCTCCAAGAAGCCCTGATCTTACCCCCTGCGATTTTTTCTTATGGGTGTATGTTAAGGATATGGTGTTTCGGCCACCTCTCCCAGCCACCATTGATGATTTGAAACGAGAAATAACAGTAGCTATCCAAACTGTTACGCCTGATATGCTACAGAGAGTGTGGAACGAGTTGGAGTATCGGGTTGATATTGCTCGAGTGTCTGGAGGGGGCCATATTGAACATCTCTAAACTTGTTTTTGAGTGAAAAAAAACCTTTTTAAATACTCTTTGTAATGATGTATAACAGAAGGTTATATTATGTTTCTTTCACTAAAAACACATTTTTAAAGTTGTGGTATTCTTTTTGGATCACCCTGTATATTGCGCTGTTAAGATTTTTCTGAGTCCTTCCATTCCATCGTTAATTGATTCTTTCATATTTATCGTTATGCTGCGTACGAGTCTGTTGAGATTCCCCTCTGGCGGCGTGTCTGGTCTTGTCGATCTTCGAGTCGTTGCTTCCTGTTAGCCTTGTGTAAGGGAATAAGATCTTTGGGGGGATGGCCGGTTGGTTGCCTAGCGGTGACGAGTCGGTCGGTCCGTTTTTAAAATCGGGAATTAGAGAATGTCGTACGATGAGACCGCGGCGTGGCGTGGCGGTGGAGAGTTGGCTGTTGCTCCGAGAAGCCGCGTGGTCTATCCTGGCGGTGCGAGACGTGTGGGACGAGTTGAAGGGGACACGGCTGTAAGCTCTTGCTGTGAACACCCGGGGGCCACGGCTGTGGTTTCGAGTCACTACTTGGTGGGAGCGGCAACGGATGTCTTTAAATTGTCCGTCTGGAGGCGGGAATGATGGACTAGTAACTCGCCTAACCTGAGGAGTGATATTTCGCCGCCGTGGGTGCGGAGAAGACGAGGGCTCCGGTGACAGAGCGCGTGGCTGCGTGACTGTGCCCAGGTGGGTACGCTGGCGACGTCGACACGGTCGGGTGTGAGGAACCTTTGCATCGGAGTTCACCTGCTGTTTCTCTGATAAACTGCAAGTTAAGTTGGTTAAAGGTTTAGATGTTAATTGAAGAATTTTGGTTTGTGCAAACAGCGTCTTTTCTGCCTTGTGGCCACCTGCGTTCGGGTTTCCTGTCCCTGTCGCCGGTGTATTTATAGACAGTGATATTTTGGCTTCTTATTAGTTCTGCCTGGGAGGAAGTGTATTTTTGGGCAGGGATTATGGTTCCTGATATGATTCCTCCTCCTCCTCTCCTGGCCTCGCGTGAGGTCGATGTGATTGCTGAATGTGAGGCGTTGTGGGTCTGTTGGTCCGCTTCTAGCCTGAGAATCCTTCGGCAGACAGTTGTGGCCGCCCTTACACCCGGTCGGTTAAGTATTTCTATCCCAGGACATTTTGGTGGCAGGAAATGGTATTAAAGTTGTTAGTTATTGTAAAATGTTGAATGGTTGTATTTTACTCTGATTGTTTTTGGCCACTGTTCAAAAGGGTTAAGTTTGCCTTTAATTGGTGGGTTTTTTAAAATTAGGTGGCTTTAAAATTGTTAGTTATTGCAAAAGGCGAATGACTGTATCTTTACTTTGTTTTAATCTACTTGTCATCCTTTGAAAATGCTAGTTCTGCCTCCCTGTTAGCGAGCCCTTGTAATTTAATATCTTGTCGTGCCAAAATTGAAAAGAAGTGGCTCCCTACATGTTCGGTAGCGAAATTGTATGCAAATTGGTGTTTTTGTTTCAGTACTTGGAAAGTTTTAATTTTGTTATTAAAGGCTTTATCAAAGCCTGATTTAAGTAAAATGGCTTGGCCGTTGACTGTAAAGTAAATTGTTTTGAAAAGGCACTCATGCCTGCTAGCTTTTTTGGATCTGCTCCTGGTCAAGTGCTAAGGAAATAACTTTTAATGGTTGAAGTAATCAATAAAGAAATGGTAAATTGCAACTCGACAGTAACCAACTAATTTTGGCCCCGTTTCCCAACTGGGGATTTTCCTTGATTAATCGTAACAGCCGTCGCACTCCCGTTGCAAGTCCTAGAGGTTTGTAAGGGGAATTTCCGAACACTCTGCATACAGGCACTTACGTACTTACAGCTCTAGTTCGTCGTGTATGGGACAGGAGTCGGCGTTGTCCTTATAGTAGGAACCGTCCCTTTTCTTTTTCCGGCCAGCCGGAGTGACCGAGCGGTTGCCGGCACGGTAGCTCAGCGTGTTCGGTCAGAGGGTTAGCTGCCCTCTGTAATAAAAAAACTGAGTTAATCGATCAACAAACGAACTTCAACGGATGTCTTACGACGTCCGCCCCGAGCAGAAGCAACGAACCGAAGCGAACAAAATGAGATAAATAAAAAAAAAAGCGGTTAAAAGCGCTACAGTCTGGAACCGCACGACCGCTACGGTCGCAGGTTCGAAGCCTGCCTCGGGCATGGATGTGTGTGATGTCCTTAGGTTAGTTAGGTTTAAGTAGTTCTAAGTTCAAGGGGACTTATGACCACAGCAGTTGAGTCCCATAGTGCTCAGAGCCATTTGAACCATTTTTTTTTCTTTTTCCTGAAGTAATTTAGAGAAATCATAGGGAATCTAAATCAAAATGCCAGATGAAGACTAGGTCCTCCATTTTATCGAATACAACGTCTATCAGTTTAAAAAAGTGCTACCGTATTCGTCTTTTTCCTTAGCCTACAATATTTCGTTCATTTCTCACTTCTCCCATAGCTCATTTCCTGCATAGTTCAAATGGTTCAAATGGCTCTGAGCACTATGGGACTTAACATCTGTGGTCATCAGTCCCCTAGAACTTAGAACTACTTAAACCTAACTAACCTAAGGACATCACATACATCTATGCCCGAGGCAGGATTCGAACCTGCGACCGTAGCGGTCGCGCGGTTCCAGACTGAAGCGCCTAGAACCACACGGCCACATCGGCCGGCTTTCCTGCATGTAGGGTTGGCTTTGATATTACACAGTATATCACTGTGTTGAGATCTAAGAGGAAGTCTGACGAGTAGAGCCTCATTAGCTGCGCACCTTCGAGTGAACTATCTCAGAACGAGTCGCCATCAGGACGAACATGTGGACCTGACTAGACTCACTGTCACCTAGCACTAGACGCAGATCCCACGTCACATATAATACGATGGTCTATTCTTCGGAATCTTCTTTCGTAGTCGAGATTATTAATACACACGTGTGGTTGTGTTCGAATGCCACATCGCCTCAACGCGTCTGTGGAAGCTAAAGCGTATTTTATCTGTGTTCTTACATGTGCGAAATCTGTTCCTTAAATGTGAATCTTAACAAAAACTGTATGCAAGGTTGAATGTCTGGTACTGAAAATGTACTATAAGCAGAAATTCATCTCATCTACGTATGACCAGCCGATAAATGAAAACAGTATCGCAGACAGCGGAATTTTGGTTACTCGTTTGTATTCCGTGTTATTACAGCAAAAAACATGAAATATTTGCTACTCTAATTAATATCAGCAGCGACATTAACAGAACGGTGTGCATGCACGTGAATACGCATAAGAAATTTTTGTTTAATTAGTCTTCTTCAATTCTTCCGACTGGTTTAATGCGGCCCGCCACGAATTCCCTTCCTGTGTCAAACTTTTCAGCTCAGAGTTCACGGTAGCAGTTGCAATCTACATCTGCAATTATCTGTTGGATCTGTTCCAATCTCTGTCTTCCTCTACAGCTTTTACCCTCACAGCTTGCTCTAGTACCATGAAATTTATCGCTGACGCCTTAATAGACGTACTGTTATCCTGTCCCTTATTCTTGCCACTGTTTTCCATGTATGCTATTTATTTGTATAACATGTTCCCTTACATCGGACCAGGGTTTCACAGGTGCAGTATACATTAAATCATAGTTATCTACGAAAATAAAAATTCTAGTATGACAACTAATATTAAAATGATCTGTCCGCATTGATGATAGGAGTAACTCTTAGTGCCTATGAACTAGCAAATTTAATTCTAGCGTTACTTGTACAAGTGCAGCTGCAGCAATTAACAGTGATAAGTCACAATAGTGTACTAGTAGTAATAACGACATTAACTGTGACATTAATAACAACAATAATGTCAGATAATAGAATTTATTGGTCTGCAAACAACATGCTTTCCGTTGTAGCGAGTCCTGCGGAAAAGGAAATTTAAGAAGACTACATCGGCTAAGAGTTCTGGGGAATAAGGAGAACAGGTTGGAAAGAAGGATGTACAAGGGAAACGAGTGCATGCAGGGACAATGGTAGTGTTATTGCTGCTTTACTAGTTAAGTCATTACTAGTCTTGTGAAGCTGGAGATGTTATTTAGTTCTCTCATATAATGCGGGAGGTTGTTCCACAGGCGGATTCCTGCTACTCAGAAGGCCTTCTAGAAGATGGCTGAACGATGGGGTGAGACAGAGAGGATTTTGGTGTGACGGGAACGGGTGTTTCCACTTTGTTGTTCAGAAAGAGGTCGAGAAGAGATATAAGGGACAGTGAAACTTCCTGGCAGATTAAAACTGTGTGCCGGACTGAGACTCGAACTCGGGACCTTTTCCTTTTGCGGGCAAGTGCTCTACCATCTGAGCTATCCAAGCACGACTCAAGTCCCGACCTCGCAGCTTTACTTCTGCCAGTACCTCGTCTCCTACCTTCCAAGCTGTGAGGACAGGGCGTGAGTCGTGCTTGGTTAGCTCAGATGGTAGAGCACTTGCCCGCGAAAGGCAAAGGTCCCGAGTTCGAGTCTCGGTCCGGCACACAGTTTTAATCTGCCAGGAAGTTTCATATCAGCGCACACTCCGCTGTTGAGTGAAAATCTCATTATGAGGGACAGTGTTCACTGATTAGACAGTATAGAAGACAGAGGGTATGAAAAATCTCTGCGCTTATCTGTACGCATACAAGGTAACTGTGCATATGATGGTGAAATGTGATCAAGTGATCAAAGAGTGGAACATCACAGATATAACGAACACAGGTGCTCATAACCAGTTCCAGGCACCGTGGGCTTTCCTGAGAAACGTGTTGCACGATAATATCGCTGTAACCATGAAAGGTGGCTACACTGAGTCACAGCGCCAGAGATTGCGCCAAAGAGTATTATTCAGCCGCCTCCACTGGCGGTAGTTGTTCGGAAGCGGTGGCAGGGAGTGCTTGTCGCAAAGTCGTAGTGGAGAGTTCTTGTCGAGAAGCGGTGGTAGAGAGTGCTTGTGGAGATGTTGCAGTAGCGTGTCGTTGTTGAGAATATCCCATGGAGAATGCTTGTTCAGATGTTGTCATATTGCTTTGATGGACTAGAGTGTACTTTTCGTCAATATATATGAAGGTAAAAAATTCCTTTTTTTATTATTTCAATGTCTTAAACAATAATGCCTCTTGGTCACAGGTTCAGTCAACAAAGCGTCTGGCTCGTGTTCTTGTATTAGACTGTATTTCGGGTTTCTATGTGCAATTATAGTATTTCAGTTTTATTTAATTAATTCAGTCTAAATGGTATCTAAAATATCTTGTCTTATTGAGGAAGTACCGTGCCAGATGTGTACGTTGAATCACACTTCCACACACAGAACAGTTACATTTGTGTTTAGTTGTTTCGTAGGTTTTATAGTTGCTGGGGACTTAATTAATTGTGTTAACGGAAGTTTTGTTTCATTTCTTGTTGTTACTCTATGCAGTCAGATTGCGTACAAATACTAGTCAGGGCCAACCGCTTACGAGACTGCGTAACCGGACAGACAGTAAAAATATTTGCATAATATTTGCATTCATATTTACACTCCTGGAAATGGAAAAAAGAACACATTGACACCGGTGTGTCAGACCCACCATACTTGCTCCGGACACTGCGAGAGGGCTGTACAAGCAATGATAGCACGCACGGCACAGCGGACACACCAGGAACTGCGGTGTTGGCCGTCGAATGGCGCTAGCTGCGCAGCATTTGTGCACCGCCGCCGTCAGTGTCAGCCAGTTTGCCGTGGCATACGGAGCTCCATCGCAGTCTTTAACACTGGTAGCATGCCGCGACAGCGTGGACGTGAACCGTATGTGCAGTTGACGGACTTTGAGCGAGGGCGTATAGTGGGCATGCGGGAGGCTGGGTGGACGTACCGCCGAATTGCTCAACACGTGGGGCGTGAGGTCTCCACAGTACATCGATGTTGTCGCCAGTGGTCGGCGGAAGGTGCACGTGCCCGTCGACCTGGGACCGGACCGCAGCGACGCACGGATGCACGCCAAGACCGTAGGATCCTACGCAGTGCCGTAGGGGACCGCACCGCCACTTCCCAGCAAATTAGGGACACTGTTGCTCCTGGGGTATCGGCGAGGACCATTCGCAACCGTCTCCATGAAGCTGGGCTACGGTCCCGCACACCGTTAGGCCGTCTTCCGCTCACGGCCCAACATCGTGCAGCCCGCCTCCAGTGGTGTCGCGACAGGCGTGAATGGAGGGACGAATGGAGACGTGTCGTCTTCAGCGATGAGACTCGCTTCTGCCTTGGTGCCAATGATGGTCGTATGCGTGTTTGGCGCCGTGCAGGTGAGCGCCACAATCAGGACTGCATACGACCGAGGCACACAGGGCCAACACCCGGCATCATGGTGTGGGGAGCGATCTCCTACACTGGCCGTACACCACTGGTGATCGTCGAGGGGACACTGAATAGTGCACGGTACATCCAAACCGTCATCGAACCCATCGTTCTACCATTCCTAGACCGGCAAGGGAACTTGCTGTTCCAACAGGACAATGCACATCCGCATGTATCCCGTGCCACCCAACGTGCTCTAGAAGGTGTAAGTCAACTACCCTGGCCAGCAAGATCTCCGGATCTGTCCCCCATTGAGCATGTTTGGGACTGGATGAAGCGTCGTCTCACGCGGTCTGCACGTCCAGCACGAACGCTGGTCCAACTGAGGCGCCAGGTGGAAATGGCATGGCAAGCCGTTCCACAGGACTGCATCCAGCATCTCTACGATCGTCTCCATGGGAGAATAGCAGCCTGCATTGCTGCGAAAGGTGGATATACACTGTACTAGTGCCGACATTGTGCATGCTCTGTTGCCTGTGTCTATGTGCCTGTGGTTCTGTCAGTGTGATCATGTGATGTATCTGACCCCAGGAATGTGTCAATAAAGTTTCCCCTTCCTGGGACAATGAATTCACGGTGTTCTTATTTCAATTTCCAGGAGTGTAATTAAGCCCCCATGCACTTGGCGACCGCTGCTTCGGATCGTCCCTTGGAATTCTTCTGATAGTAAAAATAGCAGACAGTAGTATTGTTGAAGTAATTTGTAGTTTAGTAATTGTAGTCTATATTGCATGTGTAGATTTGGTAATGAACACTTGTAGTTGACTTGTCTTTCTTTTAATGGTATATTGGCATAATTTAATTTTTGATGTCTTGTATACGCGTTTGACAATTTTGTGCAAATATGAAGATTTCAATTGTTCGTTAATCGTGTTTGTCGGGAAGCATTTCGTGTGAATGATATTGTTGGTGATAAAGTCTCATTGTGTGTAATTTTCGTATAGGGACGAGTTTTGTATATTTTGTAAATGATTACGCGATCGATGATAAAGGCAAAAATGATGAATAGTCAGAATAACGAAATTGTTAACATGGCGAACTCGCCAACTCAGGAGAACGGCATGATGAATAATGAAGTAGAAAACAATTTAATAAGCAGGGAAAATAGTCCAGAACCAGTTCAAAACTTTTCACAATTAAAGAATTTTCAGAATACGAGATTAACGACAGAAGATTCTGGAATAGTATCGAGCACAGATAGCTTTACAGCTATGATGAAGGAAGCTGGTTTTGCGGGAAATGTTAGGGGCGAAAAGAATTTCGAACCAGTTAATATGGAGCAGTTAATGAGTGCAATATTAAATTTGGGATCACAAATAGGAACAATTAAAACTGATTTGGGACAATGGGATCACAGTTACGATCAGAATTAAAAACAGAGATAGGAACAATTAAAACCAAGATGAAAGCAATGTCAATACGGTTAGGCTCACAAATAGGAGTAATTAAAACCGAGATGGAAACAATGGAAACACAGTTAGGCTCACGAATAGGGACATGTTTCAAAGACATGAAAGATGAATCAAAAAAAGAAATTAGAGAAGTACAACCGATTTTGAATGCTCACAATAATAGTTTCATTTCAATAGAAATTAGACAAGAGGAACAGGACAGAGAACAGGAAGAAAGAGATCGCGTGACAGTACAAAAATTTTCAGAGTTAAATTTACAACGTGCACACGATAAGGAAGAAATATTTGAGAGAATCGAGGAATCAGTACCAAATGACAGATTAAATAACCTAACACAACAGTATGAACAGTTAACTACTAAATGTGTTAATACTGAAACTCGAGTCGCGACACTTACGGAAGACGTAAATAAACAGAAAGAACAAATAGGTGACTTATCGGAAAGAGATGAGGAGATTGCAGATAAATTGACAAGTCTTAGTTGAAATGGGGACAGAGATTTAGATGATACAGCTCCATTGCCATTTGCAGAAACCGAAAAGTACCAGAACATAAATAAGCATGTTGAAAATCAGGGAAAATTTATTGAACGCGTTAAAAGGGAATTTGAGGCATTAGGAAAGCAAGTCAAATAAATTGAAAGCGAAATCGTAGGAAAAGACCGTAGAAGAAATTTAGAATCACCGATAGGAGCGGTTTTGAAGATGATAATGTATTTCATTTACGAGATGTAACAAGAGAGCGCCAGGCGCACGAACTTGACAATAATCGACATTCGGAGTGGGACAGACGCGGTAGGTCTTTGTCGCCACAAGGAGAAAACTTTGACTATAAACACTTCTTAACTGTTCGGAAATTTAAGATCTTTTGCAATTCTAAGGATGACATACATCCATCTTCATGGTTGGATCGGTTTGTGTGCGCACTTGCGCCAGATTGGCCACTAAGTCAAAAATTGGAATTTATGTGCAGCTATTGAAGTCCTCAGGGGATTCGCTACACTAAGTGAATATGTGCCATAGCGTGCACAGGGCCCCGAGCTGTAGTGGTGCTATTTCCCTTTTAGTTTTCTGCACTGTTGCCTACTCTTTTACTGTTCTTTGCATCTATCGAAACAACTCTTCGACTATCAATCTACCTAGAGAGCGTGTAAAAAATAACCGGATATGACTATTTTACCCAAAAGTGATTTCGGAATTTACCGTTTGAACTTACTGTATCTTCTGCAGCTTTCATTCGTAGCTTAAACGAAATTTTACCTGTTTATCTTCGTGACAATATTACTTCATATGTTGACGATATTCTTATTGCTAAACGTTCTTGGAATGAGCACAACAAAATTTTGGATTCATTATTGCGTATTTTTGCAAGAGTTGGCATTACAGTGAACTTGAAAAAAACTGAATTTGGTCGTTCTCAAGTGAAATTTCTTGGTCATATTATTTCCACAGAAGGTATTCTCCCTGATCCAGAAAAACTAGACGCTATTCTTAATTATGCTGTTCCTACTACAAAACGTGATGTTCGTAGTTTCCTTGATGTCTGTAATTTTCTTAGACGTTATGTTAGATTGGACAATTTGGCCACACCTCGTTTTTGCGAACTATCTGGAAAGTTCTTTTTAAACGAAAGTCGGTTGACAATTCTGTTTGGTTAGTTTGTATTCCTGAGGAGTCGGTTAATAAATTGATTTGGTACACACATTTCAGTTATGCACACTTTGGTCCCAGAAAATGCTTTCATAAATTACGAGAAAATTGCTACTTCAGTAATATGGAAAAACGTATTCGATCTGTTCTTGCCAAATGCAAATTATGTCAAAAGGCTAAGCCGCCAACTATTTCTCACAGAACACCATTGTTTCCTATCATTCCAGCGAAATTAAAGGATATGGCTGCAGTCGATTTGTTCGGTCCAGTGGATCGTTCTACTAATGGTTTTGCGTACATTTTCGTAGCAGTGGAGTTGACATCAAAATATGTGTGTTTTACACCGTTATGCAAAGCAACAGCTCGTTCAGTATCCAACGCTTTCATCAAACATTTTCTTAAAGAAGTGGGTCATGTTGATAAAGTTATATCAGATAATGGATCAGTTTCGTTCTAAAATCTGGCTTCGTACTCTACAGCGTCGTAAGATTAAACCAATTTTCATTTCACTTTTTCACCCTCAATCTAACGCTTCAGAGAGATGGATGAAGGAAATCAATAAATTGTGTCATCGTTACTGTCGTCAGAATCACAGAACTTGGGATCAGTATCTTCATATTTTTCAAAACATACTGAATGAACTCCCTAATGATTCAACTTCTTTACCGCCTATATTGATATTAAAAAATAAAGCACCGACAAATCGCATTTCTGAAATCGTTCCTTTTCCGCCTACACAGAAACTGCGGCATTCTGAAGTTGTCAACCTGGCTCTACGAAATATTGCATCTGCGGCTGCTAGAAGAGAGAAATCAGCTAAACGTCCTGGTCGTTTTAAAACTTTGTCAGTTGGTCAAAAGGTGTTAATTAAGTCTCATCGTTTGTCTCACAAAGGAAAAGGCTTGTGTCGCAAATTTTTTCTGCTTTATAACGTTCCATATAGAGTTCGCAAAATTATTCATGATAACACTGTCGAAGTAGAAACTCTTAAATCTCGGCGCTCTAAGGGAATACATCATATATCGAACATTAAAATTTTTGTGGAATGACATACTTTAGAGAAACTAACAGTTATACGTAAACACACGGAGAGTACAAGGATACCACGCCGTGTTCCGGCGGCGGCACATACTCAAAGCAACAGTCAAGTCTGCGCGGTGCACAAGGCAGTCGTTGACCGCAAACAATTGCTTCCCACGTCACGCGTACCTACAGCTGATCGAGCGCTCAGTGCAATGCACTGACAGCCGTAATCAAATACAGTCTAATTTCTCCGAATAAAATCAGTATAAAGCTATAGTGACTTGATAAATTATGTTATTAACGTTCAGTATTTTTCAGGATACGGTTGTATAAAATATTTAAGAACTTCAGGTAAATTCTGTGTGTGTCCGACGTTAAGAGGACTTGCTATCGAGAAATTTTCAGGAAGAATGTAATTTCGAAGAAGAAACTAATAAACTAAAAAGGTAACTATAAATTGAGTTTATTTTTCAGGTAACATATTTCCACTTAGGTACGTACTCTAGATGTAATTTGCTGCTCGCGATTACGTGATTTATACTTTGTGCTAAATTTTATGTTCTATGAATTTACTTGTGAAGTGACGTGCTAGCGTACATTTGCTGATTTTGACAATGTTTTATTAATGAACAGCGTTGTTACTTGTGTATATTATGCATCGCTTGGCTGCTATACCTTTTCACTGATGTCACATTTTTTTTATGTGCCTGCTGTGCTTATTTATTTAAATTATAATTGTCACCTGATTAGTTGTGCTGATATGGTTATGTATGTAAGTTATACTTGGCGATTTATCTGCTTGCGCCTTCATGTTTACTTATTAAGAGTACATACGAACATTCATTTGCTTATGCTGATATGATGCCAATGACCTGTTTATTATGTAAGATACATATTTGCTGCTTTGCGTATGGATTGCATATTTACACATTTTGTTTTGTTGTCATAACTACTCTTTATTTTGGTATATAGAAATGCTGATATACTGTGTACAAACATGGAGTTTAGGTCACACTATGGTATTATTGTTCACTTGGCAGAGCCTCGTTGTAGGGATTGTGCTGCATCCACTTGTTGACATTCTGTTCTCTACTGGTATATTTACTCGCTATTGCATGTTTTGCTTACGCTCAGTGCCTTATATTTTAAGATAAGAAAATGAACTGCTATAATTCGATGAACGACATTAGTACAAGAAACTTCATAGAAGTCACATGAGCTGGAGGTTTTATGGAAGCTATATAAATTTATGCTAATAGGAAGGAAGCTAACGACATGACATACCAACACTAGGTTTAGACTATTGAGTTATTACACTGCATTCTTCGTGAGCAATTGAAATAGTGACACTTGACACAAGAAATACTCCATATGTTTGCTTCTGTTTTGCCATGATTCTTGAAGTGGTGTACACACTGTGAAATATTACGGTCATTAACACTACGTACTCGCACCTACTTACTGAAAGTTAATCAAACTGAAGGCTGTTATAGGTCATGTATGCATTTATTTTATTTTATGATGGACAAGGTAACCAAAATGTATTTTATAATTCATAATGAATAGATTTGTTTCAGGTGGATTACACAGAGGCTGTGTGTGGACATTGTGTCTTCGGATTGTATGGGATGCTGAATTGAAGTTTGCACTAGTATTTTATCTGTACTTGTTCGAGGAGACTGACAAGAGGAAAGAGTTGTTATGGAAGTGAAATGATATTGGTAATAAGGTTTATATGTATCGAGGTATTGAAGAGGTATTGTTGAGGTATTGAGATTGTGTGAAGTTGATGATTATTGGAGTTTCGGTGGACAAGAGGTAAGGTAAATGATATTGGGAATTAGGTTTATATGTATCGACGTATTGAAGAGGTATTATGGAGGTACTGAGATTGTGTGAAGTTGATGATTATTGGAGTTTTGGTGGACAAGAGGTAAGGTAAATGATATTGGCGATAAGGTTTATTTGTATCGACGTATTGAAGAGGTATTATTGAGATATTGATATTGTGTGAAATTGATGATTATTGGTTTGGTGGACAAGAGATAAGGTAAATGATACTGATAAGGTTTATATGTATCGACGTAAGAGGTATTATTGAAGTATTAAGATTATGTGATGGTAATGATTATTGGAGTTTTGGTGGATAAAAGGTGAAGAAAGTGAGGAGCATTCTTTTTTTTTGTTAGTTTATATGGAACAAGGAGGATGAAGTTGGCAGACTAGAACACTTAAGTGGAAAGAAGATTGTCTGCACACACACTTTGTTAAATCAATAAGCAGTATATATATACACTCCTGGAAATTGAAATAAGAACACCGTGAATTCATTGTCCCAGGAAGGGCAAACTTTATTGACACATTCCTGGGGTCAGATACATCACATGATCACACTGACAGAACCACAGGCACATAGACACAGGCAACAGAGCATGCACAATGTCGGCACTAGTACAGTGTATATCCACCTTTCGCAGCAATGCAGGCTGCTATTCTCCCATGGAGACGATCGTAGAGATGCTGGATGTAGTCCTGTGGAATGGCTTGCCATGCCATTTCCACCTGGCGCCTCAGTTGGACCAGCGTTCGTGCTGGACGTGCAGACCGCGTGAGACGACGCTTCATCCATTCCCAAACATGCTCAATGGGGGACAGATCCGGAGATCTTGCTGGCCAGGGTAGTTGACTTACACCTTCTAGAGCACGTTGGGTGGCACGGGATACATGCGGACGTGCATTGTCCTGTTGGAACAGCAAGTTCCCTTGCCGGTCTAGGAATGGTAGAACGATGGGTTCGATGACGGTTTGGATGTACCGTGCACTATTCAGTGTCTCCTCGACGATCACCAGTGGTGTACGGCCAGTGTAGGAGATCGCTCCCCACACCATGATGCCGGGTGTTGGCCCTGTGTGCCTCGGTCGTATGCAGTCCTGATTGTGGCGCTCACCTGCACGGCGCCAAACACGCATACGACCATCATTGGTACCAAGGCAGAAGCGAGTCTCATCGCTGAAGACGACACGTCTCCATTCGTCCCTCCATTCACGCCTGTCGCGACACCACTGGAGGCGGGCTGCACGATGTTGGGGCGTGAGCGGAAGACGGCCTAACGGTGTGCGGGACCGTAGCCCAGCTTCATGGAGACGGTTGCGAATGGTCCTCGCCGATACCCCAGGAGCAACAGTGTCCCTAATTTGCTGAGAAGTGGCGGTGCGGTCCCCTACGGCACTACGGTCTTGGCGTGCATCCGTGCGTCGCTGCGGTCCGGTCCCAGGTCGACGGGCACGTGCACCTTCCGCCGATCACTGGCGACAACATCGATGTACTGTAGAGACCTCTCGCCCCACGTGTTGAGCAATTCGGCGGTACGTCCACCCAGCCTCCCGCATGCCCACTATACGCCCTCGCTCAAAGTCCGTCAACTGCACATACGGTTCACGTCCACGCTGTCGCGGCATGCTACCAGTGTTAAAGACTGTGATGGAGCTCCGTATGCCACGGCAAACTGGCTGACACTGACGGCGGCGGTGCACAAATGCTGTGCAGCTAGCGCCATTCGACGGCCAACACCGCGGTTCCTGGTGTGTCCGCTGTGCCGTGCGTGTGATCATTGCTTGTACAGCCCTCTCGCAGTGTCCGGAGCAAGTATGGTGGGTCTGACACACCGGTGTCAATGTGTTCTTTTTTCCATTTCCAGGAGTGTATATATATATATATATATTTTTTTTTTTTTTTTTTTTTTTTTTTTTTTTTTTTTTTTTTTTTTTTTTGCAGAGAGGAAGCATTTGCATATCTTGGCACACTGACAGTTGTTCAGCAACCGTACATTTTGATTTGGTTGGCAAACATTGGTCTTGACATGATGACTACGACGTTGACTAACTATTATTGACTGTTATACATTGCTGCCACTACTACTTGATACACAAGTTGAACATAAAATTTAGGACGGAATTGCATTTACACAGTTAACACTATTCAATTACACAGTAGTACTTAATGTGGATGAGAGATGAGTGTGTTTTGTTTGTTTTCCTTTCCTAATCCCAAATAATTGGTACCGACCTATTTCCTGAATATTATTTTACTTGTTTGTTGTGGCCTGCACTGACACCCATAAATATTATAGGTTTACTGATATTTGTGTCTTTGTAATAGTTAATACGACAATTATCTGATATCAATTGTGTGTTATAATTTGTATGTTTAGTGTAAGAGCATTCATAATAATTTTGTAAAAGCAATTGTGTGTGCCTTCAAACTGTTGTTCATGCTTGCAACTATTCAACATTGCTGGGTGCCACTTGGAAGTGTTTAATTTCTGCTGATGAACTTTGATGAACTGTCTAATTGGTGATAGTGAATATTATGGACTGTTACTTGCACCTGCTCAACATTACTGGGTGCCACTGATGGATTGCTTCTACTGAAATGATGCCACTTGTTGGTGTCTGCACCTGCTCAACATTACTGAGTGCCACTGATGGAACTGCTTCCACTGAGATGATGTCACTTGTTGCTGTCTGCACCTGTTTAACATTGCTGGGTGCCACTAATGGAACTGCTTCTACTGAAATAATGTGACTTGTTGCTGTCTGCACCTGTTTAACATTGCTGGGTGCCACTACTGGAATTGCTTCTACTGAAATAATGTCACTAGTTGGTGTCTGCACCTGTTCAACATTACTGGGTGCCACTGTTGAAGCTGTTTAAATACTGTTGATGAAATGTTATGAGACTGCTATTTGCACCTGTTGATCATTGCTGGGTGCTACTGTTGGAACTCTGAGGAGTTCTACTTGTTTATTGAACTATTGAAAGGGTTTTATGTGAATATTTGTAAAAACAGATTTTTTGTGTGTTTACTGTTTATGAAATATTATGAGATTCTTACCTGCACCTGTTCGTCACTTCTGGTGCCATTGATTGAATAATACTTATGTAAACTATTATGTAAAATCACATGTATGCAAGCATTTGTATTCCTTACTGTATTTTATATATTAGGTTATTGAAGGGTCAGTGCAAAGCCAAAATTTATTTAGTTGTGACATTTACTTATTAATATTACTTTGTAATTTTTGTCTGTATTTTTTGGACGAATTTGGTGGTATTTTCACCACCAATGCTGGCAAAAATACCATCAAATTCTAGCCAGTGGAGGAGGGGCATATGAAAGGTGGCTACACTGAGTCACAGCGCCAGAGATTGCGCCGAAGAGTATTATTCAGCCGCCTCCACTGGCGGTAGTTGTTGGGAAGCGGTGGTAGGGAGTGCTTGTCGTGAAATCGTAGTGGAGAGTTCTTGTCGAGAAGCGGTGGTAGAGAGTGCTTGTGGAGATGTTGCAGTAGCGTGTCGTTGTTGAGAATATCCCATGGAGAGTGCTTGTTCAGATGTTGTCATATTGCTTTGATGGACTAGAGTGTACTTTTCGTCAATATATATGAAGGTAAAAAATTCCTTTTTTTATTATTTCAATGTCTTAAACAATAATGCCTCTTGGTCACAGGTTCAGTCAACAAAGCGTCTGGCTCGTGTTCTTGTATTAGACTGTATTTCGGGTTTCTATGTGCAATTATAGTATTTCAGTTTTATTTAATTAATTCAGTCTAAATGGTATCTAAAATATCTTGTCTTATTGAGGAAGTACCGTGCCAGATGTGTACGTTGAATCACACTTCCACACACAGAACAGTTACATTTGTGTTTAGTTGTTTCGTAGGTTTTATAGATGCTGGGGACTTAATTAATTGTGTTAACGGAAGTTTTGTTTCATTTCTTGTTGTTATTCTATGCAGTCAGATTGCGTACAAATACTAGTCAGGGCCAACCGGTTACGAGACTGCGTAACCGGACAGACAGTAAAAATATTTGCATAATATTTGCATTCATATTTAATTAAGCCCCCATGCAACCAATAATTGGAAGTACAATTATTTGTACAGGTCTCTTTTTCAAATCATGAGAGAAGAGCTGTATATATTTTTGTAGGGCATAGAGAGATGCTGATTCTTCCTTGTACATTGCAGTTACATAATCAGTTCAATGTAGATTTTTACCTAT
Source organism: Schistocerca cancellata (assembly GCF_023864275.1). NCBI lineage: Eukaryota > Metazoa > Arthropoda > Insecta > Orthoptera > Acrididae > Schistocerca > Schistocerca cancellata. The sequence goes on along the minus strand of NW_026046754.1, from coordinate 527,482 downwards.
TACTACTCCTACACTCTCTACTGATGGAGAGAAGTTGACATTTGTCTCGTTTAGGGTTAAAGATGGTAGAGATTACAGATATTTCCGGCTAATGGGCATAGAGAAACAATTACCGCTTGGGTTTTGGATCAGTTCAGCTTTAACCTAATATCCTGAGTTCGTTTTGATAGTACACACTGGTCGATATTGAGAGTCTTGATAACTGTCTTCAGATTTATGTTTTGCCCTTTGATACAACTGGAAATCATCAGCGTACACGTGATATTTGCAATAGGAGAAGACTGACACATCATTTACGTACAATGAAAAGAGTATAAGATCTAATACCGAACCCTTGGGGTTGCCTCATACTACCTGCGTTCGTTATGATCTTTGGAGCCGGACTTGATGCACTGCTGGCGAGGCGACAGGTTTGAGTGAAACCATTGCACTGCACTCAGCGAGAAATCTAGGCTGCTAAGTTTGGCAACTCAATGTTCAAATGTGTGTCAGTCCTTAAGGGACCAAGCTGCAGAGGTCATCGGTCCCTAGATTCACACACTACTTAAACTAACTTACGCTAAGAACAACATACACACCCATGCCCGAGGGAGGACTCGAACCTCCGGCGGAAGGGGCCGCGCCGTCAGTAACATGGAGCCTCTAACGGCGCGACCACTCCGCGCGGCGTTTGGCAACTGAAATGTCATAGTCGACGGTGTCAAAAGCTTTACTGAAGTCTAAGTATCACATGATAGTTGTCCCTTGTGCATCCGTGGCTAGCTTGAGGTAGCGTATTACCCTTATTAAGGCAGATCTTGTGCTGCAATGTTTACGGGAGCCTGATATGTCTTCGACTAGTGGGTTGATTGTAGTTGGGTAGTTCGTTGGCTGGTCGTGTATATTCTAAGGCTTTGGACAGTGCTGGAAAAACGCAAATAGGGTGATAAAACGAGGGTGCTGGGAAAGCGTCCTTTTTAGGTAATGTCTTAACTACACTCCTGGAAATTGAAATAAGAACACCGTTAATTCATTGTCCCAGGAAGGGGAAACTTTATTGACACATTCCTGGGGTCAGATACATCACATGATCACACTGACAGAACCACAGGCACACAGACACAGGCAACAGAGCATGCACAATGTCGGCACTAGTACAGTGTATATCCACCTTTCGCAGCAATGCAGGCTGCTATTCTCCCATGGAGACGATCGTAGAGATGCTGGATGTAGTCCTGTGGAACGGCTTGCCATGCCATTTCCACCTGGCGCCTCAGTTGGACCAGCGTTAGTGCTGGACGTGCACACCGCGTGAGACAACGCTTCATCCATTCCCAAACATGCTCAATGGGGGACAGATCCGGAGATCTTGCTGGCCAGGGTAGTTGACTTACACCTTCTAGAGCACGTTGGGTGGCACGGGATACATGCGGACGTGCATTGTCCTGTTGGAACAGCAAGTTCCCTTGCCGGTCTAGGAATGGTAGAACGGTGGGTTCGATGACGGTTTGGATGTACCGTGCACTATTCAGTGTCCCCTCGACGATCACCAGTGGTGTACGGCCAGTGTAGGAGATTGCTCCCCACACCATGATGCCGGGTGTTGGCCCTGTGTGCCTCGGTCGTATGCAGTCCTGATTGTGGCGCTCACCTGCACGGCGCCAAACACGCATACGACCATCAGTGGCACCAAGGCAGAAGCGACTCTCATCGCTGAAGACGACACGTCTCCATTCGTCCCTCCATTCACGCCTGTCGCGACACCACTGGAGGCGGGCTGCACGATGTTGGGGCGTGAGCGGAAGACGGCCTAACGGTGTGCGGGACCGTAGCCCAGCTTCATGGAGACGGTTGCGAATGGTCCTCGCCGATACCCCAGGAGCAACAGTGTCCCTAATTTGCTGGGAAGTGGCGGTGCGGTCCCCTACGGCACTGCGTAGGATCCTACGGTCTTGGCGTGCATCCGTGCGTCGCTGCGGTCCGGTCCCAGGTCGACGGGCACGTGCACCTTCCGCCGACCACTGGCGACAACATCGATGTACTGTGGAGACCTCACGCCCCACGTGTTGAGCAATTCGGCGGTACGTCCACCGGGCCTCCCGCATGCCCACTATACGCCCTCGCTCAAAGTCCGTCAACTGCACATACGGTTCACGTCCACGCTGTCGCGGCATGCTACCAGTGTTAAAGACAGCGATGGAGCTCCGTATGCCACGGCAAACTGGCTGACACTGACGGCGGCGGTGCACAAATGCTGCGCAGCTAGCGCCATTCGACGGCCAACACCGCGGTTCCTGGTGTGTCCGCTGTGCCGTGCGTGTGATCATTGCTTGTACAGCCCTCTCGCAGTGTCCGGAGCAAATATGGTGGGTCTGACACACCGGTGTCAATGTGTTCTTTTTTCCATTTCCAGGAGTGTAGTTCCTTTCTCCAGTCTTCAGGGAAAACACTTGTGGTTAAGGTGGGGTTGAAGATATGTTACATTTGGCAACAGTGGGTCAATAATAGGTTTCTTCATTAGGACTGTCATGCCATTGTGTCCAGTAGATGCCGATCTGGTAAGGACGATGGCTCTTTTTACCATATTGCGGTAGCATGCTCCAGACAGGATTTTTTGTGCCTACAGTCGTTTACACCCATGAATTAATCAATGAGTCTCTGTTCAGTTTTTGGTTCAGCTGACGTTGTAGGAAATGTTGCCTATACCAAGACCACGCAGGTTTCTCCGTAGTACAGCTGGTCTTTTTCTGTTATCGGTTAATGGATGGGCCTGCCTGAATTTTACACTTCTCACAAGTTGACTGATTCTGTTCCGCTTCTGCTTGTGAGTTATATGGTTTTCAGGAATGAGGGGCTGTTTGTCTGAGTGTGTAGTATCGCTCAGAAAAAATAGTTCAAATGGCTCTAAGCATTATTGGAGTTAACATCTGTGGCCATGAGTCCCCTAGAACTTAGAACTACTTAAACCTAACTTACCTAAGGACATCGCACACATCCATGGCCAAGGCAGAATTCGATCCTGCGACGGTAGCAGTAGACTGATTCCAGACTGAAGCGCCTAAAACCGCTCGGCCACAGCTGCCGGCTGTAGTTGAGATTCATGAACTGGTTTAGTTCCTCAGTTAACCAAGGCGCATGTATCCTTCCTACTTTTCCGGTCTTTAAGGGGCATTTCTATCATATAATTGAGTAAGTTTTTTAGTAAACCTATTAATTTTTCTTTTATGTCCGAGAAAGCAACAGAAGGCATCTCCCAAACTATTTTCTGTGCCTCAGTTGCAAACTCTGGTAAATTAATGCGTTTGGAGTCTCGGTATGTAATCAATTGTGGTTTCTTTATGGGACGTTCAGTGAGTACGCCATAAAAATTATGTCGTGGCCGAAGATGCCAGGTGCAGATATTTAAGAAGTATGAGTTACTCTTCTTGGAGATTTCGTTGCAGTTATATCTGTAAGAGTGTGACTTTCGTTCGTTTGATGGGTAGGAGCAATCTGATGTAGCAACATATTAGAAGGAGAAAGCATCCTCTTAAATTTGGCATTAGATCGTCTATTGTATACAAAATATATATTAGTGTCACCAGCTATAATTGTTGTTATGGTCTTCAGTCCTGAGACTGGTTTGATGCAGCTCTCTATGCTACTCTATCCTGTGCAAGATTCAATTCCCAGTACCTACTGCAGCCTACATCCTTCTGAATCTGATTAGTGTATTCATCTCTTGGTCTCCCTCTACGATTTTTACCCTCCACGCTGCCCTCCAATACTAAATTGGTGATCCCTTGATGCCTCAGAACATGTCCTACCAACCGATCCTTTCTTCTAGTAAAGTTGTGCCACAAGCTCCTCTTCTCCCCAATTCTATTCAACACCTCATTAGTTACGTGATCTACCCATATAATCTTCAAATTTTTGTGTAGCACCACATTTCGAAAGCTTCTATTATCTTCTTGTCTAAACTGTTTATCGTCCATGTTTCACTTCCATACATGGCTACACTCCATACAAAGACTTTCAGAAACGACTTCCTGACACTTAAATCTATACTTGTTGTTAACAAATTTCTCTTCTTCAGAAACGCTTTCCTTGCCAGTGCCAGTCTACATTTTATATCCTCTCTACTTCGACCGTCATCAGTTATTTTGCTCCCCAAATAGCAAAACTCCTTTACTTCTTTATCTCATTTCCTAATCTAATTCCCTCAACATCACCCGACTTAATTCGACTACGTTCCATTATCCTCGTTTTGCTTTTGTTGATATTCATCTTATACCCTCTTTTCAAGACAGTGTCCATTCCTTCGGAATTTGAGAGTATTCCAATCAACATTGTCAAAAGCTTTCTCTAAGTCTACAAATGCTAGAAACGTAGGTTTGTCTTTCCTTAATCTTTCTTCTAAGATAAGTCGTAGGGTCAGTATTCCCTGACGTGTTCAAACATTTCTATGGAATCCAAATTGATCTTCCCCGAGGTTGGCTTCTATCAGTTTTTCCATTCTTCTGTAAAGAATTCGCGTTAGTATTTTGCAGCTGTGACTTATTAAACTGATAGTTCGGTTATTTTCACATCTTTCAACACCTGCTTTCTTTGGGATTGGAATTATTATATTCTTCTTGAAGTCTGGGGGTATTTCGCCTGTCTCATACATCTTGCTCACCAGATGGTAGTTTTGTCAGGACTAGCTCTCCCAAGGCAGTCAGTAGTTCTAATGGAATGCTGTCTACTCTGGGGGCCTTGTTTCGACTCAGGTCTTTCAGTGCTCTGTCAAACTATTCACGCAGTATGATATCTCCAATTTCATCTTCATCTACATCCTCTTCCATTTCCATAATATTGTCCTCAAGTACATCGCTCTTGTATAGACCCTCTATATACTCCTTCCACCTTTCTGCTTTCCCTTCTTTGCTTAGAACTGGGTTTCCGGCTGAGCTCTTGATATTCATACAAGTGGCTCTCTTTTCTCCGAAGGTCTCTTTAATTTTCCTGTAGGTTGTAACTATCTTACCCCTAGTGAGATAAGCCTCAACATCCTTACATTTGTCCTGTAGCCAGGCCTGCTTAACCATTTTGCACTTCCTGTCGATATATTTTTGAGACGTTTGTATTCCTTTTTGCCTGCTTCATTTACTGCATTTTTGTATTTTCTCCTTTCATCAATTAAATTCAATATTTCTTCTGTTACCCAAGGGTTTCTACCAGCCCTCGTCTTTTTACCTATTTGATCCTCCGCTGCCTTCACTATTTCATCCCTCAAAGCTGCCCATTCGTCTTCTATTGTATTTCTTTCCCTCATTCCTGTCAATTGTTCCCTTACGCTCACCCTGAAACTCTGTACAACCTCTGATTCTTTCAGTTTATCCAGGTCCCATCTCCTTAAATTCCCACCTTTTCGTAGTTTCTTCAGTTTTAATCTACAGTTCATAACCAATAAATTGTGGTCAGAGTCCACATCTGCCCCTGGAAATGTCTTACAATTTAAAACCTGGTTCCTAAATCTCTGTCTTACCATTATATAATCTGATACCTTTTAGTATCTCCAGGGTTCTGCCATGTATACAACCTTCTTTTATTATTCTTGAACCAAGTGTTAGCTATGATTAAGTTATGCTCTGCACAAAATTCTACCAGGCGGCTTCCTCTTTCATTTCTCTCCCCCAATCCATATTCACCTACTATGTTTCCTTCTCTCCCTTTTCCTACTCTCGAATTCCAATCACCCATGACTATTAAATTTTCACCTCCCTTCACTACCTGAATAATTTCTTTTATCTCATCATACATTTCATCAATTTCTTCATCTGCAGAGCTAGTTGGCATATAAACTTGTACTACTGTATTAGGCGTGGGCTTCGTGTCTATCTTGGGCACAATAATGCGTTCACTACGCTGTTTGTAGTAGCTTACCCGCAGTCCTATTTTTTATTCATTATTAAACCTACTCCTGCATTATCCCTATTTGATTTTGTATTTATAACCCTGTATTCACCTGACCAAAAGTCTTGTTCCTCCTGCTACTTCACTAATTCCAACTATATCTAACTTAAATCTATCCATTTCCCTTTTTAAATTTTCTAACCTACCTGTCCGATTAGGGGATCTGACATTCCACGCTCCGATCCGTAGAACACCAGTTTTCTTTCTCCTGATGATTATACACTCGATTCAAATCTCGAAAGAGCTGTTTAGAAGCAGAAGAACCCTACTTTAATATGTTTGTAGCGTATCAGGCTCTTTCTGTTAAGGGATTTGAACTCTGTGAACATGTATTCCACTTGTTTATCTTCATTGTTGTTAGATGTGTGTAGCACAGTAATAAATCATAGCAGATGACGTCCTTAGTCCACCCCCTCGTATGCTACATCATCGTGTTTCAGACAAGTGTAGTCGTCTTGATTTACGGAATTTGAGGGAATGCTTTGTCTCCGACAGACCTGTTACATGGATTCCTAAACCTTAAAATTAACGACGAAAATCGTCGCCATGAGTTGGCAGAGAATTGACATTTTCAGTATACAACTTTTTTTTTCGGCCATGAAGCTAGCAAAGATGCTGCAATTGGATGTCGGCACGCTGGGCCAGTGACGATCTGGAAACAATTCATCCCGTAGTAACACTCAGGGGAGTTAAGGGAGGTAGGGGAGGTAAGGGAGCGGAATATTCCTCCATGCACACATTCTGCGGAGGACCTCCTAATTGCTTACCTTATCAGCCTACCTAATTTTCAATATATTTCTGTAGCACCATGTCTCAGAGCTTCGGTTCTCTTCTATTCCGGTTTTCCCGCAGTCCACGTTTCACTACCATATAATGCTGTGGTCGAAACGTACTTTCTCAGAAATTTTTTCCTCAAATTAAGGCTCATGTTTGATACTAGCAGACATATCTTGGCCAACAATTCCGTTTTGGGGTTAATTTGCTGCATAGGTAGCAGATTTCCTTAACTTCGACTACTTCGAGATTCCCAATTCTGACCTTAAGTTTCTCTCTGGCCTCACTTCTGCTAATTCTCGTTATCTTCGTCTTCCTTCGATGTACTCGTAGTCTATATTCTGTGTTACTTAGAACGTTTATTCCATTCAGCAGATCATGTAATTCTTCTTCTCTCTCACTGAGGAAAACATCAGCTAATCTTATCATTGGTATCCTTTCACCATGAATTTTAATCCCCCTCTTGAAGATTTCATGGTTTTCCATCATTACCTTTTCGGTGTATTGATTGAACAGTAGGGAGGCGAAAGACTACATCCCTTTCTGATACTCATTTACGACACTTCGTGCTTAGCCTTGTAGCATTACTGTTCTCTCTTGGTTCTTGTGCAAGTTGTATATTGGACGTGTTTCCCTTTAGCTTACCCCTATCTCTAATAATTTCTCCAATTGAGCTTATCGAACGCTTTTCATAAAAAAGTAATGGCCAGCTATAACAAAAAACATCGGAGGCGGAAGCACGATTAGTAGAATCTTTGTCAGCAGTATGCTTTCTTACACCAACCACTAGTGAAAAATAATTCGATACTTACCGTCTCTTTATGTGCAGTCAACAGCGATGACATGTGCTGGTTCGACTCCGTCATCCCAGAACTATTCGTTTCGTAATTTCCATTTCAAACATGCTCACATCTCTCGACTGGTGAAACACTTAGATATTTAACGTTTGACCATAGCTAGAAAACGACGACGTTAGGTGGTGGTTTCGAATCTCGGTATGGCAAGACTTTTTCGCCTCGTCATTTCAATTTAACTCATCTCACTTCGGTATCTAACTTGTTACTGTGCTTAATTAACGATCGATTAGGTGCTGGGTTAGAATCCCTGTCCAGAACAAAACTTTACGCCACTTTATGTCAAGTTTAATCCAAATTTAAAGATGTGAACGCTTTATTTGTGAGTGAAATCTTATTTAAGATCTTAAGTGGATCGTTAACACAGAGTAGTTGCTGTTCAGGAACCCTGGGTCCTGGTCCAGTATAAAATTTTCATCATGCAATTGCAAGTTGCAATGTTATTTACTGTAATAAATTCGAGTTTATACGCGTTAAAGACGGTCATTTCTGTCAAAGTGTTTTCGGATTTTCTCATTGTCATGGTGTTAATTTGTATCTGGTCTGACAGACAAACAGGGCAAAGTTTGACTTCTTATACTTCCTGTCTCTAACAAGAGTTAGTAAGAGCAGAATTCGGTTGTTATGTCCACGAAATCACTGCCGAACTGCTCTAGTAACCACATACTCCATCTATCTGCTGACACCTAAACAGTCCTAAACTACAACACTTAATAATCCATCAGTATGTGATATCTATTAAGCGTTATACAGTGGGTCGCATAAACTGATTCAACTTTTTTGCAACATATTTTAAGTTTAATACTGTAACGGTGCATCAGTTTTCTACCTTGACCATCAGGACAAAAATTTTCTCATCAACTATTATATATCCAAGTATCACGCCATTGTATCAGTGCAAGAGACGTGTAAACTTAGAGCAAACTTGCAGGGGCTCCCCGTTCTCCACGTCCCCTCCCCCCCACACACCACCCTGCTTTCCCCATGCAATGCTACCTGCAACTGTCTCTTCAAGTACTAATAATATGCAGCATGTAAGATGGCTACATAATTAGTTTCTTACGGCATGCAAAGATTTTCAGACCAGAGAAAACTCTCTACGTATCAACATTTTTAGTCTATATTAACAGAATCGTACAACGAAAACTATGTTTCAAATTAATGTCCTAAAGCTGTTGGGTTGTACATTTTTGGTCTTTCTTACGTTCAGTTTACACGTCGGAAACTATTCTCACATAAAATTACTGCGGTATAATATAAAAACTATACCGGAGAAACCAACGTTTTGGGCAGGGTTGCTGTAGTCTACTGATCATCAGTAGACCCAGAAGAAGACTTCAGAAACCCTGCCCAAAAACGTTGGTTTCTCCGGTATAGTTTTTACCGTTATGACGCGACACGAACCTCAGCTAACTCTTACGTCAGTTGACTCTGGCCGGGAAAGGCTATGCAATTATATAACATCAATGCAGTTTATAATCTGTTCTGTTCCTGCGACACAGCGTATACATCTGCAGAACCCTTCACACTGTTATTCTCATCCTCGTCTTACAAGGGAAATGTGTGACCTCGAACACTCATAACCACACGAAAATGTGCTTAGAAAGTATATCGCTCATTCCAAAAGCAGTGGTACGAGTCATTAGCACATGAGTCATTCGAATGATCGCCTTTTCAAGGAGTAAGAGGGGAAGTGGAGTTAGAGGGGAAGTGGAATTGGAGGTGAAGTCTGTTGACGTAGAGAGACAAAATCTCGATATACGAGTAGTTGGACCAAAAACGCTCATAATTCTTTGTCTTGACATACTACTGTATTTCCCTCTGCTTATAATGAATACGCTACCCGAACGACAGACTTTTTCTGTTGACGTGATAGTGTCGCACTGCCATTCAGTGTTAAAAATACATGTGTGAAATTTCAATGAAGTGATGAAAAAAAGTGGAACAGAACATCATGCACATCTGACTGAAGCCACTTTGTCACATTCAACATCACTTCCGTATTGCCAGTCCAATATCAAACGCCACACTAAAATCATTTTCAAACGATGATAACTGTATGTCACTGTCATAGCCCACATTTTGCCAAGGAAACTGTAACATAGGTTTCTACTTAGCGGCGGAACTTGGTTGTAGAGCGCAGAGTGAAGTCAGATAACGAAATGACAACTGTGCAACTTCACTCAAATGACGACTGTGTAACTTTACTTGTGATTTTTCACACTATAGTCTTACAAAATCAACGATCCTCTCGTGTAGTCCTTATATGGGCTCAAGAAGGACACATTAAGAGGTCTTCTTAAACCGATATTTTGTTTGTTCCGCTCTTAGACTTTGAATAACAGATCATTCAAAGGTCTCTCGTGGTAAAAGGCATAGTTCTGCATACGACTGATCATATTGTTATTTCCTTGGATGAATGACTTATATTCTAAGCGCATTTTTGTGCGGTTCTAAGCCTTGTATATCAAGCTTTTCTCTTGTCGGTTTTCCGTTATCTAGTGAGAACCGTCCTCGTTTCCTTAATCCTCGATTGTAGTTTTACTCCCTCTAATCAATTCATGTCTTCTTTCATCTCCGCGTTTCATCTCTCAAATTTCTGTGTCTCCTTGCCATACATAATTGTGTTAGGCTATGAGGAGAATTTAGGTTATGGGAAAGACGCTGTTAATTATACGTAGAAATTCAAGTAGGAACATGCTGAACGAGATGTCCCTGTGCTAAAACACTGGATTTATCAGGAGGACCTCAGTTGTAGCTCGGTTCCCCAGGTCCAGAATTAGGTTTTACACGATTTCCTTAAGTCGCTTAAGCCGAATGCCGGGATGGTCCCTTTCCAATGCTAGCTTGCACCCTAACCAACTCGCCATCGAGCAGATGTTAATTCCCAGACTCCCATCACGCAGCGGCATCGGTCTAGTAAGACGCCTAGCAAATTGAACAGCGAATCAAGAGCCAGAATGTGGTAGTAAAATCACGACTCCTGATGTTGCGTCAACTTAAGGAAACATTCATAATGGTCCGAAGAATGTAAGCACAGACTCCAGATAAAGCACAGGTCTACAGACACTTACGGTCAGACTCCCACGGTAGCAATAGTACCCGTTAGCTAAATGCCGTAACAAAGTTTCCACACCTATTTCGAGACTGGAATTACTCATGGTCAAATGGTTCAAATGGCTCTAAGCACTATGGGACTTAACATCTGAGGTCATCAGTCCCCTAGACTTAAAAGTAATTAAACCTAACTAACCTGAGGACATCACACACATCCATGCCCGAGTCAGGATGCGAACCTGCGACCATAGCAGCAGCACGGTTTCGGACTGCAGTGCCTAGAACCTCTCGCCGGCCAGCGGAATCATGGTCACTATGAGGAATGTTTATTCCGATTTAGATACGGTAAATGAGCCTTAATAATCGTGAGGAGAAGAAGAAAATAAAATTTCTACTGTATGGGACTAAAAAAGTGTCAATCGATGTCAGTAAAGTCACATGAAAGTTCAAGACAGTTGTGTTAGAAGGAAATATCGTCCATGAACGCCTGAACTTTACAACGTGTCTAAAAATCGGTGTTCCGTAAATGGAGGGATGTGTTCCTGACACCAAAACATTACAAAAATGAACACGAGTTCGAACATCCTTTGTTCAGAACTTATGGAAGGAGATCCTTCTATTACCCCTGATTATGCAACGTGTCTCAGATGTGCATTTTTCTTTCTTTCTCGTTCACAAAAGGTTTTGATATTTATCTGATTTTGTACAGCGTCAGTGTGTAGGGTGGAATCATGATCATACCTGTTCCTTCCCTCAACATCTAATTATACAAACATATCTGTATTTCCTCAGAAATGATGTGCTTCATTTACTTGATGAAGCACTAGCAGTTAACCCACGGTCTAGAGGTCGACGCAGCTGCCTAGTGAACAGTTCTGCCTCGCACGTCGAGCAGCAGTTTGTTCTTACTTCCACCTGTACCGCAGCGCCGCGTGTGTCAAAGTTGGGTGTACTCAGTCTTGCATGTGTATCGGCCGCTGTCGCATCGTTTTTGTCTAGCGGATTTTGTTGTTGGTTTATCCTCTGGTGGCTACGCTCTCTGTCCACGCCATTGCATCTATCGAGTCTCCCAAGGAAATTCCTCGTCGTGATACCGTTCGTTTCAGTTTTGACAAGAGCACGCTTCATGTTCAATTTCCTTAGAATTTCACAATTGATCGGTAGATACAATTGGCTTTGCATCTGATCAGGCTCCACCGTTACTGCTTATTTTGATTCTGATTTGTAAACATTTTTGTTGGTGAAGTTTCAAGATCCCTTGCAAGTAAACAGGTTGCTCTCTCTGGTTGTTTCTTAAGTGATGCTTAAGCCGTCGGCACACGGACCGTGTTGTCGAACGTTAACGTTGAGCGTGCGAAGTTCAACGTGCTGCTGAACGCTCAGGAACGATGCGACTTGTGCATACGGTACGTGGGCCCCAACGTGGTATACGCGATCGCAACGCACTCCAGCGGCAGTTGTTTCTAGTAGTTCGTAAATCACACTATTTACTCAACGGGCGAGCGTAAAATTCCCACGTTTGCTCCATAAAAACGCACATTTCCTCCATCGTCCACGAAAAGGAAAATACCATGTCCAATCAATAAGGTCGCAGGCTTATAACAGTTCCATTACAAACAGCGAGGTACAAGTTGGAATACTTCTCTGCGTACGATAAACGTTATTTCATCATTCCAACATTTTAGTAAAACTCCAGGGTCAGGCTTACTTGATCACTGTTCCTACCCAGTAGCAGAATCCTTGCAACATGTGAATTACGAAGCGTAAAAGAAAAAGGAACAAAATAACTTTATACAAGTAGCCCAAGCTGTCCTGTAGATTAAGCCAATCGAACAAAGTCACCCCTCAAAAAAAGGTGAACTTACATTTACATAACATCAAATATTATTGCGTATACTTATATTAAACTAATAATAAAGTATCAGAACCTACTAATGCGAATGTTAGTAAAAATTTTTTTGTAGTGTTAAGGCGCGAACCACCGCCCCAACAAAAAGAGCGTCCTACACAGAGCCGCTAACCATTACGCTAAACCGCTAACACACTTGGCATACTTAATCATATTGTATTACAGCCTCCTAAAACCGTTAATCTTAGATAATTGTTACTAATTGAAATTTAATTATAACAAATTGTACCAAGAACAATGCGTTTTTGGTGGATCTTCAGTGTGTCGCTGCCTTCAAATAGCCTACTCTCATAATACGCAGGTTACAATAATTCTTTTGCCACGAATACGATGTTCCTCACAATTTTATTGGAACGAATCACACAACTAACAACGGGTTTTTCAGTGATTCTCAATTTGCTGGTGCTCAGAAACGGCATATATACATATAGGTTTGAAATGAACGCCAATATGGCGGCTCACAACTCTGTACTGATGGGAGACGGCGTGCGTGTGACGTAGGTGGCGCTGTGCCACCTCATTGGTCAACGCTCAGACGCACACTCAGAATATTTGACATGCCAGATATTGCTCTGCACGTTCGGAAAGACTCCCGAACGTGCTATTCCACGCTATGACGTCAGAAACTCGGCACGCTCTACGCTCAACGTTCGGATGCACGGTCCGTGTGCCGACGGCTTTACACATCGTGAGGGCTCGGTTAGTCCAGGCCTTCTTATAACTGCGACGATCAGGTATATTGCAATTAGTGTTTAACATCATCCACCCAGTGTGGACGTTTCATTTCTCAAAGAGGCGTTGCTTCTTTATGGGGCCGCTCTGCGTGTCCACCAGGAACACTGATCGCTCGTATGTTTCAGCGCTATCCAAACCGTAGAAATGTGTGTTCAAAAGAATATTCCTCCACGCCTGAATATTTGTGGTTACCAGATTCATGTTACATACGACGGGCAAGAAGGAATCTACACTCTTTGTAACCAAAGTGACCATCTTTGATCCAGTTGTCCGCTTTATGCTTTATGCTAGTCGTCCTATGAAAAAAGTCGTCCATTGACGCTAGCTAAATTAATGTCTTCGCAGTCTGTTGTCAGTACTTCTCCAGCTTTAGAGAATGTTGGGGAGACATTACTACCCACTCGGCGCGACTTTCCGCCGTTACAGACATATTCATATGCGGCCCCTGCTGCAATTAAGGTATGGCACGGGTAGCATAATTTAAACGTCACGGACTCGGGATGGTGAAGATTTTGAAGTCAACCCTCCCCAATCTCGTCTCTCCGAGAAGATGTTGGTGGAAGGTGCTTCTTCCCGTGGTGATGCTTTAAATACTGACAGTATTTGTGCTTCCTGTTTCACCAGAGATGACGTGGGTGTTTTTGTCGATGTTGAACTGGGTGTTGCATCTGCATTTTCTCCTCCACCCATAGAAACGTCTGTTCCGGTGGGGTCCAATGGTTTAACGGAGACATCATCTGCTGTTCTATTTTTACAGTGTTCTAGTGAAATGCCATCCCTTCCTCATTCTGGTACAGTGGGAGCACCAGGTTACTACGGATTCTCTTCCAGGTAGCCAGATGATGCTGACACATCCAGATGCTGTATTGCCTGTCTCTTCTCTTGATCTGACGATAACGTTCATCGTTCCTGCTTTCCGTTGAGTGGAATGGGGCTGGTTCCACCGCCCCCACCCCCTGTCCCCACAGCGGACCTTTGATAAGACCCCTACCCTTCTGTGTAAAGAAGTTACGTTGTCAATGAGTGGTACGAAACAACGTTTCCAACGTGAGCGTTGCACCAAAGAAAACGAGGCATGGAATCTGTTACGGTGACGAGATTTTGAATCCTGTACCTTCTTCTCCGCCACGTGCCAGTGCTGTGAAGAGCAGGTTGTGATGTGTAAATTCTTTTCTGGTTCTTCTTTCATGCCTTACATGTGACAACTAATGCAGGAGTATACGTTTATTACCCTAAATATTAATAGAATCAGCTCTCCATTATAGATTGATGCGTTTGTACAGTTTATTTATGATTCCCAAACTGATATCGTGTGTTTGCAAGAAGTGTTATTTGATGTGTTTTGTCTTCCTGGATATTCTATGTTTTATTTTTATGTTGCAGTGGAGGGCTCTGCTGGCTTGCCCGTGCTTTATAGGGACGGTATTCCGCTGACGGACTTCGAAACGCTTGACAGTGGTGCGGTTATGGAGTGTAGTTTCTAAGACCTCCCCTTAATGTTTCTTTATGCTCCATCTGGATCTGGTCGTGCATCTAACCCCTCAAGTTTTTGTAAGAAAGACACCATTTATTTATTTCGTCAAAACCGGCGAAAAATTTTAATGGGGGGTCGTTTCAGCTGTGTCTTACGTCCTGTGGATCAGACTCCCAGCTATAATTATTGTCATGAACTTAAAGATATGGTGGCATCATTTGGTCTACAGGATGCTTAGATCTGCGGATATTCCACATCAGTGCCGTAACGTATTTTGCAGCTACGTCTAGTTTTAGGATCGACCGTTTCTGTTTGCTTCCCTATGCTTTTGTCAACTGATGTTATTCGTGCCAGCTTCACTGACCACTGTAATGTTTCAGTGTCCCTTAATTACGTCCCGCAGTGGATACAGCTTTGTCGCCGTATTTGGAAGCTACATTTTTACATCTTGCGGACCCCTCTCTGGATGATATTATCGCTTCCGTGTGGGTCCGGGCGAACCGTTACCAAGTGCGTTACTGCTCGCTTATGGAATGGTGGGTTGCCATTGCCAAACCTCGGCTTCGCATTGTATTCAATCGTTTTAGCGCTGGTGAAACAGATAAAATGAGGAAGACACGGGAATTTTATCATGCTGTGTTTCGTGATCTTTATCATCGTGCTCGAGACGTCGCTTTGAGCGTTTTGGATGGTAACAGCTAGAAGCTGAAACTCAAGCAACTCAATAGACTGCAACTGGATGGTCTTCGTTTGGAATCCCAGCCACGTTCGATTCCCCTCGATGAATTGACGTCCCTGTATCATTTGCTTCTGTTTCGAAAGCGATCTCAAAGGATATGCTTCACTACCATTCGTTCTGTAGACGGACGAGAGTGGTCACCCTAACCTGATATAATGTGTGAACTAACCCTGAATTTTTCTTATCTTTACACTGGAGTTGAATCAGCAGGTATATCGCCTGCTGCTGTTACTTATCTCCTTGATAGTGTTATTACACCGAATCTCCATGAGGAGTTTTTGGCAGATTTTCACCGCGATGAGGTATCTAACATTGTAGCTGACTCTCATTCCCGAAAATTGCCGAATTTGCTTGGTCTTCCCAAAGAGTTTTATGGTCGGTTTTGATTTCCGATAGGAGATACAATAATATCTATGGAGTGCCCCAGGTAAGTGTGGTAGGTCCGCTGTTGTTTTCTATCTACATAAATGATCTTTTGGATAGGGTGGATAGCAATGTGTGGCTGTTTGCTGATGATGCTGTGGTGTACGGGAAGGTATCGTCGTTGAGTGACTGTAGGAGGATACAATATGACTTGGACAGGATTTGTGATTGGTGTAATGAATCGCAGCTAACTCTAGATATAGATAAATGTAAATTAATGCAGATGAATAGGAAAAAGAATCCTGTAATGTTTGAATACTCCATTAGTAGTGTAGCGCTTGACACAGTCACGTCGATTAAATATTTGGGCGTAACATTGCAGAGCGGTATGAAGTGGTACAAGCATGTAATGGCAGTTGTGGGGAAGGCGGATGGTCGTCTTCGGTTCATTGGAAGAATTTTGGGAAGATGTGGTTCATCTGTATGGGAGACCGCTTATAAAACACTAATACGACCTATTCTTGAGTACTGCTCGAGCGTTTGGGATACCTATCAGGTCGGATTGAGGGAGGACACAGAAGTAATTCAGAGGCGGGCTGTGAGATTTGTTACTGGTAGGTTTGATCATCACGCGAGTGTTACGGAAGTGCTTTAGGAACTCGGGTGGGAGTCTCTAGAGGAAAAAGAGGCGTTCTTTTCGTGAATGTGAATCGCTACTGAGGAAATTTAGAGAACCAGCATTTGAGGCTGACTGCAATACAATTTTACTGCCACCAACTTACATTTCGCGGAAAGACCACAAAGATAAGGGAGATTAGGGCTCGTACAGAAGCATATAGGCTGTCATTTTTCCCTCGTTCTGTTTTGGAGTGGAACAGAGAGAGATGATGCTAGTTGTGGTACGAGGTACCCACCACCAGGCACCGTATGGTGGATTGCGGAGTATGTATGTAGATGTAGATGTAGATGTAGAATGAAGTGGTGCAAGGGGGACACATATCGTCCGTGGATCACGTCCGGCCGATAACGCTACTCAGTTTTGATTATAAAATGGTTTTTTGCTTTCTAGGTCATCAGTCGAAGTCCTCTCCTGTGCAGTCTCTTCATCTCAGAGTAGCACTTGTAACCAACGTCCTTATTTATTTGCTGAATGTATTCCAATCTCTGCTTCCTCTACAGATTTTAACCTCTACAGCTGTCTCTAGTACCATCGAAATCATTCCCTGATGTCTTAACAGGTGTCCTATCTTCCTGTCCCTTGTCAGTGTTTTCCATTTATTACTTTCCCCTCTGATTCTGCGCAGAAAATCCTCACTCCTTACCCTATCAGTCCACCTAATTTTCAACATTCGCCTGTAGCACCACATCTCAAATGCTTTGATTCTCTTCTGTTCCTTTTTTCCCCACAGTCCACATTTCACTATCACACAATGCTGTGCTGCAGGAGTCTATTCTCAGAAATTACTGTATTGCTGTATCTACAGTCTTAGAGAACTTTAAGCGTGTCTCGTCATCTCGTCATCCATTAGTAGTTCTGTATCCCACTTCTTTGCGTATTGATTCTTCCCGCTAATCTCTTGAACTTCAGCTTACTCTTCATCACTACTACATTGTGATCTGTGTCTATATCTGCTCCTGGGTGACCCTTACTATCCAGTATCTGATTTTGGAATCTCTGTCTGACCATGATGTAATTTAACTGAAATCTTCCCGTATCACCCGGCCTTTTCCAAGTATACGTCTCCTCTTGTGATTCTTGAACAGATTATTTGCTATTACTAGCTGCAGTATTTACAGAACTCTATCAGTCTTTCTCCTCTCTCATTCCTTTTACAAACTCCGTATTCTCCTGTAATCTTTCCTTCTATTCCTTCCCATACAACTGCATTCCAGTCCCAAAAAATGGCTCTGAGCACTATGGGACTTAACTTCTAAGGTCATCAGTCCCCTAGAACTCAGAACTACTTAAACCTAACTAACCTAAGTACATCACACACATCCATGCCCGAGGCAGGATTCGAACCTGCGACCGTAGCGGTCGCGCGGTTCCAGACTGTAGCGCCTATAACCGCTCGGCCACCTCGGCCGGCTTTATTATGTACTTTATTATCCTTTAAATGTCGTCATACACTTTTTCTATCTCTTCAACTTCAGCTTGCAACCTCGGCATATATACCTGAACTATCGTTGTCGATGTTGGTTTGCGATCGATTCTGACAAGAACAACCCAATCACTTATCTGTTCACTTTAACAGACGCTTTGGCTTATCAGCCTATTCATAACGCATTCTACTCCCGTTGTACCACTTTCTGCTGCTGTTGATACTGCCCTATACCCATCTGACCAGATATCCTTCTTTTAGTTTCATTTCACTGAACCATTACTATATCTAGCTTTGCATTTCCCTTTTCAGATTTTCTTGTTTCCCCACCACATTTAAGCTTCTGACAATCCACGCACCGACTCGTAGAACGATATCCTTTCATCTCTTATTGAATCTCTTCCTCATGGTCACCTCCCCATTGGCAGTCTCCTACCGGAGATGCGAATGGAGGAATATTCGAGAATCTTTTGCCAATTGAGAGATCATGACACTTTTTCAATTACAGGCCACTTGTCCCGTGGATACACGTTGTACGTGTTCAATGCAGTGGTTTCCATTGCCTTCTGCGTCGTGATGCCCTTGATGATTGCTTATTCCTCGGCCTTCAGGAGCTGTTTCCCACCCCAAGGACAAGAGAGTGCCCTGAACCTCTGTCCGCTACTCCGTCGTCTTTGACTAGGCCGTTGGCACAATGAGGGTGACTTTTTATGCTAGAAGTCTTCGGCCGATAATGCTGATTATTAGTCGAAGTTTAATCTGTGGGGGTTTTTAAGCAGGGATCGAGAAGGTTTTTATTACTAATCAAATGCGCTACCCCTAGACGACGTGGTACACCAACGTACCGTGGGCAATAAATAACCATTTGTTGTTTTTGCTTGCTGACATTGTCTCGCGTAATCAGACTTGTCTACCGGACAGTACTCTCCTGACTCCCATTGCTGACTATCGTCATCTCATATTGACTGCTTCCACTGTTGCTTTTACTTTACATTGGTTTCACTCATGCTTTTGACCGAGTTAGTCATGATTTTCTGTTGCGCATGTTGACGGCTGTTGGTTTTAGTGATGTTATACGACGGATGTTCACGTCTCTCTTTACTGATATTAAGACGTCTATTGACGTGAGTGGTCGTCTTACTCCCCTTATAGAAGCTTCTCGAGGTGTCCTGCAGGGAGTCCCCCATCTATGTCGATATTTGTGCTATTTCTGGAACCCTCATTCTGGTCCATAGCAGTTAGATTGGGTTGTTGTTGTTGTGGTCTTCAGTCCTGAGACTGGTTTGATGCAGCTCTCCATGTTACTGTATCCTGTGCAAGCTTCATCTCCCAGTACCTACTGCAACCTACATCCTTCTGAATCTGCTTAGTGTATTCATCTCTTGGTCTCCCTCTACGATTTTTACCCTCTACGCTGCCCTCCGATACAGAATTGGTGATCCCTTGATGCCTCAGAACATGTATTACCAACCGATCCCTTCTTCTGGTCAAGTTGTGCCACAAACTTCTCTTTTCCCCAATCCTATTCAATACTTCCTCATTAGTTATGTGATCTACCCACCTAAGCTTCAGCATTCTTCTGTAGCACCACATTTCGAAAGCTTCTATTCTCTTCTTGTCCAAACTATTTATCGTCCATATTTCACTTCCATACATGGCTACACTCCATACAAATACTTTCAGAAATGACTTCCTGACACTTAAATCTATACTCGATGTTAACAAATTTCTCTTCTTCAGAAACGCTTTCCTTGCCATTGCCAGTCTACGTTTTATAACCTCTCTACTTCGACCATCATCACTTATTTTGCTCCCCAAATAGCAAAACTCCTGTACTACTTTAAGTGTCTCATTTCCTAATATAATTCCCTCAGCATCACCCGACTTAATTCGACTACATTCCATTATCCTCGTTTTGCTTTTGTTGATGTTCATCTTATATCCTCCTTTCATAGACACTGTCCATTCCATTCAACTGCTCTTCCAAGTCCTTTGCTGTCTCTGACAATTACAATGTCATCGGCGAACCTCAAAGTTTTTATTTCTTCTCCATGGATTTTAATACCTACTCCGAATTTTTCTTTTGTTTCCTTTACTGCTTGCTCAATATACAGTTTGAATAACATCGGGGAGAGGCTACAACCCTGTCTCACTCCCTTCCCAACCACTGCTTTCCTTTCATGCCCCTCGACTCTTATAACTGCCACCTGGTTACTGCACAAATTGGGTAGCTTGTCATTATTGAGGGAAAGGTTTATCATGCGCACGTATGCCGATGTTATGGTACAACTTGGTACTCATGACCACATAGCGGTGTTCAAAACAGTTCGGATGCATTTTGTCGCCTTATGGGGGCACACGTTAACACCGGGGATCTGACGCGGGCTGTGGCGGTCTCTCGCCATCGATTGTTGAGTGTTGTCATTGATCGTTGACCGATGAAGACAACTGGATATCCGCTATCGATAAGAAACATGGATTGATCCTTGAACACGAGCGTTGCTCCCTCCCGTTACTTCATCATGTTCGGAGCTTGGAAACTTATATGTTTAGTAAAGCCTATTTTGTTTCACCGCGATGAATTCCCGAAAGTTACAACGATCATCGGGCAAGTTTACGTGGCGAAACTCTCTTTTTCCGATGCGCTATGAGGTAATGGTGAGACCCCGCCTGATGGAATGTTTGGGTCTCCCTGATGTTCGAACAAAGGCTTCTGCTTTGTTTTTTCGATGCACTATTTTAACGTGGCTAAGATATATGGATTGGGGCTAAGAAATGAAAGAGGAAGCCGCCTTGTAGAATTTTGCATAGAGCACAACTTAATTGTAACTAACACTTGGTTTAAGAATCATGATAGAAGGTTGTATACATGGAAGAACCCTGGAGATACTAAAAGGTATCAGATAGATTATATAATGGTAAGACAGAGATTTAGGAACCAGGTTTTAAATTGTAAGACATTTCCAGGGGCAGATGTGGACTCTGACCACAATCTATTGGTTATGACCTGTAGATTAAAACTGAAGAAACTGCAAAAAGGTGGGAATTTAAGGAGATGGGACCTGGATAAACTGAAAGAACCAGAGGTTGTACAGAGTTTCAGGGAGAGCATAAGGGAACAATTGACAGGAATGGGGGAAAGAAATACAGTAGAAGAAGAATGGGTAGCTTTGAGGGATGAAGTAGTGAAGGCAGCAGAGGATCAAGTAGGTAAAAAGACGAGAGCTAGTAGAAATCCCTGGGTAACAGAAGAAATATTGAATTTAATTGATGAAAGGAGAAAATATAAAAATGCAGTAAATGAAGCAGGCAAAAAGGAATACAAACGTCTCAAAAATGAGATCGACAGGAAGTGCAAAATGGCTAAGCAGGGATGGTTAGAGGACAAATGTAAGGATGTAGAGGCTTATCTCACAAGGGGTAAGATAGATACTGCCTACAGGAAAATTAAAGAGACCTTTGGAGATACGAGAACCACTTGTATGAACATCAAGAGCTCAGATGGAAACCCAGTTCTAAGCAGGGAAGGGAAAGCAGAAAGGTGGAAGGAGTATATAGAGGGTCTATACAAGGGCGATGTACTTGAGGACAATATTATGGAAATGGAAGAGGATGTAGATGAAGATGAAATGGGAGATACGATACTGCGTGAAGAGTTTGACAGAGCACTGAAAGACCTGAGTCGAAACAAGGCCCCCGGAGTAGACAACATTCCATTGGAACTATTGACGGCCTTGGGAGAGCCAGTCCTGACAAAACTCTACCATCTGGTGAGCAAGATGTATGAAACAGGCGAAATACCCTCAGACTTCAAGAAGAATATAATAATTCCAATCCCAATCCCAAAGAAAGCAGGTGTTGACAGATGTGAAAATTACCGAACAATCAGTTTAATAAGCCACAGCTGCAAAATACTAACACGAATTCTTTACAGACGAATGGAAAAACTAGTAGAAGCCGACCTCGGGGAAGATCAGTTTGGATTCCGTAGAAATACTGTAACACGTGAGGCAATACTGACCTTACGACTTATCTTAGAAGAAAGATTAAGGAAAGGCAAACCTACGTTTCTAGCATTTGTAGACGTAGAGAAAGCTTTTGACAATGTTGACTGGAATTCTCTCTTTCAAATTCTAAAGGTGGCAGGGGTAAAATACAGGGAGCGAAAGGCTATTTACAATTTGTACAGAAACCAGATGGCAGTTATAAGAGTCGAGGGACATGAAAGGGAAGCAGTGGTTGGGAAGGGAGTAAGACAGGGTTGTAGCCTCTCCCCGATGTTATTCAACTGTATATTGAGCAAGCAGTAAAGGAAACAAAAGAAAAATTCGGAGTAGGCATTAAAATCCATGGAGAAGAAATAAAAACCTTGAGGTTCGCCGATGACATTGTAATTGTCAGACAGCAAAGGACCTGGAAGAGCAGTTGAACGGAATGGACAGTGTCTTGAAAGGAGGATATAAGATGAACATCAACAAAAGCAAAACGAGGATAATGGAATGTAGTCGAATTAAGTCGGGTGATGCTGAGGGAATTGGATTAGGAAATGAGACACTTAAAGTAGTAAAGGAATTTTGCTATTTGGGGAGCAAAATAACTGATGATGGTCGAAGTAGAGAAGATATAAAATGTAGACTGGCAATGGCAAGGAAAGCGTTTCTGAAGAAGAGGAATTTGTTAACATCGAGTATAGATTTAAGTGTCAGGAAGTCATTTCTGAAAGTATTTGTATGGAGTGTAGCCATGTATGGAAGTGAAACATGGACGGTAAATAGTTTGGACAAGAAGAGAATAGAAGCTTTCGAAATGTGGTGCTACAGAAGAATGCTGAAGATTAGATGGGTAGATCACATAACTAATGAGGAAGTATTGAATAGGATTGGGGAGAAGAGAAGTTTGTGGCACAACTTGACCAGAAGAAGGGATCGGTTGGTAGGACATGTTCTGAGGCATCAAGGGATCACCAATTTAGTATTGGAGGGCAGCGTGGAGGGTAAAAATCGTAGGGGGAGACCAAGAGATGAATACACTAAGCAGATTCAGAAGGATGTAGGTTGCAGTAGGTACTGGGAGATGAAGAAGCTTGCACAGGATAGAGTAGCATGGAGAGCTGCATCAAACCAGTCTCAGGACTGAAGACCACAACAACAACAACATTTTAACGTGTCTTCACTTCCCCCAGTCATTCACAGCTCGCCTTGTCTCCGACCAGCGAGCTTAACCCCTCCAATAAATGTTGCTAGGCTATATAGTAAATTAAAGGACATTCGGAAATATTTTATCTCTGCCAGTTAATTGGCTTTAACATACCTTCCTAGTCGCATCTCCGTTTAAGAATGCTGTTATGTCACTGGGCGTTTCAAAATCGTGTTGCCTCTGTGGAGTCTCTGTTGCCAAGTTGCCAGAGACAGACTGGAAGGTTGTTTGGTCCAATGTCAGCCTACCTATTTTTCCGATGGAAATGGCTCTCTCATGGTACCACGTTGTACGTAGCCTTTATCCCACCAACGTCGGGCTTTTTCGCATTGGCCAGAGACACTGCGATGCAGTCGTTGCCATGAAACGGGTACATTATGTCATCGGTTGATCTCGTGCGGCCACAGACGTTGGAGTTGGCTCCGACGATAACTAGCCTTTCTTGCTGAGACGTCGGAAGCGGCAATCTCCGGTGAGATTCTCCTGCATCCCGATTCAACCTTCTTTCCCAAAAAGAAAGACAATAGAATTAAGTGGCTGATGGGCATTATATTCATTACGTGGTGGGGAGCGGGTATAACTCTGACCATTGTACCTTTCACCATTGAATGGTTACGACGCACTGGACACGGCAAAAGGGTGCCGCACTATCGTGCCTTTTTTGCGAATATCCCGTATCTCGTACTCAATCGTCAAGGAGATGGATGATGTGTAGAATCCCTTTTCTGTTGAATTTTCCTGTCCTGTTACCTTTACCTTGCTTTTGGTAAAAAGTAAAAAAAAAAAAAGATTAAGGTAGGGCCTTTATGTGTAGAAGATCGCGGGATCCATTGTCAACAGGCGCTTTATTTTTTTTATGGTTTTAAGATAATTATCGCAGTGACTTTGATCACCGTATTTGTTCAATAAAAGATATGATAGCGGGCTGGACTGCAGATACGATGTTTGCCAAGAGTTGGCACCGCAGCAGCCCCTATACCCAGTGAGAAAAAAGTGTTAAACATGTAGCTATCGCGAGTTCAAGACTCCTCGATTCTTTATTTTGAATCGTGTTTCTGGTGCTGCTATATTTATGTCTCATGGGAAAAAATGGATAAAAGGTAAGCACGGGAGCCCAGGTTCGTGTAATAAGAAAAAAAGAGGTAGCATCATAGACTAATAATCGAAATGTTCTACGTCCATGGTTCGGACCCAGTCGCTGCTCACATCTAACATCAAATTCGTCATCAGTGGGGTCTGAGGATTTTGGGGGATAAGGAATTACACTTGGTCTGCCGTTTCAATGAGGACGGACGAGAGGATAGACGTTCGGGGCACTTCCTTGCCCTTCGTAGGGAAACTAGAAAATCTGAAAAGGGAAATGCAAAGACTCAATCTAGATACAGTAGGGGTCAGTGAAGTGAAGTGGAAAGAGGACAGAGTTTTCTGGTCAGATAAGTATAGGGTAATATCAACAGTTGCAGAAAGTGGTATAACGGGAGTAGGATTCGTTATGAATAGGAAGGTAGGGCAGAGAGAGTGTTACTGTGAACAGTTTAGTGAAAGGGTTGTTCTTATCAGAATCGACGGCGAATCAACACCGACAACGATAGTTCAGGTCTACATGCCGACGTCGCAAGCTGAAGATGAAGAGGTTTTCGAATGGTTCTGTGCACTATGGGACTCAACTTCTGAGGTCATTAGTCCCCTAGAACTTAGAACTAGTTAAACCTAACTAACCTAAGGACATCACAAACATCCATGCCCGAGGCAGGATTCGAACCTGCGACCGGAGCGGTCTTGCGGTTCCAAACTGCAGCGCCTTTAACCGCACGGCCACTTCGGCCGGCCTGAAGATGAAGAGATAGATAAGGTGTATGAGGATATTGAAAGGGTAATACAGTATGTAAAGGGAGACGAAAATCTAATAGTCATAGGAGACTGGAATGCAGTTATAGGGGGCGGAGTAGAAGAAAAGCTTAGAGGAGAATATGGGCTTAGAACAAGGAATGATATAGCAGAAAGACTAATTGAAATTCTTTCAATCCGTATGTGGCATGCAGCAAACCAGTGCTTAACAGTATTGGTTAAAAAGTCTTGGTTGGAATTTTATTTTTTATTTTTCAACGACGCGTTTCGCCCTATTTAGGCAACTTCAGGTTATCTACATAGAAAACAAGTACATGTATTTAAGAATCGCGATCGCATTGTGTAGACTTGGATAACCTATAAGCATGTATAAACAGATCACCTATTGAAAGAGCAAATACCGTAATTTGGTATTTCTTAGAAGAATCCTTTAGTTAGTGTACCCAAAGGGCATCGTCGAATATATCAGGCCAAAGGGGGGGGGGGAGGGGGGGAAGGGGGGGAAGTTTACCCGCATAACGTCAGTCTTCCTCGTTGGTGTGTATTTTTTAAGCGTAATAATTTTACTTGTATTTTATAAAAAAGTTTTCTTGCTAGAAGTTATAGCTCCAAATGACGCAGTATTGAGTGGTATATGGGCGGCCTCTTTATCTCAAATTACAGTCCTGTGTTTTTAATGTTCTCGTTCTAGTGGTATATGATACGAAAAATCTGTTTATGTACAACATCTGTGTGTTGTATTATACACCTTGTTTTGTCAATTTAAATTTACCGCCTTCATTTATATTTCACTTCGTCAAAATGTTAGGATAAATTATGCACAGGTGTTGCCCTAGTAATTCCATCTTATCAATGTTTCATGTGCATTACATTTATAATGTTATAGTGGGAATGTATATCCAGTTTACGTTCTCTCATTTTTATCACTGCCGCGTCGCAGCGCCACCTTTTGAGGTGATTCTGTATTAGGCTTCAGTACTGGCACACGACGCTGTGGCACATTATGCTTACTACCTGAGCCCCCATCTTACTCTGTTACTCGCTCCTGTGAACGGGAACGAATTATGCAGATCTTGGTGCCTCCCGCGTCCATCTAGAAAAGGTAATGATTTCACTATTTTATATTTCAAGTTTTTACTGAGTTTAACGAAGGCGATGTTGGCCTGATGTGTTCGAGGATGCCCTTTGGCTACACTGACTAAAGCATTCTTCTAAGAAATACCAAATTAAGGTATTTGCTCTTTCAATAGGTGATCTGTTTATACATGCTTATAGTTTCTCCAAGTCTGCACAACGCGATCGCGATTCTTAAATAGATGTATTTGTTCTGTTTTCTATGTAGATAACCTGAAGATGCCTAAATAAGGCGAAACGCGTCGTTGAAAAAAAATCTAAAATTGCAACCAAGACAGTTTTTAACCAATAAGACTGAGTCTCAGTTCTGTAACAAGTTTCAGTTAGTAATAGCGAATATTCAGTTCAAGAACAGAGGAGACATACTAGGAAAAGGCCGGGTGATACGGGAAGATTTCAGTTAGATTACATCATGGTCAGACAGAGATTCTGAAATCAGATATTGTATTGTAAGGCGTACCTAGGAGCAGATATAGGCTCACATCACAATATACTAGTAATGAAGAGTAGGCTGAAATTTAAGACGTTAGTCAGGAGGAATCAATACGCAAAGAAGTGGGTACGGAAGTACTAAGGAATGACGAGATATGGTTGAAGCTCTTTAAGGCAATAGATACAGCAATAAGGAATAGCTCAATAGGCAGTGCAGTTGAAGAGGAATGGACATATCTAAAAAGGGCCATCACAGAAGTTGGGGAGGAAAACATAGGCACAAAGACGGTAACTACGAAGAAACCATGGGTAACAGAAGAAATACTTCAACTGATCGATGAAAGGAGGAAGCAGAAAAGTGTTCCAGGAAACTCACGAATAGAGAAATATAAATAGGAAGGGCATGGAAGCTAAACGTAATGGCTGTGGGAAAAATGTGAAGACATCGAAAAAGAAATTGTCAGAAGGACAGAATCAGTATACAGGAAAATCAAAACGACCTTCGGTGACATTAAAAGCATGGGTGATAACATTAAGTGTGCGACGGGAATTCCACTGCAGAGGAGAGAGCGGATAGTTGGAAAGAATACATTTGTAATGCGGTTACTTATTCTAGGATTGAGAATAACTGTGTAAGGTGAAACGACATGTTTAATGTCACAATTCTTAGCAAAACTGTAAGTAGGCTGTTTATGTTTTCTTATTGGCAACGTTACGTAGCGCTCTGTACGAAAATCACTGGCTGTGCTGTGTGCAGTCTGTGGCTAGTTTGCATTGTTGTCTGCCATTGTAGTGTTGGGCAGCGGCAGCTGGATGTGAACAGCGCGTAGCGTTGCGCAGTTAGAGGTGAGCCGCCAGCAGTGGTGGATGTGAGGAGAGAGATGGCGGAGTTTAAAAATTACATATATTATGACTATTAAGGTAAATACATTGTTTGTTCTCTATTAATATCTTTCATTTGCTAACTATCCCTATCAGTAGTTAGTGCCTTCAGTAGTTTGAATCTTTTATTTAGCTGGCAGTAGTGGCGCTCGCTGTATTGCAGTAGTTCGAGTAATGAAGATTTTTGTGAGGTAAGTGATTTCTGAAAGGTATAGTTTAATGTTACTCAGGGCCATTCTTTTGCAGGGATCTTTGATAGTCAGATTGCGTTGCGCTAAAAATATTGTATGTCAGTTTAAGCACAGTCTTGTACAATTTTTCAAAGGGGACGTTTCAAAACATACACGTTTTTACACAGTTTTCAATTTGACAACATAATAAAAGTTGTCAGGATAACGCATCTCGCCAACATCAAAAAGTGAAATAAACCTATACACAACACAATTTAATATTACCTCTCAGAAAGAATATTAATCCTAAACACAACAATATTAGAGTTTAATTAGAAGTTTCTTTACAAAATTGTTCCTACAAATACATTATGATGTTGGTCAGTCCGATTCCGGTTCAAAGTTCGGTACTATTTACGATGACGATCAAATCTAAAGTGTATGGTTAGTTACGTGACAAACTGAGCGAAAGATCACCCAAGGATGGTCGAGTTTACAGTGGACGCAACCTGGTGAACCATCAAGTTTACGCCTCTGCAGGCTGTATTTACCTTAAGCTGCAACAAGCTGCCATCTGCTAGGCCGCTCTCTTCCGCTGAAATTCCTATAAAACTAATTACACCTTTGCTGAATTTTCCAGCAGAAACTATCCCTGTGTTTCTCTTTATGTGAGAAAACATGTTCTCAGCCCTAGTCTTAGTATGTGGCGATATACACGTGCATGGCTGGAGCAGCGTGCATATTATGGTGCCCTCTCAGTTCTCGCAAGAACAATTAACTAATTGTTTGGTTCGTTTCTCCGCAGTTTGAGCTAAACCTTGTTACAGCTAATTTCTAGCTGGATTTCAGCCACTGTGAACACAGTGGTCACACAAATTTCTTCTCTGTGTCATAAAGAGCGTTAAGTGCACTTCATGCTAGGTCAGAGAAGAGTCCCTGAAAATTTCTCTCTTGTCCTACCCATGGTCGAACTGCCTCCACACCTGGGTTCATTTGTCCTCCACGTCAAGGCCTTTTTCGACCAATAGGAGCGTTCCTCTTATTTTGTGGAAACTCTCTCTAAGAAGCGCAATGATTCTCTTGTACAGGGTGAGGCAGTGAAATGGCACGATTTTGTAAAACCACCAACGATTTATTTACAAGTAAAATCATAATAGTTGAACATGGATCTCAAGTACAAGAGTGGAAATTAAAGATTTAACTTAAAAACAATCATTTTTTAAATATGGTGTCAGTGAGGTGTCGTCCTTGGTTTTGCACACATTGTCTAAGCCTGAGATGAAATTGTCCCATGACGTTTCGTAGCATCTGTACTGGAAAGTTGTTAATTTCCTGTCGAATTCGCTCCTTCAGGTCTTCTTTTGTTCTTGGTGGATTTTCCTGGAAGACTTTGCACTTGAGGTAGCCCCAAAGAAAAAAGTCTGGTGCCGTCAGATCTGGTGAACGGGCAGGCCAGGGGAAATCGCCATTCCTGCTGATTAGACGTCGTGGAAATGCAAGTCTGAGCAATTCCATTGAGACATTAGCAGTATGGCTTGTTGCACCATCTTGCTGGAAGAGTGTTTCAGCATCTGGATCATGTCGATCAATTCCAGGCAGACCAAAAATGGTCAACATGTCAGCATAACGTCCAGAGTTTACCGTCACTGTGTTGCCATCTTCATCTTCAAAAAAATAGGGCCCCACGATTCCACGAGATGACATTGCGCACCAGACTGTTACTTTTTCAGAATGGAGAGGTTTTTCATGAAATTCGTGCGGGTTATCTGAGGACCAATATCTGAAGTTTTGCTTATTTACGTACCCACTAAGATGAAAGTGGGCTTCATCACTCATCCATAAGTTATGCACTCTTTCTTCATTTCGTTCAATAACGTTAAGCATTGACTGGCAAAAGCGTATACGGTTATTGTAGTCATTACGTTTAAGGGCTTGCACTACCTGAATTTTGTATGGATGATAGTGAAGGTCACTCTTCAAAATCCGTCTTACTGATCGATTGCTGAGACCATGTTCTGCGCTGTGCCATCTCGCGGATTTTCGCGGACTTCGTCCCAACGCTTCGCGCACACGATTAATGTTCTCGGG
The DNA here is from genome assembly GCF_023864275.1 of Schistocerca cancellata. Classification (NCBI taxonomy): domain Eukaryota; kingdom Metazoa; phylum Arthropoda; class Insecta; order Orthoptera; family Acrididae; genus Schistocerca; species Schistocerca cancellata. Next base: position 497,812 of record NW_026046754.1, on the reverse strand, counting down.
TGTCCGGATTGTTTTTGTGCTGCCGCCTCTTTTCTTTGTTGTGCTAGCAGTAGCTTCAAAGGTTTTAATCCAAAGGAGAATGGCTTTCCTTGATGGCACGGGAGCCCGTGGCGGCAGGTTGAATTCACGACGAAAGGCGCGTTGAGCACCAACCACACTATCCGCGTTTTTGTAATATGCCTTTACGGCATATGCACGTTGCGCACTCGACCAACGCTCCATGGCTACTGAAACTTCCACCACTCTAGACGCCCAAGGTCACTTCCCCCACTCTCGCAACCCCCCTCCGCGCCCGACAACCACTATCGAAATCGTGCCGTTTCACTGCCTCACCCTGTATTAAACTTCGTCGAAACTTCAGTATCTTTCTCCTTCCTGTTGCGTTTCCGCCAATCCGACGTTTTGTGCCCAGACGTCTAAAGTAAATTGACCTTCACGTGTGTCACACTTGCTGGACACGTGATCGAAATGGATCACTGGATTTTGTTTGTATCCCTTTGGAATTCGAAATGGAGCTTTCCAAAGCACTTTCTCTGTCCCTCTGCAGATATGCTGCTACATGCATTTGTCCTGCCTGAGTCACCGGGTCAGGTCATTGACTTTCTGCTTGCCACCCCTTTGAGTGGTTCCTCTGGTAACCTGTCTTTCAAACTAAATCGCCTCGTGCTGCTTGTTCCACCTTCCACTCATAGACATGCATTATATAGGAACGGTGTGTTAATTACCATCGATTGACTGTGATCCCTTTTTGCATTACATACTGACAGGGAAATTTGTTCATAACCGCCTAATTACGTTAGGTGTCATATTCACCTTCTCATTGCGATGTATAAAGCTGTAATGTAAGTTGCGAATCTGACCTTCATTTATTCTGCCACGTTACATGTGCTCCTCTTTTTCTTCAATTTTGTGCTGGGTCAGTCAGTGGTTGAGAAATTTAAGTCAGTACAAAATTGGTTGCCACTGCTGACTGTACCAATTGACATATTTACTAACCAACTTACTATTTTAATAATTTGTATAATTTAAACAGTGGTTTGATTCAGTCTCCTTCTCTTACACCATACTTGATTTTATGATTACAGCTTAGACCTCTTGAGTTATTTTCGTTTTCGTTATAACTTAACATTGACTCTAATTTCCTGAGCTTTTGTACAATTCTGTTTAGCTAATCTAAAAAAAAGACTTTCAAATGTGTGTGCAATCTTATGGAACTGAACTGCTAAGGTCTTCAGTCCCTAAGCTTACACATACTTAACCCAGATTATGCTAAGGACAGACACACACTCCCATGCCCGAGGGAGGACTCGAACCTCCGCCGGGACCAGCCCCACAGTCCATGACTGAAGCGCCTTAGACCGCTCGGCTAATTCCGCGCGGCTGCTAATCTAAGGTATTTGTTTCTTTCAGTTATAGCTGACTACATTTTGAAGTTTTATTGAAATTCAAACAATGTGAGTATATATTTGTAAATTTGTATAGTCTCAAAAATTCCCTTTTTTTGGAGACTGATCTGTTTTGTTTAGCAGATTTATGTTAAATGATGATGGATACGTATTGAAGTCGAGGAAACCTTCATTTAATATTATCCTCCCCTTTTATAATAAATGTTACTTTTCTCTAGCTTTTATATTACTGCCGGCCGAAGTGGCCGAGCTGTTCTAGGCGCTACAGTCGGGAACCGCGCCACCGCTATGGTCGCAGGTTCGAATCCTGCCTCGGGTATGGATGTGTGTGATGTCCTTAGGTTAGTTAGGTTTAAGTAGTTCTAAGTTCTAGGGGACTGATGACCTCAGATGTTAAGTCCCATAGTGCTCGGAGCCATTTGAACCATTTTTTGTATTACTCATCATCGAAAACATGTTTAATTCTTACAATTAAGCTTCATAAGCTATTACTCAACCTTTTTGATGATTTTACAGGCATAATCCTATTTCTGAACATATTTACATTCTCCAAAAATCTTATTTCTATGCATCATGATTTTGCAAAATTATCAACATTGACATTGACAAACATTGAATTTCTAATCCTAATTCTACTTTACAAAATTTATTTTGACATCAGGAAATAGCTAAACCCATTTATATTTATCTATCCTATATATTTTAGTAAACACATTACACTAGAATCTTAATCCTCCAATATGTTAATGTTAGGTTTTCATTAAATTGAACATGTTGAAAAAAAGATGCAATATAAGAAAATGTTATTAACCTGTCAAGATAAACTACAAAACATCGTTAGTAAAGATCTATAACTAACGCATAAAAATTTTACGTTCACATAATTTTTAAACACAATAAAAATTTAAATCGTTTCCCTTTTGATCAAATAGTAGTCTGTCACAGACTGCTATCTATCTTTAACATGGTTCACTTTTTTCTTCAAGGGTTTCGACGTGTTTCCGTCAAACGTGGAATGACAGTCAGCTGTGTGCCTCGCCGTGTCTCCGTTGAGCATGGGATCACGCTTGGTATGCGTCTCGCCGCGTTTCCGTTGAGTATGGCATGACGATCGGCAGAGAGAAAGGTCTCTGAAGGTCTGAGCGTTCGTGAATGCGCGGTAGTCTTTGTTCCATGATGCATATGCCTATGGTGCTGTTGTATTGGAGATCCATTTTTGCAGCCTAAGCTTTTCCGCTTCAACTTCGTCGAATCCTTATGCCGGTTCACCGTTGGTCGTTTCGTCTGTAGATTTCCATACGAGTTGTTATCTTCCATATTTCCCTATGACATCTGAAGGTGTTGCAATCTGCCATAAAGAATATCGAATACTTATGCTGTTAGCACAGTTAAATTGCATTCTTGTTGGTAGTTAAATATAATAATGGTTTTTATTGGTAGGGATTTGAAAAGGTTTGTTGATTTTTTTTCGGGCCCAGGCTCTTCTTTCTTCCAAATCTTCTGCGTTGTGCCTTCTTACTTGTGTCTTCATTCTTCTCTGGACCGGGAATTAAGATTGAAGACCTGTTTAACAGCGTTACTCTTTATCCGTCCTTATGGCGTCTTCTTCTTTATTGTTGTGTATTATTCATTGTAATCAGTTGATCATCTAGATCATTTGAACAGCCTTCCATCTTTTCTTGCTCCGTCCCATGAGTGTTAAGGACTTATTACGCAGTTAATGAATTACGAGGTGCATTCAAGTTCTAAGGCCTCCGATTTTTTTTCTCCGGACTGGAAAGAGATAGAAACATGAGATAAAAATGAGGCCGCATGCATTGTCAATATGTCCCAGAGATGGCAGCACCGTACGGCAGATGGAATTTTACCGCCAGCGGCGTTTTCCGTAGAACAGCGTGCAATCATTCGTTTTCTGAATTTGCGTGGTGTGAAATCAATTGAAATTCATCGACAGTTGAAGGAGACATGTGGTGATGGAATTATGGATGTGTCGGAAGTGCGTTTGTGGGTGCGACAGTTTAATGAAGGCAGAACATCATGTGACAACAAACCGAAACAACCTCGGGCTCGCACAAGCCAGTCTGATGACATGATCGAGAAAGTGGAGAGAATTGTTTTGGGGGATCGCCGAATGACTGTTGAACAGATCGCCTCCAGAGTTGGCATTTCTGTGGGCTCTGTGCACACAATTATGCATGACGACCTGAAAATGCGAAAAGTGTCATCCAGGCGGGTGCCACGAATGCTGACGGACGACCACATGACTGCCCGTGTGGCATGTTACCAAGCAATGTTGACGCGCAACGACAGCATGAATGGGACTTTCTTTTCGTCGGTTGTGACAATGGATGAGACGTGAATGCCATTTTGCAATCCAGAAACAAAGCGCCAGTCAGCTCAATGGAAGCACACAGATTCACCGCCACCAAAAAATTTCGGGTAACCGCCAGTGCTGAAAAAATGATGGTGTCCATGTTCTGAGACAGCGAGGGCGTAATCCTTACCCATTGCGTTCCAAAGGGCACTACGGTAACAGGTGCATCCTAAGAAAATGTTTTGAAGAACAAATTCCTTCCTGCATTGCAACAAAAACGTCCGGGAAGGGCTGTGCTGTTTCACCAAGACAACGCACCTGCACATCGAGCTAACGTTACTCAACAGTTTCTTCGTGATAACAACTTTGAAGTGATTTCTCATGCTCCCTACTCACCTGACCTGGCTCCTAGTGACTTTTGGCTTTTTCCAACACTGAAAGAGACTCTCCGTGGCCGCACATTCACCAGCCGTGCTGCTATTGCCTCAGCGATTTTCCAGTGGTCAAATCAGACTCCTAAAGAAGCCTTCGCCGCTGCCATGGAATCATGGCGTCAGCGTTGTGAAAAATGTGTACGTCTGCAGGGCGGTTACGTCGAGAAGTAAAGCCAGTTTCATTAATTTCGGGTGAGTAGTTAATTAGAAAAAAATCGGAGGCCTTAGAACTTGAATGCACCTCGTACTTATGGTCTGATGATAGTTTCCGCTATTCTGCATATTGAGTTACAGAAACGGGTTATTCTTCTTCCTGTGGTCAATCCAAGCCTCTGTTAATCCTCGCCGTAATATGTCCGCCCCAGTTCCATTTAGGTGGACATTCTTTACCTCTTCATGCTTTTAATAGTTTGCGATAGAAGTGCCAAGTGTCGAACACTTTCGCAAACACCATTGTTATTACGCTTGTGTGTGGCTTTCGTAGGAATAAAGCTCACGTCAGGATACATGTTGCTTGCATTCAGGCAACTTTGTATCTCTCCAAACCTTTCCACAGAGTAGGTATCCTCTAGGAACTTTGTTTCCACCAATGCCTCTTCTTTTGTTATCTCGTATGCTGGCGTACCAGGAACTCACACTCAGAGTTCCTGCCTCTCATGCCTAAGCGCTCTCCTTGGTTTCGTCGTTGATCTGGCCGCAATGATGCTGCACCTTGGCTGCTGACTTCATATCTCCCATATGTGATAATCTTACTTTCCTTACATCCTCACCTATTTTCTGTTTTCTCAGTTATTTATCTTATATTATTCTAACCCTTACTACCTTAGACTACGCTATCAACTTTACAAATATTAAACATTTTTCTTTATATGACTTTACAGAAAGTATCGTTAACTTTATCAAATACATTTTCCTATTATTAGTTTCCTCCTTTTTTCTCGTTTAACTTAATTCTACCGTAAGGTAAAGGCCATGGTTCCCTCATCTTCATCACGATGGATAGTAAGAGTGAGATTGATGGTGATGACGGTTAGTAGGGTGGAAAATTTTCAAATTTTTACTTCCTTTTTAGTTTTCTAATTACAAGTATATTATGTTGTTATGAAAACTTCGCACCTTGACTACGACTCCAGCGTCTTGTTCTGTGCAATCTCTTCTTTTTGTCCTTAGCTGTAACAGAACTTCAAAATACATATTATCACTACTGCTGCCTTTTAGAAATCGCCTCTATTGATCTGTTGTATTGTTTTTAAAGTCTTGATGTTGTACTTTTTTTTATCAGTTGTACTTGTCCCTTCCTCCCTTTTTTTTCTCGATAGAAAACTTTTATATTCCTACCTTCCCATATCATACTCTTCGATATATAAATCTTTTCTGGGTTAACCTGACATCCTACTGTTCTACCTCCTTCCTCGAAATAACATAACATGTTTCTTGCTTAGCTTAATAATATTAATTTTCTTTCTTAATTATTACCTTCCTATCGACTTCTTAAACCTATTTCCCCCATATTTCTATTTCAATATCAGATTGTGGTACCTTCCACAAATCCTAAATGCTTAACATAGTCCCCAAAACATCTTCTCAATTATTTGTTCACCGTACTCGACGGAATAAATCAAAATGCCTATCTCCTTCTTCCCTAATAATCTATTGCCTACGTACTTCTTCACTTTTTTCCTTCTATAAAATCAACTTTCTCCTCCTTCACACTATGTCTTTGAGAGAGAATCCACTACTGTTTCGTTAAAATATCCACAAGCTGATCTCTGTTTTTCTCCTTACGTTCAGTTCTTTCCCCAGAACACATTTCGTTCGCAGAAGAGTTACTTTACTTGTTACTTTCTGTCTTTTCATCATCATTATTATTTTACCTTCTTACGAAAGTTATTTAATTTAATTAACTGAGATAAGTACAGGTTAAATGTTTTATCTGTGTGTATTTTGCTCTCTTTACTAATCTTTGATTTCAGGTCATTTAATACAACTAAATTCTCGAGTGGAGTTACTCGGTTTTCTTTTGTCTAACCTTTGTATAACTTTAACTGACTCACGTGGTGCAAACCTAATGCTTTTCCTGTCTTTGGGTTAACCAGTTCAATAGCATTATCATGGACTACTTTACACACTTCCATGGGGCCTTTGTATAAAGAAAAGAATTTGTAGCTCTGGTGTTTTTTCTTGCTAGAGAGATGGTGTGTTTTTACTAGTACCTTTGTCCTGGTAAAAATACTCGTGTGTTTGCCGTTTTGTCCGCTCGGTTCTTTGCCTTTAACGCAGCAGCTTTCAGATTGCTCAGTGCTAATTTTACTACATGCTGAAGCTGTACACGGGATACTGGTGGGAATTTAATTATTTCTCGGATTTTATTTGGTGCTGGTTTATTTTTAAGAACAGTAATTGAGGGTAACAACGTACTGCTATGTGACATTTCATTTATGACATCTTGGAAGTCAGACAAATGTCTGTCCCGTGTATTATGTTGCTTGTTACAGTACAAACGACAGAGGGTTCTTATATCTGTCGTCGTTCATTCTGCTGGGTTGGCGCTTAGTTTGTACCTGGAAATGTAAATAGGTTTAATTTTATGTCGTCGCAGAGTGTTTTGCCATTGTGCTGAACGATATTCCGGGTCACTGTCCGATAGGATTTTATCGACTCGACCTACTTGTCGAAGAAAATCTCGTGTCAGCGCTTTGCTTATGCTCCTCCCTTGTGCTTTCTTCCAGGGTGTAAATGTCACTATTTTGAAGTTAATTCTAGTACTACAAGAATGAGTACGTGACCTCTCTGTGTATTGGGTAGTGGACCCATGAGATCTGTTGCTGCTATGTGTCTCAATTTCTCCGGAATGATAGGGAACATTGGTGGTCTCGTTTGAAATGTTACATGCTTAGCTCCCTGGCATTTCTTACATTGAGCTAGAACCTCTCTGATTCTTCGCTCCATATTTGCGAAGTGACAAGACATCTTTAGTTTTAAAAAACATTACTTAGGTACAAATTGGCTATTACTCAAATGAGTGTACCAAATGTACTTATCAGTTCCTGTGGTATGCATGTGTCTCATAAACTTGTATTTGTGTCACGTCTGTAGACATTGTCCCTTACGAGATAAAACTGTCTAATGTCCCGTGTTTCCTTGTTCTTTCACTTAATTTTAATTTTGGCTAAGTCTGGGTCTTTTTCCTGTTCCCTGCCTAACTGTTTCAAGGAATTGGTGACGTAGTTCTCAAAGGGCACATTTTTTAGGTAACACATAAGTACTTGCTCTTCTTCCGTATTGCTCATTCTGTTTAACTTCTTCTGGCAATCGGGAGAGGATATCAGCTATGTCATTAAAGGTTCAGGTACGTAAGTGATTTAAAATCATATTCCTGCAGTACCAACATCCACCGACCTAGTCCCCTGGCAATAGTTTTGCACTTAACAGGAATTCTAGTGCTTTATGGTATGTGGTTCTTCGCCCAAACAGAAAGTATCTAAATCTACGAAACCATCACGCTACTGCCAACGCCTCTAATTCCTTGACTGAATAATTTTTTCACATTTTGTGAGGACACGAGTAGCGAAAGCTACTTTTTTTTTTTTTTTTTTTTTTTTTTTTTTTTTTTTGTGTTACCCGCTGTCCGTCTTCCTCATGTTGCCGTTGCCGAAAGAGTGCCACTCCCAAGCCTGTTTCGCACTGTCAGTTGCCATACTGTCCTTCGTTAAAACGGGATGCGCTAAAAGTGGTGCTTTTAACAGTGATCTTTTCAGTAATTGGAATTCCTGTTCTGGTTGTTCATCCCACACCCAGGGCATCTTTTTACTGGTCAACGCACATAAACGTGGGGTAGCAAGGGATTCTCTCCAAATGCATCTTTTATAAAAGTTAATGAGTCCCAAGAAACCACGTAACTTCTTTCTATTATATGGGGTGCCTATGTTCTGTATGGCTTTCAGTTTGTTGGGATTCGGTTCAATTACCTGTTCAGTGATAACATGGCCTAAAAATTGGAACTTTTTATTCCCCAAACTGGATTTCATTAAGTTTACAGTTATTCCATATTATTTTAATGTCCTTAGCAATTTGTCAAGTGCCTCATTATGGAGTTGCCATGATGGCTCCGCTACTAAAATGTCATCAACATAACAGGTGAGACGCTGTTCGAGTTCTTTGTCCAACACAGTTCCTAAACCTCTTATAAGAGCAACAGAGGATATGTTCAGACCGAAAGGGAGCCTTTTGAACTGATAACCTCGTCTAAATGCGATAAAAGCTGTATACTTCCTGCATTCGGGTGTTAGTTCTATTTGCCAAAAACTAGCTTTCAAATCAAGGGAAGAGAAAATCTTAACTCCAAAGAACTTTTTTAACAGCTCTTCCAATTTTACTGGGCGATCGTTCTCAGGAATGATAATGGAGTTTATCTGTTTTGCATCTATGATTATCCTAATACTCCCACCCTTCTTATCTTCAATCTGCAAGGGGCTGTTGTATGTTGAAGTTTCAATAATATCATCTTCTATCATTTTGTGTAGTTCTGTAAATACCTGTTTTCTGTAACATAATGGAATAGTGTAAGTTGGTACTCTAAATGGCTTGTGAGCTTTCACTTGGAATTGTTATTGAAAGTTCTTAATGGCGCCGAGTTTTGGGAGTAACACCTCGGCATTTTGTCGTAATATTCATTCTAATTCGGCTTTGTCTGTTTCTGAAATACCCTTTACTTGTCGCGACTTATCATCTATCTCCTGATGAATTTCCATCATTACCTCGTCATCTACAGGTCTTGTTTCTTTCGTCCCCCGATGTCTTTCATGTCCCTCCTCCCATTGATATATATCCAGTTGCATATTTGTCTGTAAGCCCCTGGCATCTCTTCATGTCTGATTTTATCTTCAAATTTAAGACGCACCTTCCCGAACATCATGTACCCTTCGTCCATATTAAGTGTAACTCGATTTTGACCCATGAAATCGGCTCCTATCATTATGGGTACTGAAAGTTTCGGCACAATTACCATATTCGCCTCTATTTCATGCCCCTGACATGAAAAAGTTACCCGAGTTTGCCTGTTAATCACCGCAGACGCACCCGTGATCGGTCCTTTGACTTTAACACGTTTTGTCCTTAATTCTGGTAGCGCCTGTTCAGCGCTACATTTCTCAAAGAGTTCTTCTGAAATCACCGTCATTTCACTTCCTGTATCAAGAATGGCGTCTAAAAGTATGCTACCTGCTTCATTCCGAACGATCGGCTGCACCTCTTGAGGACCGTTGGTTTCACTTTCGTGCATTAATACCTCCTCGATCGAATCATAGCTTAATCTGTCGGTATGTTTGGCTTCATTTTCTCACCAGTCTGTTACCATTACTTTATTTACGTCCATACTTTTACCCCCTGCCACCGTAATGTTTTGGGATGGAGTGATTTGCCCATAATCTTTGTTAAACGCCTCTATTACTTCTTCATATGTCCCTGTCCTATATTTTTCATGTGCCTTAGGTACACTGTTAGTGTTGCCAATGGTACATTACCCCCTCGGCATAGTCCTCCTCTCTCCGTTCCGCATAAATACGCTATATCTTTTACGATTTGGTCCTCATCGGTCTTTGAACCACAGTCTATATTCACCGTTTCTGACTCCTGTTCCTCATCATCGGCCGTCGATTCCCAGTCAATTGAATCCCAGCATGCTGGTATCTGTATCCGATCTCCCTTTAAACCTATTTCAAAATCTTGCTTATCAAAACTAAATCTATTTACATGTTTGATTATGCAGTTAACTTCATTGATTCATCGAATTACTTGTGACTGGTCTTCGTACCGTTCAGATCGTCAATTTTGTCCTTTACCTGACTTTGGTGGCCCCACCTCGACTTCCTCTACTGGTTGATTTCACGTGTTTTGTCCCGCTGAGGCTTGATTTTCCCAATCTTTCTGCGTTCTGGTCATTCCATTTCCACCTGAATGACGTGGATTTCGGTGCTGAAAACTTCTAAACCATCCGCCTTCGTTTGTACGGGGATTGTATCTCGGATCATAGATACCATCGTAGTTTCTAGGACCAAATCCCCCATTGTAATTCCCTGAAACCATAATTGTTATTTGCCCTCTGTGCGTTACTAAAACCATAGTTATTGTTATCCCATGGGCGATTACCACTCCTTCCAAAACCATTACCTTTTCGTTATTATTACCATTAGAATTATTATTGAAACCTGATCGGTTGCTGTTATTCCCCCTATTATTGTTTTCTCTGATCGTATGTTATTTCCTTGTGTCATCTTCACTGAATATGAATTCAAGTTCTCTTAAAATTTCTTTAAATGCTTGTATATTATCTCCATCCCTACCAACCAATGACTGCTGATAACGTAACGGTAACTTCACTGTGCACATCCGTATCAGTTCTCCATCACTGTATGGAGTATCTAAACACTGATTTTTTTTCTTCGTCATATCTTCGAAAAATCTAACGGATTTCTTTTCTCCGTGATCTTCGAACAACTCTTTCTGTAACGAGTTATACTTTATTGTGTTTTGTGTTTCTGTGGACCAGTATCGCTCCAAGAATGCAGATTTAAATTGCTCATATAAATGACAGTTCGCCGCTACTCTTTGCATGGTTTCTGCTACTGCGCCGTCCATATGTCCAGAAATGAAGTCAAGTTTATGGCTAAGTGGCCAATGCTCTGGTAAACCGATCTGAAATTGATTTATAAATGTGCGTGTATGTAAGCCGTTCCCGCTTTCTTTGTAATGTTGGAACTTTATGACTGTCAAAAAGTGATCATTGTCAAATTTTTCTCTTCCACGACACGGCGTTTGTGCTTTCACAACATTACCCGTTTCTTTTACCTGTGTCATATTTTCTTGTACTCGTTCTACCACATTTGAGTCTTGATATGACGTATTTCTGTCCCACTTAGCGTCGTATCTACGCAGTGGTGTGCAGTTGTCTACACCGTACCGTTCCTCGTGTATCGTACTGAAAGATTCGTTTACATATCCCGTTAGTGGTTCAGTGTTTTGCCTTTCTACTAGATTCACATTGACTTGCGGTCTGTAACCTGTTGTACTGTAACTTGGAAACTGTGGAATTGGTACATGTGTCGTCGCAATTTGGTCCGCTCTCGCTTCACCCGCGTGCTTTCTGAGATCGGCTGCCGCTCTGCTGGAATGTGCGCGTTTACCACTTCTTGCTCCATTGTCTGCGGTGACCGCACATCATCTACTTCGCTCGCCTGTGTTAACTGTTCTTTTCCTATTAGCTTTTGTTTCGTTTCGGTGTTCACTGACGCAATCTCTTGGGGATAAACGACTGGAATCTCATGACGCTTTTGTGTTTCCACTACTGCTACGGAAGATTGCACAACTGACTTGTTTACCTATGGATTTCTGTCCATTACTATGTCGGATGATATTACCGATTCCGCCCCCTCGCTACTACTTTCTGTACGGCTCTCGATACATTGATTCAGTTCTGTACGAAGCTGTTCACACTGTTGCAGATTTTTCAAGACTATGTTTTGAATACGTGTGTCAAATCTTTCTAATGCTGCTCGCGTGACACGTTTTCTGATATTGAGTACTTCCACGATTTGTTGCGCCTTACCAGACGTCTTACGTGCTAAATTATCCAACTCTTTGATTAACGTAGGACACTGCATCCTGCACCTGGTCAACGTCAGAACGCATCTTTTTCTGGTCAGCCATTAACGATTGTACCAGCTCGCGCGAGTCTCTCGCCTCTCTCCGGATTTCAGTAAACTGTTCATTGACTTCTGTTCGTAATTTTTGCTGATCTTCGAGGACTTTTTCGAACCCACTTAAGGCAGCAATCGTCTCCGTTTTTAAATTTGCTAACGCTGCATTTGATGTGTTGGCAAATGTGCCAACACCTTGTAGATAGAGGAGGCCGAAATGCACGCTATCTAACGCAGACGGGCGTGAAGTCTGGAACAGGATACGTAATTAATGCTATAAAGAAAAGTACGTATCTGAGGTTATACTTAACTTTTAATTCCATCATTGTGGTACATCGCTCTTGGTTATACAAGTGAGACTCTCTCCAGATATGGTTAATGGCGCCTTGCTAGGTCGTAGTCAAGGACTTAGCTGAAGGCTTTTCTAACTGTCTCTCGGCAAATGAGAGAAAGGCTTCGGCAGTGTAGTCGCTAGCAAAGTCGTCGTGCAACTGGGGCGAGTGCTAGTCCGTCTCTCTAGACCTGCCGTGTGGTGGCGCTAGGTCTGCAATTACTGACAGTGGCGACACGCGGGTCCAACATGTACTAATGGACCGCGGCCGATTTAAAGCTACCACCTAGCAAGTGTGGTGTCTGGCGGTGAGACCACAGCATTTCTTTCTGCTTTTAAGTCTGCTAACCCCGCATCTGTTGCTATTTTTAAATTCGTTAGCCCAGCATTTGTTTCAGTTTCCAAATCTTCTACCCTTGCATTTGTTGTTTCACTCGTTTGCTTTACGACCATAGTGAGTTGCTTCAATAATGCGAACATACTATCTGACTCTTCGCCATCGTAACCTGTCACCATTTGATGAAAATTTTCCCGTTCGCGTCTTTCACGTGGCGTTTCACCGACTTCCGTGCACAGTGCGGACGCACTTACACACATTGTTTCTGTTGGAGACTGTCCCGTTTCGTACAAAATTACTATATTCGGTTCAACGTACCGAAGTTGCTCGTCCTCTGACTCTATTTCTGACCCACTAGATTCGTCATTTGCTTGTTTTTGTGCATTCTCAGACTGTGACACCAATCTTGAAACTGCTATCATTTCCTCTGCACTATTACTACTTTCCGTTTAGTGACCTGTACTCGGTAAGTTTTGTTCTACATCAATCTATATCCTGTCAAGATCTTGAGTTTGACCTATCTGCGATACTCTCCCTTCCTGATAGTTTAGCTAACGTCTGTCTTTCTCGAACTGTGCGAGCTTGAGCTCTCGTCAGCATCAAGTTATGTGATCTTACACGTTTCCAAAATATCATAGAAAGTTTCTTAGATTACGTACAATATATTAGCCACACTGTTCATTGTTTGTGGAATTTAAACCCAACTCAGCGACGCCGTGAATAACTTCGCGCGCGCCAGCAATGTAATGCACAGTCTACTTCTAGACAATGACAAATTTGATTCTACTTGTTAATAAAACTTTTATGCACTTTGGATCGCACATTTACTGTATTCTGTCCACTATATTCACATACATTGGGTAATCTGGTCACAAAAAACAAGAACATTTTTTTATCAAAATTCAAAAATTTGTTTTTATTACTAATTTGACTAACTGCCATCTAAGCAGACCAACTGTCATCGTGGCACAGTCGCTATTTGTAATGCGGTTACTTAATCTAGGATTGAGAACAACTGTGTAAGGTGAAATGTCGCAATTTTAGCACAAAAATAAAAGTTTTTACACAGTTTTCAGTTTCACAACATAATAACAGCTGTCAGAATAATGCATCTCGCCAACATCAAAAACTGAAATAATCCTGTAGACTGCAATATCAAATATTAACTCTCAGAAAGAATATTAATCCTAAGCACAACAATATTAGAGATTAACTAGAAGTTTCTTTACAAAATTGTTCCTACACATATTTTATGATGTTGGTCAGTACTACGAAAATCGTCCGATTCTGGTTCAAAGTTCGGTACTATTTAGAATGACAATCAAGTCTACAGTGGATGGTTAGTTATATGACAAATTGAGCGAAAGATTACCCAAGGCCGCTCGGGTTTACAGTGGACGCTAGCTGGTGAACAACCAATTTTACGCCTCTGCACGTTGTATTTACATTAAGCTACGACGAGCTGCCGCCTGCTAGGCCGCTCTCTTCCGCTAAAATTCCTACAAAACTAATTAAACCTTTGCTGAATTTTCCAGCAGAAACTTTCCCTGTGTTTCTCTTTATGTGAGAAAACATGTACTCAGTCCTAGTCTTAGTATGCGGCGATATACACGCGCATGGTTGGAGCAGCGTGCATATTATAGTGCCCTCTCAGTTCTCACAAGAGCAATTAACTAATTGGTTGGTTCGTTTCTCCGCAGTTGGAGCTAAGCGTTGCTACAGCTAATTTCTAGCTGGATTTCAGCCGCTGTGAACGCAGTGTTCCCACAAACTTCTTCTCTGCGTCGTGCAGAGCGCTAAGCGCCCTGTTCTGCACTTGATGCTGGTTCAGAGAAGAGTCCCTGAAAATTTTTCTGTAGTCCTACTCTTGGTCGAACTGCCTCCCCACCTGGGTTCATTCATTCTTCACGTCACGGCCTTTTTAGACCAATAGGAGCGTTCCTCTTATTTTGTGGAAACTCTCTCTACCAATCGCAATGTCCCTTGTATTAAACTGTGTCGAAATTTCAGTATTTTTGTCCTTCCTGGTGAGTTTCCGCCAATCGGACATTTTGTTCACATTCTAGACATCTAAATAACATTGACCTTCATGTGTGTTGCACTCGCTGGACACGTGATCGAAGTGCGACACTGGTTTTTGTTAGTTCCGAAACACAGCTTTGTACAGCTCTTTCTCCGTCCCTCTGCAGATGTGGCGCTTCATGCGTTTCTCCTGCCTGACTCACCTGGTCGGGTTGTTGACTTTCCAACTGCCACCCCTTTGAGTGGTTTCTGTGGTAACCCCTGCGACACGCCTTCACCTCTGCCCTTGTCCATCTGGCTTTCAAACTTTCTGCTCAAAGAAATGCAATATATAGGAATGGCGTGATAATTACCATCGACTGACCGTTGTCCCTTTTTGCATTATATACTGATAGGTAAATTTGCTCATAACCGACGAGTTACATTACGTGTCATATTTACCTTCTCGTTGCGATGTATAAAGCTCTCATGTAAGGTGTGAATATGACCTTCATTTATTCTGCCACCTTACACATTGAAAGACTCTATGAGGAGGAAGATTTGTCGGATGTGGTAGATGAAGAAACAGGAGTCGATTTAGAAGAGATGGGAGATCCAGTATTGGAATTAGAATTTAAGAGAGCTTTGGAGGACTTAAGATGAAATAACGCAGAAGGGATAGATAACATTCCATCAGAATTTCTAAAATCATTGGGGAAGTGGCGACAAAACGACTCTTCACGTTGGTGTGTAGAATGTATGAATCTGACGACATGTCATCTGACTTTCGGAAAAGCATCATCCACACAAATCTGAAGATGGCAAGTTTGGCTTTAGGAAAGGTAAAGGCACGAGACTGGCAATTCTGTCATTGCAGTTGATAATGGAAGGAAGACTAAAGAAAAATCAAAACATGTTCATAGGATTTATCGACCTGGAAAAAGCGTTCGACGTAAAATGGTGCAAGATGATCGAAATTCTGAGAAAAGTAGGGGAAAGCTGTAGGGAGAGACGGGTCATGTACAATATATACAACTGCCAAGAGGGAATAATGAGAGTAGATGACCAAGAACGAAGTGCTCATATTAAAAAGGGTGAAAGACAAGGATGTATTCTTTTGCCTCTACTGTTCAATCTGTACATCAAAGAAGCAATGATGGAAATAAAAGAAAGCCTCAGGAGTGGAATTAAAACTCAGGATGAAAGGATATCAATGATACAATTCGCTGATGACATTGCTATCCCGAGTGAAAGTGAAGAAGAATTACATGATCTGCTGAATGAGATGAACATTCTAATGGGTATAGTCTTCACTGAGACTAAATCGAAGAAAGACGGAAGTAATGAGATGTAATAGAAATGAAAACAATGAGAAACCTAACATTAGAACTGGGGAACACGAAGTAGGCGAAGTTACGGAATTCTGCTACCTTGGAAACACAATAAATTAAGACGGATGAGGCAAGGAAGAAACAAAAGGAAACTGTCGCAGGCAGAGAGGGCATTACTTGCTAAGAGAAGTCTATCTTCTCGTATCAAATATAGGAGTTAATTTGAGGAAGAAATTTCCGAGAATGTACGTTGGCAGCACAGGATCCTGTGGTAGTGAGTCATGGACTGTGGGACAACGGAACAGGAGACAGCAGAAGCGTGTGAGATGCGTTGGTGCAGAAGAGAGCTGAAGATCTGGTGTCCTGATAACATTAGGAATGAGGTTCTCCGCAGAATACGGCGAAGAAGGGAACAAATGAATAACTGATGAGCTGACGAGAATAAGGGAGAGAATGATAAGACATGTGTTAAAGCATCACGAATAACCTCAATGGCTTTAGAGAGAACTAAAGATGGCAAAACCAATATGGGAAGCATCGAAGCAGAGAGATGTCACTTCGAGAAAAACCCGTAAATGCACGTTGTTAAATATATATCATGCAGTATTAGCAATAAATCTTTGTTAACGCTCAGACGAAGAATTTTAGATCTCTTCTTGAAATGTTTTGATGTCAGGAACACATCCCTACATTCACGGACATCAATTGATGAACACCGTGTATGATGAGAAACTCTCATTCCTTCCTCACGTAATAATTATCGTTGTTGATTGTGATTTATCGCTACCCATAGAAAAGTGTGAACGCGAATCGAAAAAGATTGTGTTAACAATTCGTCTAAATGGTCAGTGTAGATAAAAAAAATAATTAAATTCATTCTGCGGTACGTAACGAAAGAACACGAAGTAAGCTTAAAACGAATGAGATAATTTATATGTAAACGGAAAAACTGCTCCCCCGACGAAGTAACAACACCGCTGGGTCGTAACTTCATTTGTCGCGGGACTCCAGCACAGACTCTCGAAGCTAAATGCGCAGTTTTCCAGCAGCTTCGAACCTCTCGCTGTAGCACACGGTAATATTTTTCCAGGCCCCAGTGAGAGAATGGCCAGTGCTGCCAACCTAATCGAAACTTGCGACGTGTGCGAACGGAATGTAATCCGTCCCCTAAAGGTGTGAAGTTAATCAGGCGAACGGTTTTATACTTCAAGTTAACTTGCTCTGGAGGATACGTGGGTCGTTCCAAAAGCATTTACTGGTACCATAGGGCATTCGTTCGCTTGAGTGCAAGAAGATTTCAAAAACCATTCGAAAGATTCAGGAACCATATTGCAACTCGGTAGCCCTCGATATTAATATTTATCGTCTGAGGTTATTACAGTAGGGAGAGAATTATAAATTAAAATTGTGACAAGTAATTTCATGCCTGTGTATCTCAGACAAGAAGAATAACTCAATAGCGTATCATATTGGGACAATTAGACAAAAGAAAGTAGGTGTCCTGAATAGAGATACCCAGCATTTTCACCACTAGAACAAATCCAGCGTGACCTTAAATAATTCGTACAAATGTCACATTCGATAAGCTGCACACAGTTGTCCCTCTAGCAATATTTTACTCTTGAACAATTTTATGATTTCTGTAATATTTCGAATATGAAACATCGTGCTGTACCACTAAGCACCGAGACAGTGTTCTCGTTCGCTAAGAAGGCATATTAACGCAGTTGGCAAAGCTACGGAAATACAAAATAGTTTAACTGTTGAAACTGTGTGGAAAATAAAACTGAAGCACAGTACGTGTAAGAAGATCAAAAGACCTTTAAACGAGTTAGAATGCAGTCACCTGAATTTTTAATGCTCTATAAAATGTACACTGTGTCCCAGTAGTAACGGTAAATTTCAGGGATATCATAGGTGTACTAAACATGGGCCCTAAAATGCTTGCCTTGATAGCTACGAGCACTTCTTGATCTTCGATGTCTGAAACAAATCTCTTGTATTGCAAGCTCTTTGCTATTCATATTTTGAGAGGAGGTACTATGGATAAAAATAACAAAAAACTGTATGGAAAACACGGGCTCTAAAATGCATATCTTTAGCGCTATGGACTCTTCAGGAAAAGAGATGTCTTTCACAATGGCAAAGATGAACAAGTGCTCAATGGCTTTGGAGGTACACACTTTAGAGCTGAAGTTAATCAGATTTATTTTCCATATTTTCTTTCATACTGCCACTTCTCAAAACGTGGGAAGCAAAGAGCTTTCAGTAGAAGAGATCTGCTTCACAATATCGAAGATGAAGAAGTGCTCACAGCCGTTAAGGTTAACATTTTAGAGGCGATGTTTAGTAGACTTTTTTGCTTCGAATGATCGTCTCTGTCGTATACCTGAATTTATATTATTTCTCGTGGGACACCCTGTATATTACTGTGAAGTGTGTTGTTCTTCCCTGTCTTCTACATTATAAAAATGTTCCCATAAATATTAAATAAGGAAAGACTTTCAAGCAACAACACATTGATTGGTGAGGAAGTAGTATGAAAACTGTATTAATTCTGTACCTTACATACAGTAAATATCATTTGTATTGAAAGTGGTTGCTACTTCTCTCAATTTATCATTCAAATGGTGAAAACATATTGAAATCTGGTGTGCTAGGATAATTTTCCGTTATAAACCCGTTATTCAATAAGTCCTAGTAGAAGTTTTTAGATCTGTACACTGGGAAAAAGCAGAAAGACTAAGTGATAATGAAACGTATCTGAACCACCCTCCATTTTTCTGATTACGTATTTTATATCTCTGGTAAAGAGAAACATAAACAAATAAACAATTACTTTTGTATACATTGTGGGAATGACAGTGATCAATGTGTTACAAATATTTATTATCAAAAACAGTCTTGATCACAATTTATTTATTATGGTGACCTGTTTCGATCACTACTGTGATCATCTTCAGACCAATGAGTAAGAACCTCCTTCTGCTGGAGAATCACTACACCAATATTTTTCCAGGCTCCAGTGTGAGAACGGCCAGTGCTGCCAACTTAATCGAAACTTGCGAAGTGTGCGAACGGAAGGTAATCCGTCCCCTAAAGGTGAGAAGTTAATCAGGCGAATGGTTTTATTCTTCAGATTAACTTGCTCTGGATGATGTGTGGGTCGTTCCAAAAGTATTTACTGTTACCAAAGGGCATTCGTCCGCTTGGGTGCAAGAAGATTCCGAAAAACATTCTCTAGCAGAAGGAGGTTCTTACTCATTGGTTTGAAGATGACCACAGTAGTGGTCGAAACCGGTCACCATAATAAATAAATTGTGATCAAGACTGTTTTTGATTGTAAATAAATAATGATCATATTGGAAGGTAGGCTGGAAAATTCATTACTTCTTAATTTTTCCCTGTGTTCATCCCACTGAGTACTAGTTTCACTTTCTCAGGATTTTGCTATTTTTACTTTATTATTTAATTTTGTGGCCAGATGCCCTTCCTAAGGCTACAGTTGTCAATGTAACTTAAGGGAGGGAATTCGGTGGCGTCCCCGGTCTGTGTATCGTGTAGCCTATATTCCATGCGTCATCGTGTTTTAACTGTTTGTGTAACTTATTCTCTGAGGTGGAGTTTATGGGACAACCCAGCATTTGTCTAAACGAGTGAGAGAAACCGTCTAATAAGCATAGACGGGCTAGCCGTTATACCAACGCACGGTCGTCAGTCAGCCGTACAGGTTCGATCCTGGTCCAGCCCACCTCTCTGTCTCGCAAGTTAGCGCATTGTGCATTACGGTTTAAGAACAGGTTCCTTAAATTCGGCCTAAATAAGACTGAAACAGTAGATAGTCTACATACAGAAAAAAACAGTAGAAACTAGCAATGAAGTCACTGAACTAGGCTAGGCTGTTCCAACACTGCCTCATAAAAGATGAGCACCGCCAGGTGTAGATCAGATAGATCGTGGAAGGTGCAGGTTGCGTAGACTTCTCTTTAGGTGGCCCTATTGCACACTTTCTGCGAGTGCACTAGCCCCTTGGCCAGCCCTGATGGTGGTCTCCTGGCTCGTGTAGTACGACTGTACAGTGTCTGTCAAAGGGACATCCCGTACTTGCAGAGGCAGCTGTGTGAGCGGTGCTGGGGATACTGATGTGGTTACCTGCCATTTTCAGTTGACACATGGCTTGGCTAGGCGAGAATCGTGCTTTTATTGTGGAGGAGTATATCTGTAATGGTAGTTCTGTGATTACTAGTCGCTGAGCACTTCGTATTCGGTTCGAACTTGACAGACATGATTCTGTTCCTGGCAGACTTTAGAGCATCAGGTTCCGCACTGAATAGAAAATCTACTGGCCGACCTCGGACTGTAACAACGCCTGAAAATGTGGTGTGTGTGATAGCCTACACGCAGCAATCCCTAAAGATTTCAACACTTAAACACGCAGCTGCCCTGGGGGGCTATTTGGTAGGTGTGTCAGTGATCTTCAGATGCACCTCTAGAAATTTTGAGATAGTTATTTCCTACACACTTTCTGTCTTCGCGAGGAGACGGTGAGATTTGTTAACTTCAGTATTTGTAATTATTATTGTTGTGGTTAAAAATGTACAGAAATGTGTAGAGCTCCATCTCTGACACTATTAGTATTCAACAATAATTTATTACTCTTCCTGTAAGTCACGAAAAATCAAATTCTTTTTTATCTAACTGGGATTATAAAAATATTTTCTAAAATCTCCTAACAGTTAATATAATAATACTCGCCCATGCAACGGAGAACTTGCCTTGTATTGCCGCTCCATTTGCTTGAATATTCTGCATCTGGCAACATGCTAAAATAATTCAAAAGAAATAGTGCGACCCATGCAGAGTGCAATGCATGGTCACAGCTACTGATACAGCTACTGCCATTTTTTGTATAGAAATAGAATGATCAGGAGGGGATTGTTCAACAATCCTTAAGCTGTGTGAGAAATGAAAGAAACCAAAGAAACCAATAAAAACTTTTTAAATTTATTTTAATCAGAAAACCAACAATTTAAACACTGACAAACTTTACTCGCACCATTCCTTTCCTTTGACAGATTGATTAGCAACAGCTTCAAATATTTCACAATGTCTGTAATCAATAATCACGTATCGGGTCACAACAAAGATAAGAATGTTACTCTCAATATATGCATAGACAGATCTGACAAAGTCGCTCAATTACGCAAGCAAGCAACAACTACATGCAACAAAAAGCAGATTACCAAAAATCCTCATTTACTACCAGTCTCCATCGATGCTACTGGCACGGTCACGGCAGGCTGAAACCTCACCCGTCGCGCGGCTTCTCTCCACCGCAGGCAGCGTCTGTCTACTCTCGGCAACTGTTTGCTCGCTACCACTCGCGATAATAATATCTCAGACGCAGAGTTTGTGTATACACACCACAGCAGAACCAGTGGCCAAATTTCCAAAGAAATATTAACGTCCAGCTTTCACAGACCTCACCCTTACTTTTAAGAATTTTGTGTGGTGATTATTGCCTAACATGTTGGCATGCATTATAAGGGACTTCAACTGTAGTCAACATAAGTTAGTGAACAATGTCATTTCTTATAACTGCATAGTCAGTGCAGTTTTCATACATTCAATCATTGAGCGCAGGGTCAGTGATTATCACAAGTACTTCCTCCTTACATGAAAAAAACTGAGATAAATAGCATCAGATGTTTGACAAAAGTTATAAAATGTATAAATATAAGCATAAGATTACATACGTTATGTATGAGGGTGAGTCAAATGAAAACTTTAAATTTGTAATAACAACTCGAAATTTCGCGCCGTTATCCTGTAGGTTGGTAAGCGTGCTACAAACAGTTTTCAGAATTGCCTGTAGGTGGCAGCATAGTGATGATGCACACATATCGTCGCAGTATCAGTATAAAGATGGCCGCCCCACTTGCGACTTGCACCAGGGAAGAATAGCATTCTGTTATTCGGCTTTTGCGTAGTGAAGGTGTGAAACCTATTGAAATTCATCGACGAATGAAGGTTCAGCACGGTGATGCATGTTTGTCACAGCAGCAAGTCTAAGAATGGAGTAGGATGTTCGCAAATGGTGTGAGTTCAGTGGAAGATGCTCCTCGTCCAGGTCAGGCACAACGAGTTGTGACTCCACAGAATATTGCAGCAGTTGAAACCATAGTGAAGGAAAACCGCCGAGTGACACTGAATGACATTGCAGCGTGTTTACAGATTAGTCATGGGTCAGCACGCACACCACATTGGCATGATGTGCTCCAGTCTCACAAAGTGTCTGCAAGACAGGTTGTAATGTCCCCACAGAAAATACCCTCTACCATTGTAGATCCATCCACATTCATTCACTTTGGAAAAGTATCTGATCTGATTTTCTCGTAACATATGCGGCGACAGCTCGACGACGCCAAAGTATTTTCTAGTGCGTTTATTCTTTGAAATAACAGAGATGCATATATGCATTCTCCATGGTTGTTGGAGTGGTAACTAGGACAACTTCTGGAGTATCTGTTGAGGGATTGACGTGTTTCTGAGAGATACACATTCGGCTTTTCTTCTCGCTAAAGCGAGCCAATTAACATTTGTGCCGCTAGCGATTTGTTTGAAGAGAAAGAGACTGTAAAAGGAAAATAATTAAGGCGTGGAATCACCGGAGATCTGGATATGTAATGGAGATGGTTTTAATACACAATTTCCTTCATAAATGAGGTTTGTGACTTTTTTGTTGTGGAGTGAATGAACGAATGAGTTTTTTCTGAATCATTTGATGATCACGTTGGCCCTGTAATTAGTGGGGAAGTTTCAGCTGTGTCGAAGAGAGCCTGCAATCACTGAGTCTGTGTTAAATCGTCCAAAAAGGCTTCGTACACATCTGCAATTCGCAATCTTTCGTAAAAGGAACAAATTGTCCACACGACTGATTCTCCCGACTGAATGCAGTTGTAACAACAACAACGCTATACTATTGCACATATAATAAATTTTTTCTTCTGAATTTCGATAAATTAGTATAATCGATGTTCTTATTTCATTTCTTTTTTTGTTTCATGCCATTATGTTACAGAAACTGTAAACAATTTTCGATGTGAATATTAATGTTTATGTCAAATTTCAAGTAATGTTGTAATCGAAGTGAAGTGTAACTAATGTTGAAACTATTGTAAGATGTGAAAGTTGTAATTGTACGCCTGGTCCATACGTAGGCAATGTATTAGGATATGTAGAATGCAAAACCTTTGGTGAATACCCTGTCTGTAGGGGAGCGGTAAAAGGTGGAAGGCAGGTGAGCGCGGGAAAATGCACACGGGCGCTGCACGGCATAACAGGCTCAGCAGTAGTAGTCGGAGTTGGGCATCGGTCAGAGAAACACGTTCTGGATCGAGGAGGCTCTCCTGGAAAACGTGATTTCGTTGAGCCTCGGATGCGCCGTTTCCGACGCCTATACAGCATGGCAATATTCCATAGGCACTAAAAGGAATAGTATTACGACGCTATGAAGAAGTAAAGTGCCAATATTTCAAGAGCCATTGCTGTGATTGTATGTGTGCTTTGTGCCTCGCCATCTCACCGCCTGCCGGCCACCGCCTCATCGATGCGAACAGGTTGAAACTTTTAGTACTGTATTCGTGTGGACCAGTGTTACTTTTGTTCCATACTGTTCAATAACAACTTAAATTTTACCAGAACTGTCCTATCATTTAATTATCCTCACAACTAACCTAGACAGCGTCCTTTCCACATGTTGTGCAATCCGAGTGTCCCGAGATGAAGATTTAAAGTTTTTGTTAATAATAATTACCTGCAGACCTATCTATGTTAGAATCATGTTTAAAGAACTTTGTTGTTAATGAATACATGGGTAAATACCATAGGTCAGACAAAGTTGGAAGATAATGTTGAAATTGGTTTATTAATGAAGTTTAATTAATTTGAGACAAAAATAATGGTAGTTAAATGAGCAGGAAATAAGACTAAATGAGTAGTAACTCATATATTGGAAATCTTGAATGCTTAATGCTTCCAATAATCAAAATTTTCAATACAGTGATCATAACAGTTTCAGGGTCCCCCCCCCCCCCTTTCTTTCTTTTCTATTCATTTGAATTCTGAAGTGTACTGAACTGATCTGACCAGCAAAGTTAAAGTCAATATAAAACCGAAATTTATCTGTGTTTTACCCTTTTTAAAATTGACATTGTATGTGTGTTTCGAAAGTGCTACTTCTAGGGTAACCTATGCCCTATTTCAATCAGATCAATATACAATACGAAGTTTGTAGTAAACATTATAGTGTATTGTTGTGTATTTATGGCGTGTCCATATTAGTACAGAAAGTGAGATTCTTAGTTCAGTAGAATTTCTGGTTCTAAAATTTGCCATATAATGCATTGTTACTACGTGTGGTTCTGCTTGAACGTACATCCACTTGTACAGGGAAGAAACTCAGTTAATGCCTAATTAGGCTGGCGACCGTATTATTAACAATTGGTAGCATCTGCTGTGTTGTTTCTTGTCCGTCCTGACGTGTAGTTGTACTTCAGACTTGCTTGACGTATCATTGTTGTTACTGAGTGGGCGTAAGTCTGATTTTGCCTCCATTCAGGTACATGCGGTCAACATATATACCAAAATCCTTTCTTATAAGGTGAAGCCCGTCAACTTACCATAGTACAGGCTTTAAAGAGTAAACGTGTGCATTAGCGCAGTGTTACACAGTGTTTAACAGTAATAATAAATGTAAAGATCTTTTACAACAAGCCAGCCGCTGATTACCAAGACGAAGGACTCCACCAAAGATCCTATTTGGATGATTTCACGTAATGAAATATTATATTAAAAACTGTACATAGATAAAGGAGAGGAAGAGAGAGAGCGAATTAAAATAGAGATAATACTAATAATCCTCCATTAGTCTAACTTTTCGCCTGTCTTATCACGGATCAGCCAAGAAATGGGAGGCCCTTACTCTACTGTATAGATTTGTGTGAAGGTGAAGGGATCTTAAAGGCAACAGATACACGTCTATACAGACAAGACATTACACAAAG
Organism: Schistocerca cancellata; assembly: GCF_023864275.1. Classification (NCBI taxonomy): domain Eukaryota; kingdom Metazoa; phylum Arthropoda; class Insecta; order Orthoptera; family Acrididae; genus Schistocerca; species Schistocerca cancellata. The sequence continues at coordinate 472,899 of NW_026046754.1, read as the reverse complement.
TTAGCGACTAGCTGCATTCATCATCTATTCTTAGATTAAGAGACGGCAACTTATTATCCTTAACATTTAAAAAATGTTAAAAGGTGACACGTCAGCGGACTCCTGAAATGAGAGAACGACGTGTTGATGCTTGTGAAGACCTTCTTTGGTGCTTTGAACGAGAAGGTGATGGCTTCCCTGCAAGAACCGTTACTGGGGACGAAACCTGGGTTCACTTCCACCAACTGGAAACGAAGAGAGCGAGCAGGAAATGTCGCCTATCCTCATCACCAAGTGATTTCCATATGTTTGGACCACTCAAAGACGCAATGGGAGGAAAGAAGTTCCGTTCTGATGAAGTATGCCACGCAGTGCATGAGTGGTTGTGTGGACTACCAAAACAATTTTTTTCTAAAGGAATTTATGCACTTTGTGGGTGCTGGAGGACTTGCATTGAGCGTGTTGAAATGTGATACAGCTTTGTACCACTTCTGCACAATAAATAATATTTTTAAAAAATGTTTAAGGTTTTCATTTGACTCACCCTCGTACATAATAGAAAATTGATTAGCTGTATAATGTAGTCAAGGAAAATAACATGCAAGTATCATATTGTGCATGTAAGCACTTATATTCAGATGACTTTAATAGCACTGCAAGCTGGCCTATGGTGGTGGCAGTTCTCCATCTACCAAATGACTAAAAAGTCGTAACCACCATACCCAAGAGGTGCCACATTATCGATAGCACAAGGAAAAGCGACATTAAACAATGACCCCTGTATGGATCGTCCCTGAGTCGGGTAACTAGACATAAAATTTATATACTTCAAACCCACAACAAAATTATTTACTTCAAACTCACAACAAAATTAATGACATCATAGGTAATGAGAATGGGTGTCATTGAAAAATTAATAAGGACCTATGGTATCACAGAGATTTATTAACTAATGTCAAGGTCAAGTGAGAACAAAAACATAAACAGAAACTTAACATGAACTCAATTTGGTTGGCAGTAGACCTGGGCGAACATTACTAAAATTATGTGTAATTGAGACTGGCTACTGTGAGTGGAAGGATGCCAGTCCAGACAAGCACACTCTACTGTATCGTTCCACTCATTGGTCTCTCATGTCAAAATATAATTAAGCATGCAATGGACACTGAAAGTGACTACTGCGAGTAGAAGGCTGCTATGAAAAAAGATGGTCGTGAAAACGATTGATATGCTTCCGTATTTTCTGAAACTGGGCAACATTACCGATATAGCCGGTGAAAGACGAGACACTCTCGTCTGTGTGCGGGCACTGCGGAAGCATTGTGCTGTGGGAGTTGTCACCACGTCCGCCAGTGATTGTCTCACATCCCTGAAAATATGAGTTTCGCATAGGTGTCTGGACGTCTTTACAACTAACTGCTCTCTCCGTATAAACGGAAGAGATCTAGCAACTGTAGTCTGTGACGGTCGAGAAGCAAGTCCCTATATCCACCCGTTGCTCAAAACTTTCCGATAAACAGCCATCTCCCCCGATGTTCTACAAAAACCTGTCATGGCCCAGCAGTGGTTACCATGGCAATCATGTTTCCTAGCAAGGAGACCCGATCTTCCTCAAACAATCACTGCAGTGCAGTACATATTCTGTTCTCCGAAAAAACAGCACACAATGTCTGGAGGTTCTGCAGCTAAACCTGTGGCGCATTTCACAAGATAAGAGAAGCTTCCTACTGAAAACAAGCTCCATCTCGTCCATAAAACGATTTAGTGTGCGCCGTCTTGACTAGGCTCGGTGGCTTCTAAGAAACACGACATCCGGAGAAATTCGTCATCCCGTCTCACACGTTAAGCTGTTCTTGTAATAAACACATTAGCCACATATTATGATACACCAAAGGCGAATGAAAGTATGTGATAATCACCGAAGCAAAATGAAAGAGGAGGTGCCTGACAGGTACTACCACGGCAGTGGCCTGCTCAGAAGGCACCGCCGTCTTTCAGCATTCCTTTGGCAGAATAAACAAAATTTTAGCTTTAGTTCTTCAATCAATAAAAATCAATTCAATAAAAATCATCTGAAAAACCAGGTAAAGAAACACATATTTTAGGTACAGCCGACTCAGGGATAACTCACACTATGTCCACCGACAATCACACAAAAATGTTAATATATTCATCTGACGACACACAAGTTTGTCGTGTAAACAGACCCAGGGACTAGTTGCACACACTATGTCCACTGACAACGACACCTACACGTTTTAGTTTGTCACCACTTTTCATATTCAGATAAATATACATTACAGAATCAGTATAAGGCACAAGTATACATTGCTGAATACCAAAAAATTGATGATGAGGGCAGAAACACATTGCAGTTGCACCTCTTTGAGAAAACAGGTTCTCATAATTGACTTAGAAGATCAAAAGTCTTATATATAACAGAATATCAAAAACAAGTTACAGTGAATAAATGAATAATATTTTTTGAATATAAAATCTACGTCATGTGAATAGGTGCATAAGCTCAGTTCTCAGTTAATGACTCAAAATATGTATGGCCACAAATAATTACGTAAGTGTAACAAGTTTCTTAAAGTACAGTTGTAAATATTAAGTCCAGGCCAACTACATGGTGGCAAACTTGTTATATACAAATTCATTTTCTGATGGCACAGTACACAGCGTACTATGAAATATATGTTTTGGTCCAGAACATGCAAAATGTGACATATAACATCAATGAATGACATACAGATTTGTGTAATGACATTATGGTGATATATTTAAAGATGTTACAGTTCACTGTAGATCCCATTTTTGGTGCATATACAATAATTACATCTGATTCAGATTATCATACAAACAGAAAATTATCATTTCTCGAAGATATGTTCATCTACACAATAAGAATTACAGGTAAACAATAAAAATATGAAGTTCATATAATGAAACCTCTGTAGTAGATACTTAAGAAAAAAAATGTGAGTATACATGCAGTCGCTTCTTATAAATTATAAGGGACTTGAGCTCCGATCAACATAAGTTAGTCAACAGTATCATTTCTTATTGCCGCATAATCATTGCAGATTTCATAAGTTATTAGACATTCAGCCATTGAGTTACTCAGCCAGTGATCATCACAAGTACTTGCTTTCTATTACAGTGCAAATATTTCATTTCTCACAGAATTGCACTAACGTTTGCATAATGATCATCTAACAGGAAACAGCAAGTAGCATCACAAGGTCAATATAGTCAGATGTCAAATGCCAACATGTCTGAGGGTGGAGTCAGAGTTGTATGGCCATACGTAGTTAAGCACAACAGTAAAATAAATAAAAAATTCAAGACATATCTTATAAAGCAACTTACTCTAAGATGCAACAAAAAAAGAATGTATCCTCGAACTGTTCAGTAGTAGCTTAAAGAAATGATTTATTAACCGAAAGTGAAGCAAATAACTCCTCTTAAAATTCAGTATTGCCTAATGACAAGAGAAAAACGTCCTCATCTTACAATAATTCACATAACGTGTTTGAATCGGATTGCATCACTGCTGTAGCAGAACCTACATCTTCATTAATCACCATAAGAGATATTCAGAAATAAAATCGTCTATGAACATCATGTGACCACTGGTATACATATGTTAAATGTTACAGGATTCAAGTTAGCTTCTTACTTCTGTAGAGAAAATATGGAGAAAGAAGGAGCTGCCACATTTGTCAGAAACTGTTTTGGTTTGAAGAATATTGATACCAATACATTTAGCTTGTGCATCAGAAGTAGTATTTCATAAGTCCTTTACAATAGTAGGTGTATACAGAACATCTTCGGGAAATTTTAACCTCTTCATAAAACATCTGGAAGCTCTGCTGTTCCATCTCATGGTAAAAAAAAAGGAAATAGTGCTTGCTGGTGATTTTAATGTGGATTTACTGAAAAGCTCTATCAGTCAACAATTATTGCAGTCAGTAACACTATCATTCAATTTAGTTCATGCTGTGAACTTTGCTACTAGGATATGTGAGTGCTCTGAGACTGCTATTGACAATATCTTTGTAGACAAATACAGGGGAAAAGGTCATTTCATAAAACCAATAGTAAATGGGCTATCTGATCATGACATGCAGCAACTTGTGTTAAATGATGAAACTTGTCGGGATAGCAAATCTAATAAATCTGAATACAGGAGGGTAATACATAAGTCAAAAATTGAGAAATACAGGGAATTGCTCAAAGACATGAACTGAATAGGAGTTTACAATACTTCTGACTCGAATGGAAAATATCAAGACCCTTTCGTCCCTTTTAACTAACCACGAATGATGTCTGATATACCTCCATTCAGAAGTAACAAAGTGTGCATGCATTTAAAAATGAAGTGCATGATGTGAAGTTCTGTGAAGGAGATACGAACCCAACACGTAATCGGATTGTTAACTAAGTAAAATCAAATGTTACGTTTCGGTTTTTCTACCAGCTGCTGGGAGTTTGAATCTAAAATAAGGATACAAATTTTTGTGCCTGAGCGACAATCGAACCGCACATGTACCTTCCTTCTTTATCATCCACGAGTATAGCTTAAGTATCAATTGCTTACTCACCAACAGTAAGATGTGTGCCTGTTTGACCAGAAATAACGACACCTATTGCGACTGCTGGCAACACATGAACGGACATTAAAAATGCACGTTAATTTTCACTAGCAGGGTTGTGTGCACGTGGTAGGGCTTGAAATGAAATTATGAATATGTTGTACTGGATCAGGATTCGGACCCACATACTTACCTTTGGAGGAGACCTAGAGAAGATTGCAGTGTTGGGAAAAGGAACGAAATGATTGAAATATACGGTTCTGAGAGATCAGATCTTCGAAAGTGGAGATATAAATTTGAATTACAGTCCAGCACCAAATTTTCAACGTATCCAGTTCAATCAAGTACGTAAAATAAGAGCCCTGTTCCTTTAAATGGCTATCGGTTCATCAAATAAAATAAAATTTTCTAATGTAAGTAAGTTTATTGGCGGCAGTATTTCTGTTTACCATGACTTCCTCCTTTGTCATTACCCAACGTAAACCGACTCTGCCCAGTGGGTAACGAGGAACGTGATGTTTAATGCGGATTTTGGATTATAAGGTCTTTCTCTTGAGGTTACCAGAGGTAAAGTAAATCTGTTTGTGCCTCTTAAAAGTAAATGCCTCAACACACGCATTGCACCTGTGATAGTTCGTTCCACTGGACCATTGTGGCCACATTTCGCAGCCCAAGGAGTGTGCTGTAACGGATGATGTGCTCAGCTTACAAAATTAGTCACGGTGTAAAAAATTCGAGTCTATTAATTGGTTAAGTATAAGCAAGCTTCTGACGCGGAGATTATGCTATTCACATGCCAGCAGCATGTAAATACTCTTCTAGGCATCATAGCTTCGATGTGAAACCATTTCGAAATTTTCACTAATTCAGCAAATTTCCAATGTGAAGTGTGAAGTTACCGGATAATTCGATTATTACCGTCATTATTACTATCATTTTTTTCATACTGCTGCTGAAACACATGTACTGGAAGATCATTTAATGCCATTTGGTCATTATAGAAGTAGTTGCCTAAGAACAGGTTCTTTCCCTGTCTACAGAATCCTTTTCATGTTGATATCAAACATCAGCAATTACTCGTACATTACATTAAAACTAAAGTAATTGATGAAAACGTTATTTGATAACAAAAACGCGCTGCCTTTCTTCATTTACTTGCGCGTAGAAATGGCTGTCGAATACTGCCACCCCAAAAGCCAAGGGACCTTACTACCTTTCGATATACGTCGCTGTTGAGTTGTTTTGGGGAAGGAGACCAGACAGCGAGGTCATCGGTCTCATCGCGTTAGGGAAGGAAGTCGGCCGTGCCCTTTCAAAGGACCCATCCCGGCATTTGCCTGGAGCGATTTAGGGAAATCACGGAAAACCTAAATCAGGATGGTTGGACGCGGGATTACGCCGCTGTCATTTCTTCCATATGATTTGGACGACGTGACCTGTTTTAAGTTGTGTATGACACAGAATGTTTTAGAAAATTAATTGTCTTCTTTTTCAATAAACAGAAAGATTCTCATTCTAAGCTATCCGAGTTGCACTGTGGTCCCAAAGCCATGTGAAACTGTAGGTTCCCCTATTAACTGGCTAGCTACATCAATTCAAAGATCCGAGGAAAGCGACGTCATACCTCCTCCAACAGGACCGTGCCTATTAAAGCACTGTCGTGTTCAAACCAATCTTCCAACTGATGACTTCTTTACTTTACCATGAGTTCCAAAGTTAATGATCTTTGGGTTATTAACATTTTTGTGTATTCATGCTGTAGCTTTGATACCAGTAAACGCAAGTAACCTGCCGAGCACTGTCACCATTCGAGTTGTCAAGGTGGTAGACGACGATGCTGTCGACCCCAATTACAATCTTGATCAAGGCTGTGTTTCAGTCGAATATCTCTATATGCCTTTCTGTGTGTTTCAAGATATACTTTTATACACTTGGTACGCATCCAAATTGATATTTGATAGAGCTGTATTTAGCAACATGAATCGGTTATGTTTTCCGAGCAATACATCGGACAACACGTCAGTGCAGTGAGATTTCGTTTGTGTGTTGTGCATGGTGTTTGGTACCACGCGCCTCGGAATTTAAATCAGCGCCGGACGTCATGGACGTCGAAGACCCATAGAGGTCTCTGCAGCATCGCGCCATAAGCTGTGGCGGCGTGCTCGTCCTGGCCCGCTTTTAGTGTGAGGGCGCCACAGTGAAACACGTGTTTCCTTGTGACTCCGTTGTTCGATCTTGTTGTTGTTCGTTCTGTCCTCCGCTGGTCGTGTCCGTCCTCTCCCGTTGTGTTGTTGTCCGCGGGCCTCTCCGCGGGTCCCGCCCCGCTTTCCGTCACCGTTACCCCGCGACCGTCCCGGTCGCAGTTACAACATGGCGCAAGAAATATTTGTGTTTTGTTTGCTTCTGTGATAGGTGTCACCATACTGAACGAAAGCAAGCTCAGAAATAGACTGTCAATAATTTGAATTACGCAATAATACACTTAAAAGATGTATTTTTGGATTATGTAGCCTGATGAAAATAGCTGTAAATAGATTACATGACTACTTGCTTATTACTCGCGCTTCTCGATGCTTTCCTCAAAAAGTAGAAAGAAAAATGATTCTTTTTTACATTTATCTCTCTCTCTCTCTCTCTCTCTCTCTCTCTGTGTCTCACACACACACACACACACACACACACATACACACACACACACACACATTCCTTTTTTATTTTTATTTGTTTGTTGTGCTCGACTATCGGCCAGGCACGGAAACGTCACCGGCCGATGTGACCGAGCGGTTCCAGGCGCTTGAGTCTGGAACCGCATGCCCGCTACGGTCGCAGGCTCGAATCCTGCCTCGGGAATGGATGTGTGTGATGTCCTTAGGTTAGTTAGGTTTAAGTAGTTCTAATTTCTAGGGGACTGATGACCTCAGATGTTAAGTCCCATAGTGCTCAGGAAATCGCAAGAAAATGCATGTAGAAAACTTGTTCTGTGTTAAAGCTGTCAAACAAGGTATGAAGAAGAATGAAATGCCACTACCACACGACAGCTAATGTAGAAAATACTTTTCTGACGTATTTTGGCACGGTGCGCTCTCCTCATGCATAATACAAAAGTTTCGAAATGCATCTGCTACCTGGCCATCTATTAAACCGTAAAAGAACAAAATGTCGCAGAAGTTAGCCCTTTTTCCACATGTGACTATTTTGGGTTGAGAAATGAAGGGAATTATGATCAAAGTTCCATTAGATTGATAACTTCAATAGACAGCAGAATTGCGTTTTAAAAAATGTAGCATTTAATGTACTCGAACTCCCGATGTCTCATCTATTGTGCGCGACAGTTACCATTACGCTACTTGCTGACACATAACTACAGCAGCTCCAGAAGTAACAACAATTCCTCCAGAACTTCTGCATTCCACAGTGCTGTAACATAATGCATATGGCCGGATCTAGACATCTGAGAGTCAGACAGTTAGCTTTTCTTTTGCACTGCACGACGTTTTCAACAATCAGGTAGCGCAGTAGAGTAGCTCAAGTTGGAAGGAAGACTTCTATTTAAATTTCTCTATCCCAGACTGTTGGCAGTTCTGTGTAGGTGGCAGTTACATGATTTTATTTCAGTGATTACAAAATGTCGAATGTATGCACTGGGTGGCCGAGGCAGATAGTTCATGGCGATTCGGTCAACCAAGTAAATGAATGTACTGAACATGCTGAAAGCCACTACAGGGAGCCTGTGTGTCAGAATTCCCATCCAGCGTGGTGCAACGGCGTTATGATAGAAAAATGAGTCGCAGAGAAGATGATTTGGTGGCCTGTTGGATTGATGATAGATTTATTTCTTTATGGTGTGGGTTCGATTCCAACTTGTGCCGCTGATTTTTTATAGGAAGAGACAGATTCTATTCACTTCTGGCTACGGCAAGTGAAGTATGGCATTGTGGTCTGAAATTCACATTAAACATGCTATTCCTTCTCTACCAAATAGACGTTACGTTGAACCACAATAAAGTCAGGAGTGGCGACATGTAGAAACTCTATCGCCAGTGACATTTCTTATACAAGACATTTATTTCTAGTGATGAAACAAACGCTATGTAGGGTCACAGGACACTTATTCCATCTTTTATTTGAGCTTCAGTATGTCGATGAAATTGGTTCTGATCTGGGAATGCAGCTCAGACCGGCCTTAACGCGGAATTTGATCGCTTCATGACAATACTGCTCGACTACAATTTGTTATTTGTTCAAAACTGCAGGTTCCTCAACATCTCCACATATTGCGCGTGAATAAGTTCGAATCAAGCTCTAGCATGAGAACACCTACCTGCTGGTGGATAATAATTTTGATTTATAATGTATTTTCATTCGTTGTCAACATAACGATATCTGATGTTTCTGACTCCTAGTGAGACACAGAACTATTTGCGAGATCAATGTAAGTTCAAGGATGTTATTCCGAGCTGCTGATGGCGAAAAATTCGGTAGCTGATGCCTCTTTGTGTGTAGTCAACAACGATATGTGTGGGGTTCGATTCCCAGTCAGTACTGAACTCTTCGTCATATTATTTCTAGTTCAATCATGCTCACACGTCGCTGCTGGTGTAACAAACCCATATTTATCGTTCGTTTTCTATGGAATATAACAGCGATAGGTGCCGGGTTGTAGTCTTGGGAAGGAAAAAAATTAATGCTTCGTCTTGCGTTTCAGTTAAAACATATAGCTGCTGTCGAGGAAATGCGATATGTCACAGTTGATTGTGGTTCGATAACAATCCGATTAGGTTCTGGGTTCGAATCCCTGTCCAACACAAAGCTTTACCTCATGGCATTTCAAGTAAGTTACTTGTGAAGAAGCAATATTTAACATCTCTCGTAGTTGTTTAACAGAGACAACAGATTCTGGGTAGGAATTCGCGTCCGTTGAAAATGTTTACGTTATGTAATTTAGAGTTATATCAGTCTCTGTATGCCTAGTCATAAATGACTGTTAGTTTCCGTCAGTCACGAAATCTTTGCTTAGTCTGCATGACCTGGGTTTGAATCCATATTCAGAACGAGACGGTTCGTCGGGTCATTTGAAGTTCATACATGTTCTCAACTATCTGCTCGTGAATAACTTAAATAAATTTTTAATGTCATTTTGTGTTAAATAATAAGTACGGTATGTTACTTTGAAGAGGAAATCATGAATACTACGAACTTACTACGTACATTACCTATCTGACGTAGTAATGAGAGTGGTACCATTTCAGGTATGTCATTTATTGTAATAAATGTGAGCTTACAAGCCTTAAGGACAGTCTTATATGTGATAAGGTGTGCCCTGATATTTGTAGTATCGTGGTATTACTTTACATCTTGAGTTATTGCGATACAGAGCAGTGTTTGCAAGTGGTGACTTGTTGGAACCATTTTCAATAGTCAAACGGCTGTACCGAGGAGATATTGGAGGACCTGCTAGACCTGCCAGACAGCTGAGTTATGCGGGTTGCATGCTAATCAGGCGAAATGCAATTCAGCTCGTTCGGATTCTTTTGAGCATGACTGTATATACGGTACCCTTGTAAGACGGGAGAGCCACATGCTTGGAGCCCGGCAGCCTGGTGCAACTCTTGTCAGTTGGCGCCACTTCGGCGACTTGCTGCCGATGAGAATGAAATGCTCGTGGAGACAACACAACACCTAGTCCCCGAGCGCAAAAAATTCCCGACCCGGAATCGAAGCCGGGCCCCTCGATGGAATTCCGCCACGCTGATCACTCAGCTATGGAGGCGGACAACATCTCATCTCGAAACGTTTTTCCTTGAACGTATTCTCAGTTCGAATATAATAAATTTTCTTGACACTGCGAAGCTTACATCCACGATTCAACATAGTTTTAGAAAGCATCACTCGTGTGAAACTGAGCTTGTCCTTTTCTTACATGATATACTGCGAAGTCTGGATGAAGGGCAACAGGAATGTTCCATATTTCTAGATTTCGGGAAAGAGTTTGACACTGTGCCCCATTGCTGGGAGTTGACGAAGATACAAACATATGAAATAAGATCACAGGTATGTGAGTGGCTCGAAGACTTTTTAAGTAATAGATCCCATTATGTTGTCCTCGACGGCGAGTGTTCATCAGAGACGGGAGAATCGTCAGGAGTGTCCCAGTTAAGGGTGATAGGGCTGCTGTGGTTCTTTACGTACATAAATGATTTGCCGCATAGGATGGACAGCAACCTGTCGTTATTTGCTGGTGATGCTGTATAATGTCCGGCAAGGTCTAGAAGTTGAGTGACTATAGGAAAACACGAGACGACTCAGGCAAAATTTCTGGTTGGTGTGTGAAATATGGATCAGGCAAATGACATGGATTTATTAGGCCCCTTTAACTAACATCATTTATCGTTCAACAACAATAACAACATTTATTTGTACATATTTTCATTGATAATAGGCCCCCTTTGAAAACCAGGCAGAAAAATGGCAGTTAATTTGCGTTCAGAATGGTGAGTAAGACGGACATTACAATAATAATAATCTCAAACTAATTCAAGAAATAGGACCTTAAGAGTATTGGGCTTTTCAAAAATTTCAAGTTAAGTAATTTTAAATAAACCAGCTAATTAAAATAATTAGAAAAGTTCTAGGTATATTTCCTCAAACAAATTCAGGTCCAGGACATTAGGCGGAACCCCAAAAGATAAATGATAACAAAGATACCATAAGGATTTCCCAAAGGTTTACACAAAAAATTTCAATGAAAGTTAGGGCACACAGGCCAAGTAACAAGGCGTGCATGATGACCAAATTAAACATAAACACGAATATCTGTTCAAACAGCTTACGGAGAGGCAAATCGATGCACAGAGCTGAACAACTATTTGCACACAACGTAAGTGAACCAGACCTTGCCTTCTGCACAGCCCTGGCGAAGAAGAATGAACGACGAGCCGGAAAACACGTCGTGCCGAGTTATAGTGACCTAGTAGATATCGTCGGAAGTTCCATGCGGCTTTTCGCGGATGATGCTGTAATATACAGAGAAGTTGCAGCATTAGAAAATTGCAGCGAAATGCATTGTATGATAGCGGAACAAACACTGATAGCAGTTACTTCTGTTGAAACGTCCCCTTAGAAAAATTATACAAGACTGTGCTTAACCTGACACACAATATTTTTAGCGCAACGCAATCTGACTTTCAAAAATCCCTACAAAAGAATGGCCCTGACCAACATTAACCTAGACCTTTCACAAGTCACTTACCTCACAAAAATCTTCATTACTCGAACTACTGCAATACAGCGAGCGCCACTACTGCCAGCTAAATAACAGATTCAAACTACGGAAGGCACTAACTACTGATAGGGATAGTTAGCAAATGAAAGATTTTAATAGAGAACAAACAATGTATTTACCTTAAAAGTGTTGAAAAATCATAATATACACAGCAGTTCATGACATCCAGTATTAGAAACTTCAAAACTCCGCCATTTCTCTCCCCACATCCACCACTGCTGGCGGCTCACCTCCAACTGCGCAACGCTACGCGCTGTTCACATCCAGCTGCCGCTGCCAAACACTACAATGGCAGACAACAATGCAAACTGGCCACAGACTGCACACAGCACAGCCAGTGATTTTCATATAGAGCGCTACGTAACGTTGCCAATAAGAAAACATAAACAGCCTACTTACATAAAGAAAACATAAACAGCCTACTTATACTGTAAGATATCTGGGAGTATGCATACGGAATGATTTGAAGTGGAATGATCATATAAAATTAATTGTTGGTAAGGTGGGTGCCAGGTTGAGATTCATTGGGAGAGTCCTTAGAAAATGTAGTCGATCATCAAAGGAGGTGGCTTACAAAACACTCGTTCGACCTATACTTGAGTATTGCTCATCGGTGTGGGATCCGTACCGGGTCGGGTTGACAGAGGAGATAGAGAAGATCCAAAGAAGAGCGGCGCGTTTCGTCACAGGGTTATTTGGTAAGCGTGATAGCGTTACGGAGATGTTTAGCAAACTCAAGTGGCCGACTCTGCTAGAGAGGCGCTCTGCATCGCGGTGTAGCTTGTGTCCAGGCTTCGAGAGGGTGCGTTTCTGGATGAGGTATCGAACATATTGCTTCCCCCTAATTATACCTCCCGAAGAGATCACGAATGTAAAATTAGAGGGATTCGAGCGCGCACGGAGGCTTTCCGGGAGTCGTTCTCCCGCGAACCATACGCGACTGGAACAGGAAAGGGAGGTAATGACAGTGGCACGTAAAGTGCCCTCCGCCACACACCGTTGGATTGCTTGCGGAGTATAAATGTAGACGTATATGTAGACAACCCTTGTGCGTCGCTCCAATGGACAATCCTTTTCCCTTCACTGTATTTTCGAGTGGAACAGGAAAGGAAATAACTGTTGACGGTACAGGATACCATCTGCCACGCATCGTATGGTGGGTTGCAGACTATCTGTGTAGATGTAGATCTGACTGTGACAGATGAACGATGTCTTTTGTTTGCTCTGGCTACGTATCGAGGCTCCATTACCGCTGCTTCTATCCTCTACGCCTTCGTCAGGTATCATGGAAGTTATTCCCTGATGTCTTAACATATACTGAACCATACTGCACCCTTCTTCTTGTCAGCGTTTTACATTCGTGTCTTTCTGCGAAGCACCTCCACATTTCTTCTAATATGAGTCCACCTAATTCTCAACATCCTATAGTTCAAACGATTAGATTCTTCCCGTTTCCTGACAGTGCTGTGCTCCAAACGTACATTGAAATTTCTTACTCCAGTTAAAGGCCTGTGTTTGATACTAGTAGACGTAATACGGCTACAAACGCCCTCTTTGTCTGTAATTGTCCAGTTTTTGTGATCTTATTACTTCTACCGTCGTGAATTATTTTGTTTCCAAGGTAGCAGGAATCCTTGACTTCGTCTGTATCGTCGTCACCGATTTTGATATTAACTTTAACGCTGCTGCTCATCGTTACTTTGGTCTTTCTCCCGTTTCTTTTCAATCCGTTATCGGCACCCCTTATACTATTAATTTCATTCCGAAGGAACATTGAATCATACTTCTGAACAACACGCGCACAGCCATGCCTGAATTGAAGTTCAGGTCAGCTTTTAATTCGTATCCGTTTATGTATCAACAATTGAGTACTGGAGGAAAGCGTGGGGTGTTAATAATCGTAGAGTCAGACCAAGAGATGAATACCGTAATCAGATTCAGAAGGATGTAGGTTGCAGTAGTTGCTCAGAGATGAAGAGGCTTGCACAGGATAGAGTAGCATGGAAAGTTGCATCAATACAGTCTTTGGACCGAAAACCATAACAGCAACACATGTGTATGTTATGGCTTACTCAAATAAATAATGATCATAATAACTAACATAAAAAATTAATTTTGTTCTTGTCTGAAGACTGGTTTGATGCAGCTCTCCATGCTACTCTATCCCGTGCAAGCTTCTTCATCTCGGAGTACCTACTGAAATCTACATCCTTCTGAATCTGCTTGATGTGTGCATCTCTTGGTCATTTTCCACCCCATACCTATCTCCAGTATCAAACTGGTGATCCCTTGATGTCTCAGTATATGTCCCATCAACCGATATCTTTTTTCAGTCAAGTTGTGCCTCAAATTTCTTGCGTCCCTAAACTCTTCAGCATTCTGCACCACATTTCAAAAGCCTCTATTCTCTTCTTGTCTAAACTGTTCGTCATCCATGGTTCATTTTCGTACATGGCCACTGTCCACTCCAAAAAAAAAAAAAATCTTCCTAACAGTTAAATCTACATTCGATGTCAAAAAATTTCTCTTTTTCAGAAACAATTTTTTTGCCATTGCCAGCCTCCATTTCATATCCTCTCTACTTCGACCATAATCAGTTATTTTGCTGCCCTAATGGAGTCCCGTTTCCTAATCTAATTCCCTCAGTATACCTCATTTAATTCGACTGAATTCCATTACTCTTGTTTGCTTTGGTTGATGTTTATCTTATATGCTCCTTTCAAGACACTCCCCATTCCCTTCAACTTGTAAGAGGTATGCGATGTATGCGCTGCCTGCAACAGGCAAGACTTAGGAGAGTCTCTGACCAGAGAGCAGTATGTAGTTAGTTGTTGCTTGTCGCTAGTCGACAGTAGTCTGCGTGAGTCGGCAGTAGTCTGCGCGTGTCGGCGCGTGTCGGCAGTCTGCTCTGGTCGGGACTCTGGAGGATGAGTATTACTGTAGAAGGTAAAGAAGCAGCGTTGCGCATATCTAGTAATGTATGTTAACTGTCATACAATTTCTTTAAAAAAATGTCCCTATAATAATTTTTATAATATAAAGTAATTTTTTTAAAAAAAAGGCATTCATTTCAATTTAAATATTTTATTCAATGGATTATCTTTCCTTTCATGAATCACAAAGCATAGGCCAGTATTGCACGGAGCTGAGCCGAAAATTTATTAGGTAAGAGCAGATATATTCGCAGTTTTTATTGAGGTAAGAACTTTTGCTTTTTTATTCAGAGTACAGGGCCGTGGCGCATCGTTGCTGTCGTCATAAAATTTATCAGGTTACTGAATTTTTTTATTATTTTCGGGTTTAGGAATTGAATTTTGTGGTTACTTTAAATGTGAATGCATTTCTGCACGGAGACTATAAATGGGAACCAATTTTGTTCAGAGGTGACAATATTTAAAAAAAAAATCATTTAATTAATATTTACGTGGGGAGGTTACACTTGGTTCATGGTTCATTTTCATTTTTATTAATATTTACGTGGGGAGGTTACACTTGGCGACATCCGGCCAGGATCGTATTTCTTTGTGAATCTTCTGATAAGTAGTCATATATCTGCTCTTATTTACTTAAATATAGTTTGCATCTGGCGCAAAGCATTTACTAATTTGTCACTCTTTCTTTCACAGATCATCGGCAATTTATTGCTCTTTGTTGTAATTGTTTGTTCCATTTTTTTTGCTTTGTCTTTTTTTCATTTGTGCTTAATTTTGATTTGTGAAAAATGCCGCGAAAAACTGTTAACAGTACATCGCGATGTGCAAAGAGTGAAATAGCCGACTCGAATAATTTGACCGATAATACTTGCGACAACCTGTGTAATGATGACAATCCTCCATTTACAGACAATCAGTGCCTACCGACCACTAGTAATGATTTTGATCCTAATGATGAACAAATAAATTCAATTGAGTCCTCTGTTATTTTAACGACAATTAATGACGCGGGACGTTCTGTTACAATGAACGCTGCCCAGCTTGACACACCCGGTTTGCAAAATTTACATAATGAACAGATAAATTTTTCTAACGAAAATGAACAGTGTACTCAAAGTACGACAGATTTATTTGATTCCGATTTAGTGACCAACAGTGCACATTCGTTTGACAAACCTTTTCAAGAATTACAGAATGACCAAATGGTTACAGAAAACGTGACAATGGCAGGTATGCCATCAAACAGCACAGAGAATAGAGTGGGTAATATTGGCTTGGATCAAATTATGGCAGTATTGCTACAACAGAGTGAAAATTCCAAACAGTCAAAGAAAAAACAAGACAACAATTTCAAACAACTTAATGAAAAACAAGACAATATTAATGAAAATTTCTAATAACTTCGTGAACAGATTACAGCCGTTGCTGCGCAATGTCATGATACTAAGGAACAATTACGTGAGGAAATTATGGCTTGTGCTAGGAAAAGTAGTGGAGAAATTAGATCTGTTGCTCAAGAATTAAATAATAGACATGCAGCTACAATTAAATTACTTAGAGACGAAATTAGTGCAGTCGGTAAACAATGCTCTGAAAACGCAGCACATTTATGCGACGAGTTTAAATTAATGTCAGCAGAACTTTCACGCACACTGGATGCAAAAGTAGACGTGAAATTTGACCAACAGAACAGCCATATTGACGAACGCTTTAATCACCACCTACAAAACAGTGAAACGCGTTACCGTAAATTCATACAGGAACAGAATAAAGTAAAGCGACAAGTCATGGAAACAATTACTGCACAGAGACAGGAAGATAAGCGTAAATTGTTTACGAAGGCGAAAACATACGTAGACAACAATATTGTTACAGTATCAAAAATGGTTCAAATGGCTCTGAGCACTATGGGACTTAACATCTATGGTCATCAGTCCCCTAGAACTTAGAACTACTTAAACCTAACTAACCTAAGGACGTCACACAACACCCAGCCATCACGAGGCAGAGAAAATCCCTGACCCCGCCGGGAATCGAACCCGGGAACCCGGGCGTGGGAAGCGAGAACGCTACCGCACGACCACGAGATGCGGGCTGTTACAGTATCAGACGAAATTAATTCTATCAAACAGTTGAACACCGAATTGCGTGATGAAATTTCCGATCTTAAATCAAAAAGGCAGTGACCGACAGACGCGAACAATTAGAACTAATACAGGATCCCGATGCCATCAAAGCAGACGTTAAAAATTGAATGAAACCACGCGTAAAATACAAGAACAAATTAATGCTTGTGACAATAAAAACGATGATCAGGTAAAAGCAATGACTGAAAAATATGATGAATTGGCCAGTCGTGTTGATGTTATCGAAAGTAATAATGACACCAAATCAGACGATACGTCACCTGTTTTGTTTAATCAAACACTCGAATTCCAAAATTTACAGCAGACGATGAGTGAGATAGGTTCGTCCAATAATACATTACGTAGAAAATTGTCAACTTTACAGCAAGAAGTGACAGAGATGAAAAATGTTTCAGTCACTAACACGTCACAGCATACGCCACTTTGCGAACATTTGTCAGACTCACACAGCGAGTATAATTTAGGTAATTTACAGAGAGTACGTGAGTTAGATTCAGAACAGTCACAGACAAATAGATTCTCATACAATCCTGAACCTGTTCAGACATACAGAGACGATAATGTTGATTATAAGCAATTTTTATCCCTAAAAAAATCTAAGGTAGTTAAACATGACAGAGCACAGGTACACACTTTGGACTGGATACGACAATTTGCTTTTGTATTTTTATCATCTTGGCCTGTAACGCAGAAACTAGAATTGGATTGGATACAACAACTTGCTTTAGAATTTTCACCGCCATTTCCTCTAATACAGAAACTAAAATTTATTTGTAGGGCGTAATTGACCTCAGGAGATTCATTACACTTCCATGAATATATGCCGTAGCATGCACAGGGCCCCGAGCCGTAGTAGAGCTATTTCATTTTTTAATTTTCTGCACTGCTGCCTTCTCTTCTACTATCCTTTATATCTATCAAAACAGCTCTTCAACTATCGATCTATCTATGATTAAGAATGTGTAAGGAAAACCTGATATGACAAATTTTACCGAAAGTGACAGTTCTCTTTAGACACTCCCAAAATGACAACTACCGCCGTAATTTTAATAACAGATAAAATTGTAGTCATCAGTATGTACAACATTTTCAGCAATCGTCAAAATTATCAGCAACCGCATTTTGGTAACAATAGAGGTTTTTCTCAACAACAGCATCGAAACCAGCCGGTTAGCATACCTAACCAACAATGCAGTCTGCAAGGTCAACCAAGCTTTAATGTTTCGCCGCCTACACGTATAGCGTCAGCTCCAACAAACAGTAACGCACAGCAACAAGGGAATCAGTACGTACAGAAAACACACCATTTCAATTCCTATCGGAATGCACCGTATAGGAATGACTATCATGACAGACGTAAAAGTAATGAGCACAATTTTCAGCGTACGTTTAATAACAGTCGGTCCTATCAGGAGCAAAATCGTCCGCAACAACATACACTCCTGGAAATTGAAATAAGAACACCGTGAATTCATTGTCCCAGGAAGGGGAAACTTTATTGACACATTCCTGGGGTCAGATACATCACATGATCACACTGACAGAACCACAGGCACATAGACACAGGCAACAGAGCATGCACAATGTCGGCACTAGTACAGTGTTTATCCACCTTTCGCAGCAATGCAGGCTGCTATTCTCCCATGGAGACGAACGTAGAGATGCTGGATGTAGTCCTGTGGAACGGCTTGCCATGCCATTTCCACCTGGCGCCTCAGTTGGACCAGCGTTCGTGCTGGACGTGCAGACCGCGTGAGACGACGCTTCATCCAGTCCCAAACATGCTCAATGGGGGACAGATCCGGAGATCTTGCTGGCCAGGGTAGTTGACTTACACCTTCTAGAGCACGTTGGGTGGCACGGGATACATGCGGACGTGCATCGTCCTGTTGGAACAGCAAGTTCCCTTGCCGGTCTAGGAATGGTAGAACGATGGGTTCGATGACGGTTTGGATGTACCGTGCACTATTCAGTGTCCCCTCGACGATCACCAGTGGTGTACGGCCAGTGTAGGAGATCGCTCCCCACACCATGATGCCGGGTGTTGGCCCTGTGTGCCTCGGTCGTATGCAGTCCTGATTGTGGCGCTCACCTGCACGGCGCCAAACACGCATACGACCATCATTGGCACCAAGGCAGAAGCGACTCTCATCGCTGAAGACGACACGTCTCCATTCGTCCCTCCATTCACGCCTGTCGCGACACCACTGGAGGCGGGCTGCACGATGTTGGGGCGTGAGCGGAAGACGGCCTAACGGTGTGCGGGACCGTAGCCCAGCTTCATGGAGACGGTTGCGAATGGTCCTCGCCGATACCCCAGGAGCAACAGTGTCCCTAATTTGCTGGGAAGTGGCGGTGCGGTCCCCTACGGCACTGCGTAGGATCCGACGGTCTTGGCGTGCATCCGTGCGTCGCTGCGGTCCGGTCCCAGGTCGACGGGCACGTGCACCTTCCGCCGACCACTGGCGACAACATCGATGTACTGTGGAGTCCTCACGCCCCACGTGTTGAGCAATTCGGCGGTATGTCCACCCGGCCTCCCGCATGCCCACTATACGCCCTCGCTCAAAGTCCGTCAACTGCACATACGGTTCACGTCCACGCTGTCGCGGCATGCTACCAGTGTTAAAGACTGCGATGGAGCTCCGTATGCCACGGCAAACTGGCTGACACTGACGGCGGCGGTGCACAAATGCTGCGCAGCTAGCGCCATTCGACGGCCAACACCGCGGTTCCTGGTGTGTCCGCTGTGCCGTGCGTGTGATCATTGATTGTACAGCCCTCTCGCAGTGTCCGGAGCAAGTATGGTGGGTCTGACACACCGGTGTCAATGTGTTCTTTTTTCCATTTCCAGGAGTGTATTATCATGAATGAACCAGACAGTAGATATCATCCCGAACGTAATACGTCAGGACGAAATAACAGAAGAGTACAAATAGTGGAAATGCCACAGCATCCTCCCGCAAATCACAGCACGTCAGAAAGAATTTGACTAGATACAGTATAGGTTGCATCTTCCAGCAACGTAAGCAATACTTCAGATACACAGAATCTTGTTCACGAAAATGTTATTTGAAACATGCCTTGTTGAATGCACCTCTTTTATCACATCCAGATCTTATTAGAAATTTCTCCATTGCCACCGACAGTTCTAACACCGCTTTAGGTGTACACATTTTTCAGGAAATTGAAGAAGATGGCACTACAGTAATTAAAAAACATCGCCTTTGCAAGTCGCATTGTGTCACCTGCTGAACGCAATCATTCTGTTACAGAACTTGAAATATTATGTGTTGTTTGGGCATTTAGGAGATTTCGGCATTTTCTTTATGGAAGACATACGACCGTTTATACAGACCATAGAGCGATACAGTTTTTACTTTCCGCTAAATTTACACACGACAGATTAAGTAGATGAAAACTTTATTTACAGGAATTTAATTTTACAATTGTTCACATTCCCGGGACACAAAATATTGTAGCAGACACACTATCCCGTTCTCTTACCAACAATCAGCAAGACATCGCAACCAACTTCTGCAAAGCAAATTTCAGCGTCATGTACATTCAACAAGTTGCATTTGAAAATTTGATTTCCTCGTCATTACAAGACATAGCACAAGAGCAGAGTAAAGACAACGTATGGAAAGAGATTAAACACCTTTGGCAAGATAGGAATAATGTTACCATTAGAAACCATTACACTGTACACAATGATATTCTGTTTCGCCGCTCTCACCCTGACAGCAACAATTGGTTATTATGTATTCCTGACGAGCTTGTTAACAAATTAATTTGGTATACTCATTTAAGTTACGCACATTACGGAGCCAGAAAATGTTTTCTTATACTGAGACAGAACTGTTATTTTACCAACATGGAGAAACGTATTCGACGAGTTTTAGCGTCATGTAAAATCTGCCAGAAAGCTAAGTCAGATACGACTTCACATATTACTACATTACATCCCACTGTACCTGTTAAATTGAGACACATGGCCGCTGTAGACATTTTTGGTCCGATTCCCAGAACTAATAGAGGTTTTTGCTACATATTTGTCGCTGTTGAACTCACTTCAAAATTTGTTACCTTCACTCCGTTACGCAAAGCTACTGCTAAAACTGTTTCGAAAGCATCTGTAAAATATTTTCTATTTCATGTAGGGCATGTATTGAAAGTAATTTCCGACAATGGATCACAGTTTCGATCTGCTATATGGAGACGTATGTTACGAGCTAGAAACATTTCTCCGATCTATATATCCAGGTACCATGCTTCTTCGAACCCTTGTGAACGATTAATGAAAGAAATTGGTAAACTGTGTAGAATATACTGCCATAAAAAACATATTGATTGGGACACACACATACTCTCATTCCAGGATGTAATTAATTCCATACCAAATGAATCTACTATGCTATCTCCGTCTGTTATACTGAAAAATGTTGCACCACCTAACAAAATTAAAGAATTAGTAACCTTTCCTACATCTTGTCGACTACGATACCATGAAATAATTGACATTGCGCTGAACAACATCAAAAGTGCCGCAGAGCGCCGGAGAAGACAGCAAAAACAGGTTTGTACACGCAGTGACTTTCACATTGGACAGAAGATATTAGTACGCACACATTACTTATCTAATAGAGGAAAACGTAGATGTAGTAAATTTGAGCTTCTACATGCAGGTCCATATCGAATTCGCAGCATTCCTCCCCCCAATGTAGTACACGTCGAAACTTTGAGAAACAGAAAAACCAAAGGGAATCACCATAACTCCAACATCAAACCCTTTATTGAATGAACATACTTTATGATTTATCACACTGTAATGCCATTTCAGTTTTTTTTATGGCCACTTATGCAATTATATTCACATGAACACATTATCAAGGTAAGGTTAGCAGGTCGCTTTTCTTGTCGTTACACATCAGACCGTGCACATTTTTTCAGATAAACTTACATATTTTATGACCAATTATGCGTTTCTATCTAGTGACATATTAATTTTATCAAATTCTTTCTCCATTAAAGTCTTCAACTCTCGCCTCTATCAACTACACAACATACAAGTGAACAAAGAGAGGCATTTCTTGTTGTTACACATTAGAGCGATTACATTTTCCATTTTTCATGTATGTATGTTTTACTGTTTTGTTTGTATGCACTATGAAATATTTAATATATAAGAAACACCAATTGACTTTGACATTTTGCCTTACGATATCTCAACATCGTGACTATTTTACATTTTTTTGCTGCTACATTGTGATACTCTGTGTACATTTTTGCACCTGAACACTGTCTATGTTTTTTGACATATTACGTTTTGTGTCATGCTATGCTGTATGCTCAATTATATCACTAGAAACCAGCTTTTATTTAGTGGGTATATGATTTAAATGCAAGACATTAATCATTGTTCATCATTTTCAGACAGAAATAACGTGTAAAAGAAATAAATTATGGGAATTTCACTTTCGGAATGAACGAAATAAGATACAATACCTCGTCACGAAGAGTAAATGGATCAGAATTAACAAGCATTAACAAGAATATACTATACACATCGTATAATAGCAGTCTTAACTAATTTTTTCTTTCAGAATACGAGGCGATTGATGCAGGCTGGCAGACAGAACTACACATCTTAGTTTTAGTGTTGAAATATGCTAGAAATAAGGAACTCTATACTATGAATAGTTGTATAATGAAGTGACTTTTTTTGCAGATGAATAGTGATGCAGAATATGCTAATATGGATAATGAAGTTTTTCTTTACAGGTGATGATAATAATGGAATTATGGTGATATGGGTAATGAAGTTTTTCTTTGCAGGTGATGATAGTAATGATAATGAAGTTTTTCTTTGCAGATGAAAATACTGATGAAGTTTATATATTTACTGTTAGTTAAGAAATGCTATGTAGTTATTTAGGTATTTGTTGCAGTTCGTTTTGACAGTATGTCTTATGTCGCATGGTATGATGACTGAAGGTTTTGGAAAGGACAGCTAGAGAACATGTATATTTAATACACATTTCACTACCTGTTAAGTCGAAGTTTACTACTTTTCAGCATAATATGCGTTTCTTCCTTCAGTTTAATAATTCATTTTGTATATTTTGCAGGAGAAATTATTCATGAAATTAATGTGCTATAAGCAGTTGGTCATTAAACCTGTGTCATTCATGAATGTGATCACATATACTCTACTTGTTTCATAACCTTGCTACAGCTGACTCATGACGAATGACATTACACATCTTCATTTGCAGCAATAAGTCAATAAGTCAAATGCACATTTTATTATGCCCCAGCAATTAATTGTCGATCCCAACGCAATGCATTGCTAGTACAAAAAAAAAAATGTATTACCAGTCCCAAATACACTCCTGGAAATTGAAATAAGAACACCGTGAATTCATTGTCCCAGGAAGGGGAAACTTCATTGACACATTCCTGGGGTCAGATACATCACATGATCACACTGACAGAACCACAGGCACATAGACACAGGCAACAGAGCATGCACAATGTCGGCACTAGTACAGTGTATATCCACCTTTCGCAGCAATGCAGGCTGCTATTCTCCCATGGAGACGAACGTAGAGATGCTGGATGTAGTCCTGTGGAACGGCTTGCCATGCCATTTCCACCTGGCGCCTCAGTTGGACCAGCGTTCGTGCTGGACGTGCAGACCGCGTGAGACGACGCTTCATCCAGTCCCAAACATGCTCAATGGGGGACAGATCCGGAGATCTTGCTGGCCAGGGTAGTTGACTTACACCTTCTAGAGCACGTTGGGTGGCACGGGATACATGCGGACGTGCATTGTCCTGTTGGAACAGCAAGTTCCCTTGCCGGTCTAGGAATGGTAGAACGATGGGTTCGATGACGCTTTGGATGTAACGTGCACTATTCAGTGTCCCCTCGACGATCACCAGTGGTGTACGGCCAGTGTAGGAGATCGCTCCCCACACCATGATGCCGGGTGTTGGCCCTGTGTGCCTCGGTCGTATGCAGTCCCGATTGTGGCGCTCACCTGCACGGCGCCAAACACGCATACGACCATCATTGGCACCAAGGCAGAAGCGACTCTCATCGCTGAAGACGACACGTCTCCATTCGTCCCTCCATTCACGCCTGTCGCGACACCACTGGAGGCGGGCTGCACAATGTTGGGGCGTGAGCGGAAGACGGCCTAACGGTGTGCGGGACCGTAGCCCAGCTTCATGGAGACGGTTGCGAATGGTCCTCGCCGATACCCCAGGAGCAACAGTGTCCCTAATTTGCTGGGAAGTGGCGGTGCGGTCCCCTACGGCACTGCGTAGGATCCTACGGTCTTGGCGTGCATCCGTGCGTCGCTGCGGTCCGGTCCCAGGTCAACGGGCACGTGCACCTTCCGCCGACCACTGGCGACAACATCGATGTACTGTGGAGACCTCTCGCCCCACGTGTTGAGCAATTCGGCGGTACGTCCACCCGGCCTCCCGCATGCCCACTATACGCCCTCGCTCAAAGTCCGTCAACTGCACATACGGTTCACGTCCACGCTGTCGCGGCATGCTACCAGTGTTAAAGACTGCGATGGAGCTCCGTATGCCACGGCAAACTGGCTGACACTGACGGCGGCGGTGCACAAATGCTGCGCAGCTAGCGCCATTCGACGGCCAACACCGCGGTTCCTGGTGTGTCCGCTGTGCCGTGCGTGTGATCATTGCTTGTACAGTCCTCTCGCAGTGTCCGGAGCAAGTATGGTGGGTCTGACACACCGGTATCAATGTGTTCTTTTTTCCATTTCCAGGAGTGTAATACTACCAGTTTAAAAGAGTTACGAGTAATACTGAATGATGTTTTCTAATAACAGACTTTGAGTAACAGTTCCAGAGTGTTTTCTTTTTAAATATGTCATATGTCACTTGAATGATGAGTTCTGAGTAATAGTGAATGATATTTCGTAATAATGCATGCATGCTCCACACTCTTTAACTCCTGTTTTGACTGATGACTTCTGATGATTTGTAACTGGCCAATGAGTGCCAATAATTATTTTAAATATGTCATATGTCACTTGAATGATGGAAAATGTTTTGTAATATTCAATACTTGCTGGCCAATGAA
Source organism: Schistocerca cancellata (assembly GCF_023864275.1). Classification (NCBI taxonomy): domain Eukaryota; kingdom Metazoa; phylum Arthropoda; class Insecta; order Orthoptera; family Acrididae; genus Schistocerca; species Schistocerca cancellata. The sequence continues at coordinate 447,836 of NW_026046754.1, read as the reverse complement.
TGCCACTGCTTCTTATATTTTAAATTTGTATTATGACACTTTTATGCTATATATATGAATACTAGTAGCTTGATGCTACACTCATTAGCTCCTGTGTTGAATGATGACTTCTGATGGTTTGTCACTGGTCAATGAGTGCCAATGTTCTCTGTAAACAGATAACTTATGAACATTATTCTGTAATACTTCATACATGGTACAGAAATGTTCAGTAATTGGGCGATGAGTGCCTCCATTAATCAAATCAGTTGATAGACTAATAATTATCAAAGATGACTGGCGTAAGATTTAATGTCCTTTACCTTCTGATCTAATTACCAGAAATTACTGTAATATCCGTTTGTCCTGTCTATCCTCATGCTCATGGAGCACTATATTTGGTTTTTGCACTAATTCTACGTTGGTGTACCTTACAAGAAGTGGTGTTGACACGACATACTGTCCACCACCTTGAGCGATGGAAATGTTATTATGATCCCACTGTTTGGTGTACCTAATGTACTACCAAAATGATAACATGGAATATTACTACGACATTTCAGTGTCTTGCCTACACTGATTAATACTTCTGGGAAAAGAACTTCAGATCGTCTCACTTGGTGTTGTGCTTCTGTAGAAAGATATGGACTTTCAGTGCAGCTGCGTGCAACCTAATGTGCTACAACCATGATGAAATCCTTCCCTTTCCTATCCTAGTTCTTGTAAAATAGTAAAAAAAAGAAAAAAACTACAGTGCGTGTGCACTTTATGTCGTTTGTTAATACGATTTGTATTCATTGCGTATACATTTTATGATTTGCTGATATGTTCTGAACTACAGTGCGTTTGCACTTTATGTTATTTGTTAATATGATTTGTGCTCATTGCCTATACATTTTGTGATTTCCTGATATGTTTTGTACTACAGAGTGTGTGCACTTATGTCATTTGTTAATATGTTTTGTACTCATTGTGTATACATTTTGTCATTGCTTGATATGTTCTGTACTCAGTGCATGTGCACTATATTTTATTTCACGTTCTGCACTTATATATATGTCTATATTCTTTGATTGTAAACTTAGTTAATTAAGAAAAATTTGTTGCTCATGGCAAGTCCAATTGACTCACCATCGCTGCCAAATTTTTGCCCCCCCAGTGGAGGTATGCGATGTATGCGCTGCCTGCAACAGGTAAGACTTAGGAGAGTCTCTGACCAGAGAGCAGTATGTAGTTAGTTGTTGCTTGTCGCTAGTCGACAGTAGTCTGCGTGAGTCGGCAGTAGTCTGCGCGTGTCTGCGCGTGTCGGCAGTCTGCTCTGGTCGGGACTCTGGAGGATGAGTATTATTGTAGAAGGTAAAGAAGCAGCCTTGCGCATATCTAGTAATGTATGTTAACTGTCATACAATTTCTTTAAAAAAATGTGCCTATAATAATTTTTATAATAAAAAGTAATTTTTTAAAAAAAAAAGGCATTCATTTCAATTTAAAGATTTTATTCAATGGATTATCTTTCCTTTCATGAACCACAAAGTATAGGCCAGTATTGCACGGAGCTGAGCCGAAAGTTTTTTAGGTAAGAGCAGATACATTCGCAGTTTTTATTGAGGTAAGAATTTTTGCTTTTTTATTCAGAGTACAGGGTCGTGGCGCAGCGTTGCTGTCGTCATAAAATTTACCAGGTTACTGAATTTTTTTATTATTTTCGGGTTTAGAAATTGAATTTTGTGGTTACATTAAATTTGAATGCATTTCTGCACGGAGACTATAAATGGGAACCAATTTTGTTCAGAGGTTACAATATTTAAAAAAAATTCATTTAATTAATATTTACGTGGGGACGTTACAAACTGCTCTTCCAAGTCCTATGTCTGACAGAATAACGTCATCGGAAAACGTTAAGGTCCTTATTTCGTCTCTCTCTGTTTTAATTTCTATTCCAAATTTTGCTATGGTTTCCTTAACTGCTTGCTCAATGTACAGATTGAATAACTCCGGGGACTGGCTACATACCTGTTTCTCTTCCTTGTCAAGCACTGCTTACCTTTCATGTCCCTCGACTGTTATAACAGTTGTCCGGTTTCCGAACAAGCTGTAAATAGAATTTCGCTCCATATTTTAAATTAATGCTATGCTAAAGACACATCTGTCATGGTAAATCCTTGTGGCGTAGTCGCAGTGGAAACAGGCGGTACTGTTAGCACTATTAACAATTTTATCTATCGTTTTTTCTTGTATAATCGAAAATCCGCCAGAAGGAATGTGTGCGTTGGAACGACATTGTTAAATGCATTTTAAATCGTTAGTATGAATACTATGGTAAATGTGAATTCGTAACTGACTTTGAGGGATAAAACTGTTTTATCAATCGGCTTTTCTGTTCGCGTGTTGAAAGAGAGGCAAATGACTTAGATTACCATGCTATAGATCGTATTCGATACGCTATAACCCGTTTAACGAGCCAATAGACGGTGAGGCACAACGTGCAGTTAACGTATTCCTTAACGTTACGGAAGATCGATGCTGTTATGGAATGCAAAAATGGGGAACCCGATCTAGACGGAGGGGATGTCGCTGCCGTAGCGCATGCGCGAATGACACCATATGCCGACAAAACGCGAGCGGTCGCGGACAATAGGTACGCTTATGCATTTAAATCGGTTGGAACGGCGAGATAGCGCGCATTTGTGACACTCCATAACCCGCGCGCGCTGTTTTCGGGCGTGTATCAGCGGCGCCACGCTGCAGCCGCAGCCGTCCCTATCAGCTGTTGTCCACGCAGTGCGGCGGGCGTCAGATAGATGGCATCGCAGGCGCGCTGCATCAGATAGCAGAGAGCGCTGAGAGTAAATCATTATCTGTCTGTAGATGCGGGAAGCGATGTCAGATACGGGGCGGCGACTGGACAGTTCGTTGTTGTCATCCGTCATTGGACTGACGGACTTGTCCGAAACCGCGGCAGTTGAAGGGATTAATGGGCTGTTCCTCTTAAATTTCGATGTCAATATTGTAATTTAGCTGCTGAAAAATTAATGGGCCATCTGTCAAACTGTCAGGTTTTAACACATTTAGGTAATTAGACATACTACTCCATTTATTTTAGTTCTAATAGAATATGATGGAACCATGAAATACAACTTTGGATGGGGGTCTTAACGTCTGGCAATAAACATTACGTTGCTGTAAAAATCCTTTCTGTGCTGTGATCAGCGGACGTTTGTCTTGTAACACAATGATTTGTTCTCGATCATCATCAGTCTGTAATGTTATTTACCAGCTTTTTCGTTTACCCAGATACATTGATCACTTTCGTTCGCTACAGTACTTTGGTCTTTTCCTTTTTCCATCATACATAAACAGAGTCTTTTTGGAATTATAGTATGAACTACCAGTCTTTCCAAAATACAGACCAGGTTATTATTGCTATCAGTGAGAATAATGATCAAAGAATTTGTTCCTCATACAACTTGCAGACACGTGATAACAATACGGATGTGATGGTATTTTACAGGTACTAAAACAAAATTATATACAGAATTGTAAAAAAAAAGGGCAACAAAAATTTTAAGTTCTTCAGGTACAATACAGCTCATGAAAACAAAATGAAGTTCCAACGTAGCATAAAAAATTCGAACTTAACGGATGACACTAATAGATGAACCTTACGAAGGAAAGTACGGAAAGAGACACATCTGAAATTTTACAAAACTCTTGTCATTTCCTGTTGTAATGGCTGGAAACAAAACCTGGATAACAGAAAAGATACACTAAGAATCCAGCGTGTGGAAATGAGATTTCTTAGACATTTAACAGTGTGCACAAGATCGAAAAATGAACACAGACAAAGAACAGAATTAGGATTAATGCAAGTGAAAAAAACTAGAAGACTACCGAAGGAAATGGAAAGCAGACATCATCAGGATGGAGGATGACAAACTACCAATCAGTGATATACAAATATATACAGATACAAACCGACAGGACGAAGAAACGCCATGGAAACCAGATGGAAGAACTTAAAGTAAGTTCTATAAGTAGGTGTAACAGGCGAAGCGTAACAGGTGCAGAAGAAGAGGAAGAAGAAGAAGAAGAAGAAGAAGAAGATGATGATGATGAAGATCGTGTTTTTCCTTCAGATGAGACACTAATCCGTTAGTCCCAAGGTATCCATCCCTGAATGTGTAGGCATCTTTTTAATTTTCTGATGACAGCGAGGGGCACTTGGAGAATACGCATTGCCCCATACGCATTGCCCCTCTGGCAAGATTGTCTTCTTCTTCTTTTTATGTTTTCTGCATTAGGCCAACTGTGGCCTACTCCCTTTTTTTCTCGGTCTGCCAGGATCTCTTTTCCTTTTCGGTTTAAAGTTCTTTATATGACATGATAGTCTCCTTAAACCTAATCGTTGTAGATGTTCGTTCACTCCATTTCTGTTTTCACACAGTTTTTCTTTCACACTCTAAATTTTCAATTCCCTTCGAATATCTTGAGTTCGTATTTGATCTGTTTCTTTACATCCATTCACTGCTCAAAGAAATCTCATGTCTACTTCTTGTCATTATTTTTACTGTCTTCTCACTACCGACGATTCACTTCCATGTGATGGAGTTGGCAATTCAACGCTTTATAAAATTTCAGTCTTTTTTATTTCCGTATTTTATTCTTTAAAGTATTTCACAGATAATTTCAAATCTGCTCAACTTGATCTGCATATGTTCTTTGTGTTCATACGATATTTTACGTGCAAGATAGTTGAAATATTTTACCTTTTCTGGTGTGTTTACGTCAACTACTTAGTTCTCACTGAACACTCTATGCAAAAAGGTATTGACTGATTTAGAACAAGGTATTTTCATATTATATTCTTTACATATCTTATTTAGTTCATAGATTCTTCCTAATGAAGATTATTTAGCATTTTATTCCTTCGATCTGTTATGAAGTGTAAGGTGTGTTTCTACACGTATTCCGTGTGCGTGGGTGTAACGAGCCCTTGTACAGTACGGTGTTGTGTTGTTGCAAGGAAGACGCTGAAATCCAGCGCCGGCATACAGCCTACTCCTCTCGAATAGTATCAAGAAGCCGGCCGTGGTGCCCGAGCGGTTCTAGGCGGTACAGGCTGGAACCGCGCGACTGCTACGGTCGCAGGTTCGAATCCTGCCTGGGGCATGGATGTGTGTGATGTCCTTAGGTTAGTTAGGTTTACGTAGTTCTAAGTTCTAGGGGACTAATGACCTCAGAAGTTAAGTCCCATAGTGCTCAGAGCCAATTGAAACAAGTACCAAGAGGGCCGCCGAACGTAGCGTCCCCGTTTGACTGACGTATCACCATCAACAGTGTAACATGTCCCCATGACGTTACAGGTTTAACCCAGGATATTGACGCTCCGACTGGCGACCGGGCCTGCATTATTGACTTTGAATACAGAGGCGAACAGCTTTTCAGTACACCTACAAATCTTGTGGCTAGGTCATTTCCAGTGACATGCCTACTAAAATTTACAGTAATAGCAGCTCTCGGTCGCAAAAAAGGAGTCTTTATGATCTAGGTTTCGGCACTGCTACGAGTTCGTTCATCGGAAGTAAAATTCTCGAATTGGCCTATACCATAATTAAAAATTATGGGAAAGAAAATAATTGTTAAGTGTAAATACTAGCTAGTAGTACAAAAAAGAAACAGTGCTTACATGTCACGTATTAAGCTAAATATCAAGCGATAAAGCTTTAGTTACAAAATTTTTAAAACAGAATACGCAAAGGGCAAGCCACTAAGGGCTGTTCACATGCGTCGAGCTACGGTAGCGTCAGACTGAGGGGCCCGCGTTAGCATTTGCGGGCAGCTGAACGTTACACCAAGAGTGTCATCTAGTAGCCGCAGATACAAATAGGATACTTTACATTAGCAATGTAGACAGACGAATGTTTCGATGAACGTCATTTTGTGCGTGAAGTAAAAGGCAATAACTTTATCTGACAGTAGCAGACACGGTAGCAACTTGTCTACATAAGAGCTTATAAATACACATGAACGGCTGTAAACGCCATTATAGAAACACAAAAGGAACTGAATAACTCAGGGATCAGAAAAGAACGTTATAACATGAAATGTAGTTAATCTAAAGTATTTAAAAAACAAAAAATTATGAGTCGACTTCGACAGAAAAAATATGTCGGAAACGGCACGAGGGCAAACGATGTCAGATATCAAGTAACGCCTTTATACCGTTGAAGAAACTTATTAAGTAATTGTAGCTGCTCATTAAGAATGAGACCATCATTACAAGAAAGATGTTTAAATATTTCTAGTTCTTCGAGAATATTTAATCTACGGCCTTTCTTCTTAGTGTGCAAAATGTCGTTATCGTGAACAGCTTTGGGTGCGTGACCTGTAATCGGAATGTGGTCGGCAAAAGACGAATTTTGGGTTCTAGTGCCAATTTTTCTTAAAAGATGTTCTTTGTATTTGATTGTAAAGGCACGTCCTGTTGTCCTATGTAGTAAGAAGAACAGATGTTGCAAAAGATCTTATAGACACCAGAGATTATCAAATGGGAATAGGTCGACTTTAAATTATGAATAAAATATTTTCAAATTATTGTTGGTAGAAAAGGTAACAAAACAGTTGCATTTATTTTCTGAAATGACTTGAATTTTTTTCTACGTTCCTAAGCGTTTCTTTCAAGGGAATGTGTGTAAAAATTTTTTGATGTCTAGTGAAAACAATTTAGTATCTGGGCTGCATTCTAAATCTTTTATTTTATAGATTAAGGTGTGACGATTGCGGATGGAATAATTGTTCTGGAAGACAGAGTTTCATACAGAAATTTGGGTACATCATGGTAAGCGCTGTTCACACTATTAGAAATCGGGCCTATCGATTGGTTAGGCTTGTGAACTTCGAATTGAGACCGAAGTTTTGGGAGCTGAGGGTTCATGTTGAAAAACATTTTCTTATAAAAAGGTCTGAGTAAAAACATTGTTTCACTGATAGCTGATCTGACTTCTTCTTGTAATTCCGGAGTGGGATCCTCATGCGGTTCCGAAAGATTATTTTCATTAAAAAGATCTAAGGTTTTAGAAATGTTTTCAGAATTGTAGGCAATAACCAAAGAGCAACCGTAGACAGTTATTAAAGCACCAGCCTCTTTAAGTTTATTACAGTATTAATAGATTTAACCAACTTCCTATCGTAGTGCGCAACATTTTGAAAACCGCCCGTGTTCTTACTGAGAATGTTAGCTAAGTCAAGGACAATTCTAGTTTGACATAAATTATCGATTTTTATACAATCAACCCCCAATTTTTAGTTCGACAAGTATCTTTTCTATTACACTTTTGTCTGACAAGTCGGGCATGACTTTGTATTTTAGGCCTTTTTCAAGTAAGGCAGTTTCATTCTGCGTAAAATTAATGTTAGTCTTATTTAAAATTCTTTTATAAAATACATTACTGCTATTCTTAAAAGTATTTTGTCAATATTCTTCAGCTGGAAACAGACAAAAATAAAAAAGAAGGCCTTAGATTAGATGTTCTCGATGAACTAGGAATTTCTGAACATCATTCTCGTAATGATGGTCTCATTCTCAATGAACAGCTACAATTACGTATTAAAAGCTTCTCCAATGGTATAAAGCCGTTACTTGGTATCTGATTTCATGTTCCCTCTTCCAGTTACCGAAATATTTATTCTGTCGAAGTCGACTCATAGTTTTTTTGTTTTTTAAACACTTTATATTAACTGCATTTCATGTTCTAGCATTCTTTTCTGATCGCCGAGTTGTTCAGCACCCTTTGTGTTTCTAAAATTGCGTTAAACTGTATTTATAAGCTCTAATATAGAGAAGTTGTTACCGTGTCTGCTACTGTCAGATAAAGTTGTTGCCTTTTACTTCATGAACAAAATAGTGTTCATCGCAACATTCGTCTGTCTACATTCTTAATGTTAAGTAGTCTGTTTGTATTTACAGCTACTAGATGGCACTCTTGGTGTATTGTTCACCTGCCCGCAATTGTTAACGCGCGCCCCTCAGTCTGATGCTACCGTAGCTCGACGTATGTGAACAGCCCATAGTAGCTTGTCTTTTATGTATTCTGTTTTAAAAATTTTGTGACTAAAGCTTTATCGCTCGATATTTTGTTTCATACGTGACATGTAAGAACTGTTACTTTCCTGTACTACTAGCTAATACTTACACTTAATTTTTTTTCTTTCCTATAATTTTATAATGATGTTATAGGCCAATTTGCAAGTTTTACGTCCGATGAAGACACTCATAGCAGTGCCGAAACCTAGTTCAGAAGACTTCTTTTTTGCGACCGAGGGTTGCTATTTCTGTTAATTTTACTTTGTAAACGGTCGCTGATCACGCAGCCATGTTCAAAACTCCACTCTGCACCCCCATAGTGGTCTTTAGCATTTTCCTCTCCTTTCGTTTCACTCTTAAATATTCTGACACTTTTTGGGCGAATGACATCTCACTAGCGCCTGAGTCCGTGGGTGTACGTGTTCTTAGGCAGCAAGTAGCGCTGCTCTAGCTTTTTGATCTGAAAGATTCAGTTCTGGGCACTCTACCTAGAACCGATACATTACGGAATTTAATAATTTTGTCTTGCTCCAGTTGTAGTGCACCGGGAGCTTCGTTGTTGTGATGTGTCCTGTCTGCTCTAGCGACACCTTTAGAGCTGTATTGGGACTAAAATGTTGGAGCTGTCTTATAGTTATGCTAAGACTGCAAATCTGTCAGCCAATTCACAGGGAGGCCAATCGACACTGAGCTTGACATGTAAAACTTCGTTTTCACCCTGTCCTTCCAGCCCGTTATGATAACTACAACTATTCCGATTCACAGCAACGCAGGTGATTGTTAATGCAGGCTGATTTTCTGTTTAGGACAGCAGTTCTTCAGTGTAACGATTTTGACCATATTCTTCGTTGTGTCAGTTTCATAATCCATCAGTGCCTGTGTTTTTCAGTTAGCAACAGATACCTGCTGTGTGTTTAAATTTTAAATTAATTTTATAAACTTAGTGTTTGTTGATTTTTCTCTGGAGACATTGTAGAAGATTCTTGGGTTCAGTCTTTAGCCTGTCAGTCTTTAGTAAGTTATCTTGAAACATCAATCTCGTCCTTGATAAAGCTTCGTGGCTTTATTCGTGACACGTCATGAAAATTTCCAGCGATGTGTGCGACAGTAGCTTTGTGCAGCGCTCAGTGATACTTTGATAATCTTGACTATAAGTATTTTAATTTTAGTTTTTATGTTTTATTTTATTACGTGCTGAAAAAGACAAGCCTCACACAGGTGTTATTTTCATTTGTTTTCTGAAAAAGATTCCAGATATGTCGAGAAAATTCGAGAGTAGAGTAAAAAAGGAACTCTTAAGAAATCGTAAAAGTATTACTATGCTACGCAAAAAAGTACTTTTGAGTGTTCAAAAATACTCTCCTGTACTCTGCAATACACACACGTATTCAAAAATTCCATAATTTTATATACTCTTTCAATTACTTCTTTATAGAACCCCCAGAAAATTCAACAAGATTCGAGAACTTTTAAAAAATTCTTCAACTTTTTAGAACATTCTAAAACCTAGAACATTCGAGAATATTTTAAAGCATTCGGTAACATTCGTGAACGTTAAGGAATATTGATAAAAAATCGACAACATAGCTAAATCTCGACCTTTTCCCTTAAAATGGGTGCGAAAGAGATCGAAGATGTATTTGTCACCATTACAATGTAATGGCGAATATTGACGATACACGGATCTGCAGAAACACAACACCAGTCACCGTACAACCACTGCAGAACACAACAGGGGAGACAATGGTACACTCTAAGAAAAAAAAAAATCTACACAGCACGAAGTAATTACCGAGAGGGACGGAGATCCGTACTTGTGATGTAACTTTACGGACAAATAAAAGATTACAATTTCAGAAAAATTTGATGATTAATTCAAGAAAACAATCTTCACAAATTTAGCAAGTCAATAACGCGTTGGTCCACGCCTGGCCCTTATGCAAGCAATTATGCGTCTCGGCATTGCTTGATAAGAGTTGTTGGATGTTCTCTTGAGGGATAACGCGCCAGATTCCGTCCAATTCGTTGATCAGACCGTCAAAATCCCGAACTGCCCATAATACTCCAATTCTCAATTTGGGAGAGATCCGGCAACCTTGCTGGCCAAGTTAGGGTCTGGCAAGCACGAAAAAAGCCGTGTGCGTGCGGGCAAGGTATCTTGTCATGTTGGGCACCAAAACGGGGTGCAGAATATCGTCGACGTATCGCTGTGCTGTAAGGGTGCCGCAAAAGAAAACCAAAGACGTCCTGCTATGAAATGCAGTGGCACCCCCAGACCATCACTGCTGACTGTCGAGCTGTATGGCGGCGACAGTCAGGCTGGTATCCCACGACTATGCAAGACGTCACCTGATTCATCTTCGCTGGTAATCTGGGCTTAGTTGGAAGCGAGACTTATCACTGAAGACAATTCTATTCCAGTCAATGAGATTCCAGGAGGAATGAGTCCGACACCACTCCTAATGGGCTTGTTGGTATCCTGAGCTCAGCGGTAGTGGGCACAAGAGGCGCCATGAGTTCAGCCCCCTCTTGTGAGCCCCCTGTTAATGGTCCTTGTGGTCGCTGAAGCACAAGTTGCATGTCAGATCGATGATGTTGATGACTACGGGGCTATGAGTGCCTCTCTGATGACTGCTGTGTCCTCATGTTCTGTCGTCTCTCTAGGTCGACCACTTCCTTCTTCAAGCTCTGTTCGGCCATGGTTCACACATTCCTGCCAACATCATCGAATAGTGGCATCAATCCTGTTCAGATGTCGAGCGATTCGCCGACTATTCTAACCGGCTTCTTTAAGCCCAACTGCACGTCCTCTCTCAAATGCTGACATCTGCATATGATATGTCCCTGGTTTATCACGCTTGCCAGATGCGCAGTGAAATTGCCCTTCAAGTACAGAAATTATAGAGCTATACCAAATCACCATAGTCTCAATTCAGCTATATTTAATTTCGCAAAAGAAATCCTTGCTTTTTTCCGCTGTATTCCATTCTTTTTCTATCACAATACTTGCTTATCAACTAAATTTGTTATCGTGTTATTTCTCAGTTCATCCATCGCTTCCTGACGGTATTTCTGAGGGGTGTCTCACCCCTGGAGCAAACTGACCCTTCAAATTAGAACCACAACATCTTAACGTTTAACTTGGGATTTATTTACAGTGATACTAAATGCTAATCATACTGGAAATTTCAGTCCTGCCAATGGAAACGACAGATATAAGCTTAATCCTCGGAATAAATGCTGTTTTTCCTTTACCTTTTCCTGGCGTTATTTCTGCTTCAATTGTATTGTTTGAGCCGACCGCCGTGGCTGACCTGTTTTAGGCGCTTCAGTCCGGAATCGCGCTGTTGCTACGGTCGCAGGTTCGAATCCTGCCTGGGGCATGGATCCGTGTGCTGTCCTTAGGTTAGTTAGGTTTAGTTAGTTCTAAGTTTAGCGGACTGATGACCTCAGATGTTAAGTCCAATAGTGCTTAGAGCCGTTTGAGCCATTTGTATTGCTTGATAACTGTGCGCGACCATTAATTGTTTTGAATTTTTACTTTAATATCGTCGACTACTTCATTTCCTACTACTGAAATGGCTCTTTCATATAACGAAGTTGACTAATTTTGAAAAATATTCTGAAAATCTACCAGTATTACTAAGTGTTACATAAATGGTTTGTAACTTGAATTTGGAGAGTTATACAATCAATCGGGTGAGTGGGTTCACTAATTTGAGAGAAGTCCATTGGTGCGATGTCCTAGTTTGACACCCGTGTTCCCGAAACCTATCCTTGCAGTTTCAAACCAAACCTTCTTCAAGGGTGGAGGATGGAATACTACCGGACCATATAACCTCCATGGACCCACGGAACTGTCTGGTGGAGCTATAGCAACGAGCACGGACAAACCACACTTGCAGTTCAAAAGAAAAACCTTTTTCATTGATGGGAGATGAGGGATCGGGGATGCGACATTCGCTTTCGAAGATTTTTCGGCACGCACAGACACACCACACATACTTATATTACACATGTATTGATTATTTCCTTGCATTTGAAGTATTTCGGAAAACACCACCTCCAGGTCTGTGGCAGAAGGGACATACATTTAATGAAACGTGAAATTAAGCAATGGATGAATAGGTAAGGTAACAAAGTTAGTTTGTTGTCAATTTCATTTTATGTAAAATCCGTGGCTGAGTCATGTCCTTTGTTTCTACCACAGATTTTGCAGATAATCCTTATGGAAAAAGTCATGTCTAAGGAAGAAAAGCTGATATCAAGGCTTTAAGTACCACTGAATAATATGTGAACGTAAACATTTATCTTGTACCTAAATATGTACGTGTCTCATTCCGTAATGGGACCCATAAGTTTCGACGGGCTCTTTCGTTCATCAAATTTGATTTTCGTCGTCTTTACCGGCCTTTGTTCACGGATTGTGGAGTATATACGTGGAATTTCTTACATATTGAATGTCTTATTATACGACAGCATTCTCTGAATGTTAGGTTAAGTGAGAGAGATTTAAATTTGCACATTTCCTTGCACCGGTGATACTTTTCAGTTTCGATTCTCACTTATTCGTCGCAGAGTATTTGGTGATGTTCAGTAGTATTTATTTTTTTCGATCTGAAAATAACAAAAATGTGAGACTTGCAGGCCGTATGAAATCATTCAAAATATTAGTACGAAAAGTGGACTCAGGTTCAAAGAAAACCGTATTTGACGGAGTAGCCCTTTCGTATCGTGTGTGAGGACATTAGAGCATTATGGGCAGAGCTCTACCACCAGCTCGGGATTCTGACAATCTAATGCGTGAGTTCGACAGAATTTGGCACGGTATCCCTTAGGGGGACGTCCAACAACTTTCTCAAGCAATGCCAAGTCGAGTAACTGCTTTCACAAGGACCGGAGGTGGACCAAAGCATTATTTACTTGATCAACTTGTTAAGCTCTTTCTCATGAATTAATTATCCATTTTTTCTGGTGATCAATTTTTTTCGTGATCAGTGTCTCTAATGATGTGCAGTAAATCTACATTCTAAGACAAAAAACCAACGACACGCTACCAAGCAATCATCCGAATGAGACGGAAATAGGTGTTGTGAAGTACATGTACAGAAAAAGAAATGATAACAATTTCAGAAAAATTAGATAATTAATTCATGAGAAAGAGCTTAACAAGTTGATCAAGTAAATAATGCTTTGGTCCACCTATAGTCCTTATGAAAGCAGTTACTCGGCTTGGCATTGCTTGAGAAAGTTGTTGGACGTCCCCCTAAGGGATACCGTGCCAAATTCTGTCGAACTCACGCATTAGATCGTCAGAATCCCCAGCTGGTGGTAGAGCTCTGCCCATAATGCTCTAATGTCCTCAACTGGGGAGAGATCCGGTGACCTTGCCGGTCAAGGTGGGGTTTGGCAAGCACGAAGACAAGCAGTAGAATATCTTCCGTGTGCGGGGAGGCTTCATCTTGCTGAAATGTAAGCTCACGATGACTTGCCACGAAGAACAACAAAACGGGGTGTAGAGTATCGCCCACGTAGCGCTGTGCTGTAAGTGTACTGCGGATACAAAACAAGGGGTCCTGCTATGAAAGCAAATGGCACCAAAGGCCTTCGCTCCTGGTTGTTGGGCGAAAGTCAGGTGGTATCCAGCTACTGTCCGGGGTTTCTCCAGAAACATCTTCAAAATGGCTCTGAGCATTATGGGACTTAACATCTATGGTCATCAGTCCCCTAGATCTTAGAACTACTTAAACCTAACTAACCTAAGGAAATCACACAACACCCAGCCATCACGAGGCAGAGAAAATCCCTGACCCCGCCGGGAATCGAACCCGGGAACCCGGGCGTGGGAAGCGAGAACGCTACCGCACGACCACGAGATGCGGGCAGAAACATCTTCGACCTGTATTCTAATTGACTGCAATAGAATCATCTTCAGTGACGAGTCCCGCCTCGAACCGAGCCCTGAGGACCAACAAAGACATGGCTGGAGACGCCCTGGACAACAAGGGGATATCAGCCCGACTGCGCCCGTCATACGACCCTACACCTGGGGGTAATGGTCTGGGGTGCTATTTCTTTTCAAAGCAGGACGCATTTGGCTTTCAGCTGCGGCAGCCTTACAGCACAGCGGCACCATATCTCTTTCCAGATGAGAACGTTTGGAATATTACAGGAATGACCATCCAGTCAGCTCGGGATATTTGACGATCCAAAGCGGTAGTTTAATAGAATTTGGCACGATGTCGCCTTGAAGGACATCTAACAACTCTATGAACCAATGCTAAGCCGAGTTGCTGCTCCGTGGGGACCAGACATGGCTCAATGTGTTACTGACTTGCTCAATTTATAAATCTCTTTCTCTTGAATTAATAATACAGTTTCTCTGAAATTCTAATCATTTGTGTTCCAGTACATGTACAGGGTGGGGAAAATAAAAATGGCCCAGACGAGTGGATATGGATGGACGTTAATGTATGCACACAAACACAGCATTAACGGAGGAGGAAAGGACCTACCGTAACTTACAGCTGAATGGAGCAACTGCCCATATAGCCGGCTGAACCTTTGATCACATTTACACAATCTTCACGCCTGACAGACTTGTTAACAGAGGTCAGTCTAGTCGCGGCCCTAGCTGTCCACCCAAGGTCACCTGATCTGTCAATGTGCGATTACTTTGTGTTGGAAGCCCTCAAGTCTAACAAGTATTGTAACAACCCTTATACTCCTCAAGAACTGCAACAGACTATTCCGCATGAGAGTGCAGCAATTTCAGCAGTCCAGCTTCGATCCGCCTGCAGCAACTTGCTGATCAGGGCCCAAAAGTGCCAAAAGATGAATAGTGGTCGCTTTCAACATCTGCTGTAGTCAGGTTAGTAATGTATTTCCTCTCCTGTGCTGTGTTTCTTTGTATCCTGGAACGCTGTTCCCTGAGCCTCTTTCATTTGCTCCACCCTGTACATCACATCTATTGATTTCCGTCCCATTCGGATAACTGCTCCGTGGTGTATTGTTTTATTTGTCACAGACTGACAATTCCCGAAGGAACAGATATAGTTGATGACGGTGCAGCTTCTCTAGAATGAAATGATAATTAATCGAAACCCTCAGCTGCCGACAGGTGTTGTTGATATACATCGATGGGGACAGCGGGAAATGTGAGCCCCGAGTGGGACTCGAACCCGGGATCTCCTGCTTCCCAACTGTCCACAACTTACATTCGTAATGTACCTAATAGATATTGGCCCATTCACTCATTACTCGCATGAGACTAAGCTGACGAGTCCCGTAAGAGTTAGGGCAGTGTGCGTATTCACACAGAAGGAGGTCAATGGCCGTGTAGCCCTTAACTTCATATAATTAAGGGCTACCCGGCCATTGACTTCCTTCTGCGCGAATGCACACACTTTCCCAGACCTCTTACGTCAGCTTCGTCTGGCGCGAGTAATGAGTGAATGGGTAAATATCTATTAGGTACACTACGAATGTAAGTTGTGGACAGTTGGGAATGTGGGTCTCACGAGAAACGTGCAAGGGATTACTCCCTGCAGTCGTGCTATCCTCTGTGCCCTCGGTGGCTCAGATGGATAGAGCGTCTGCCATGTAAGTAAGAGATCCCAGGTTCCAGTCCCGGTCGGGGAACACATTTTCAGCTGTCCCCATCAATGCATATCAACAGCACCTGTTGGCAGCTGAGGGTTTCGATTAATAATCGTTTCATTCTACTCTACTTTACTTGCTATGTATTGAGGAAGAAGATGTAATACATTCTGTGCACTCGGCATTAAAAGCGTAGTACCATTTGCAAAGGCCAAGAAATAAGTTACTTGTGAAGTAGTGAGTTTGGAATCGATACCAAGCAATTCATGGAAGGAGGGTAAGCATTTTGGTCTCTAAGTTGCTTCACAGTTCCACTCTGTTTTTAGCTTCAGATATTGTGAGAGGGTCCGTAGTCGCTTGCGGAGAGTCTTGCTGTCAGCCCGCGATGTATCACTCGCCGCGAGGTGGCTAGCGTGCAGAGGCAAGGCTAAAGAAGAAAAGCGTGGCCCTCTCGAGACAGTCATAGACAATCAGGTGTATGTGTTGGTTTATCACTGAGCGGACTGCAGTGCTTCGTCGAAGCTGATTTTACGGCGGGAACGAGGGGGTGTGGTGCCGAAGTATTCTTTAAAACTTGTAGTACACAGCTGTGGCAGCTGAGCAATGTTGTGACATGTTATTAAGCCATTGTGTACTGGCTTACGTGCAGAGAAGACGACATTCGGTATGAAGGAACTTCCTCGTTCCAGCGTTGTAACCGTCTGGCCGGTGGCGGCATTTGGTGGCTCGCTAAAATGGAATCTCTCGATGCTATGCGCCTTTATTTACTATCACATTGAGAAGGTGTTGTGCGGAGATGCGAGGTTATTCTATGTGGTTGAACAGAAATGAACTTTGCTTCGGTATGATACGCGTGAAAATCTGAAGAACCGTAATTTTTTGTTTATTAACTGTGCTTCAATTGTTCACTGTATTTTGTTCTAATGTTAACAGTACAGCTTTATTAGCCTTATGTGAATTTGGTGCGTCAACGCGTCTTGTTTTCATGTGTTTGTTCAAGTTCCTTTGAAAATTATTGCGTGATTTCGATTTGATTAAGTGATCTGAAACGGACCGAGTTTATGGAAGCAGTTTCCAATAATTGTCCCATTAGCTTACCACTGCAACCACTTAGTAACCGTTATGGGATAGCTGTTGCTAGAGTGTATTCCACTTCTCAAATTAAGTAACTTCTCAGTAAATTTACAGGGTCCTTAACTGACGCCGTGTGTATTTTATTTCATGTTGGGTTTTAGAATTTTCTTTATTAAAATATATATTTTATTAGTTATAGGTATTGCCATTGAGTTACAATACTGAGGGTGGGGTGGAGGAGGATTGTAGGCTTGTTAAAGCATTACGTTTGTTGTTAAATGTATGTTTGTTTCTTGCGTTACAAGTTTCCTGTACTGCCCCGCAATCGGAGTGTTCATGATACGGCAGGTGGCCGCTGTTCACATAGTGTGGGGCCTGGAGCCATGCAGTGCCCGTTTGTAACAGACTTCGTAATTGACCGTGTTTTTTTCTTGTTAAACCTGTTTACTTGGTGTAAAAGATGGAATAAATTGTAGTCAGTTTAAAATTTTAGGAGCCGGATCATGCTCTGATGCACTCCCGAGTCTGAACGTAATTTTGTCATTTCTCTGGTGGTTCATGACAGTGCGTGGGCTGTATTTAATTTGTTTAAAATTTAATCTTAAATTAATATACCTACCTGTGCTGGTTAGTATCAAGGATGTTTCGCATTTTCAATTTGCGAATGAAAGAGAGGGACAGTTTAGCTGTATTGGTCACAACGGATTCCAAAAGATTCTTCTTATTCAAAAAATGGTTCAAATGGCTCTGAGCACTATGGGACTTAACATCTGTGGTCATCAGTCCCCTAGAACTTAGAACTACGTAAACATAACCAACCTAAAGACATCACACACATCCATGCCCGAGGCAGGATTCGAACCTGCGACCGTAGCGGTCACACGGTTCCAGACTGAAGCGCCTAGAACCGCACGGCCACAACGGCCGGCCATTCTTCTTATTACCTCTCAGTTCAACGACTGTACCAAAGATGGATTGCCGAACTATAGGGCCAAATACTTTCAAGAAGACGGGAGACATACTGTAAAAGATAACGTATTATGGTTATAGTACGCAAGCAGATTTCTCTGGATATCTCTGTCACTTGTTGTCTTAGCACAGGATCGAGGAAAGCCGTAGTGTTACAGGTCAGTCTGCAATTTCTCAACAGTTAGGAGCAAATGCAGAAGGACAAATTTTACACTGAAGTGCCAGAGGAACTGGTATAGGCATACAGAGATATGTCAACTGGCAGAATACGGCGCTGCAGTCGACAGGGTGGTCCATTGATAGTGACCGGACCAAATATCTCACGAAATAAGCATCAAACGAAAAATCTACAAAGAACGAAACTCGTATAGCTTGAAGGGGGAAACCAGATGGCGCTATGGTTGGCCAGCTAGATGGCGTTGCCGCAGGTCAAACGGATATCAATTGCGGTTTTTTATTACATATTCGTGTATACGTAAAGAAATATAAATGTTTTAGTTGGATCACTTTTTTCGCTTTGTGATATATGGCGCTGTAATAGACACAAACGTATAAGTACGTGGTATCACGTAACATTCCTCCAGTGCGGACGGTATTTGCTTCGTGATACATTACTCGTGTTAAAATGGACCGTTAGCAATTGCGGGAAAGGCCGATATCGCGTTGATGTATGGCTATTGTGATGAAAATGACCAACGGCTTTCTGCTATATATGCTGCTCGGTATCCTGGACGACATCATCCAAGTGTCCGGACCGTTCGCCGGGTAGTTACGTTATTTAAGGAAACAGGAAGTGTTCAGCCACATATGAAACGTCAACCACGACTTGCAACACATGATGATGCCCAAGTGGGTGTTTTAGCTGCTGTCGCGGCTAGTCCGCACATCAGTAGCAGACAAATTGCGTCAGAATCGGGAATCTCAAAAACATCGGTGTTGAGAATGCTACATCAACATCGATTGCACCCGTACTATACTTCCATGCACCAGGAATTGCATGGCGCGTTCTATTTAGCGACGAAGCGTCATTCACCAACAGCGGTAACGTAAACCGGCATAATATGCGCTATTGGGCAACGGAAAATCCACGATGGCTGCGACAAGTGGAACATCAGCGACCTTGGCGGGTTAATGTATGGTGCGACATTATGGGAGGAAGGATAATTGGCCCCTATTTTACCGATGGCACTCTAAATGATGCAATGTATGCTGATTTCCTACGTAATGTTCTACCGATGTTACTACAAGATGTTTCACTGCATGACAGAATGGCGATGTACTTCCAACATGATGGATGTCCGGTACATAGCTCGCGTGCGGTTGAAGCGGTATTGAATAGCATATTTGACAGGTGGATTGGTCGTCGCACGTTCACGTGGACCGCACGTTCACAGGATCTGACGTCCCCGAATTTCTTTCTGTGGGGAAAGTTGAAGGATATTTGCTATCGTGATCCACCGACAACGCCTGACAACATGCTTCAGCGCATTGTCAATGCAAGTACGATCATTACGGAAGGCGAACTACTCGCTTTTGAGAGGAATAACGTTACACGTATTGCCAAATGCACTGAGGTTGATGGACATCATTTTGAGCAATTATTGCATTAACGTGGTATTTACAGGTAATCACGCTGTAACAGCATGCGTTCTCGGAAATGATAAGTTCACAAAGTTACATGTATCACATTGAACAACCGAAATAAAATGTTCAAACGTACCTACGTTCTGTATTTTAATTTAAAAAACCTACCTGTTACCAACTGTTCGTCTAAAATTGTGAGTCATATGTTTGTGACTATTACAGCGCCATCTATCACAAAGCGAAAAAAGTGGTCCAACTAAAACATTCATATTTCTTTACGTACTACACGAATATGTGACAAAAAAATGGGGATTCCTATTTAAAAAAACGCAGTTGATATCCGTTTGACCTAGGACAGCGCATCTGGCAGGTGAATCATAGCGCCATCTGGTTTCCCTCTTCAAGCTAGACATGTTTCGTTCTTCGTAGTTTTTTCGTTTGACGCTTATTTCGTGAGATATTTGGCCTGGTCACGGTCAATGGACCACCTTGTATAAGATAAGTGCGTGGCGCAGTTGTTAGGTCGATTACTGCTGCTACAATAGCAGGTGATCAAGATGTGAGTTTGAACATGGTGTTATAGTCAGCGCATGAGGGATAGGACACAACATCTCCGAAGTATACTGCGAATATCAGGATTCCCGTCCGTAAAACATCGCTGCGGCCGGAAAAAGATCCTGCAATAACGCAACCAACGACGACTGAAGAGAATCGTTCAACATGACAAGTGAAACCCTTCCGAAAATTGCTGCAGATTTCGGTGCTGGGCCATCAACAAATATCAGCGTGTGAACCATTCAACGAAACATCATCGATATGGGATTTCCGAGCTGAAGGCTTACTCGTGTACCTTTGATGAGTGCGCGACACAAAGCTTTAGGACTCGCCTGGGCCCGTCAACACCGATGAGGCCTGGATACATGTTGACTGGTTGGACGAGTCTCGTTTCAAATTGTATCGAGCGTATGGATGTGTACAGATACGGAGGCAACCTCATGAATCCATGGACCCGGCATGTCAGCAGGGGTTGTTGAAGCTGGTGGAGGCTCTGTAATGGTATTGGGAGTGTACATCTGGAGTGTTATGGGACCCCTGATATGTCTAGATATGACTGACACGTGAGACGCACTTAAGCATCCTCTCTGATCACCTGCATCCATTCACGTCCATTGTGCATTCCGACGAACTTGGACAATTCCAGCAGGACAATGCGACATCCCACACTTCCAAAATTGCTACAGAATGGCTCCAGGAGCACTCTTCTGAGGTTAAACACTTCGCCTGGCCACCAAACTCCCCAGACATGAACATTGTTCAGCATATCTCGGTTGCCTTGCAACGCGCTGTTCAGAAGAGATCTGCACCATCTCGTACTCTTACGGATTTATGGATAGCCCTCAAGGATTCATGGTGTCATTTCCGTCCAGCACTACTTCAGACATTAGTCAAGTCCGTGTCACATCGTGTTGCGGCGCTTCTGCGTGCTCGCGGGTGTCCTACACGATATTAAGTAGGTGTACAAGTTTGTTTGACTCTTGAGTGTATTTGTATTCAGATTAATTGCTACACTGAAGTCTAATTGTAATCATTAAAATAAGCAAAGGATGCAAGTGACTGCACAACAGAAATTAGTATCCGAGTCTGTGGCGGCAGAGCTAACAGAAATAGCAATCACTAGCAGCACTAAAATACGAACTTCGAGAGCAACACTCCAAGTGAGAAAAATAGTCGTCAGAGATTACCCGACGCTGGCGACTAGCGACACGGAGTTGGTGGCCCAACGCTCTGACTGATAACTCTGAATACAAAAGACGGCATTTTTAAATGATTGTGGCAGTGCATTATTTATCCCTTCCTATAGTCGGCCCACAAATCCTTCGGTACTTTACAGGCTCCGGTCAATCTGTGGAGTGGCTTAGCACTTCGTGGGCGCTCCTGCCCAACCACATTCAGATTATTTCCCCCCTCCTGTTCGGTAGATGGGGATGTTTCTGGCCTTTACATTAACAAACTCCAAATTTGGTAACAGTGCGTTCAGTAAAAGCTAAGCGTCAGTGACCTTCCTATTATGGCCTGCAACATTAGTATTTTACGTCACTTGACCCCTCCCTGAGGCTTCTCATGAGTGAGGACCCCTGTTGTAGCTCTCTAATCCGTGTAAACTCACGGACGTTATGATTCTCGACGGCAAGCAACAGGCTTGCTGCCTGCGCTAAGACGTGCCTTTTTTGTGACCATATTCTACTGTGGCGCCTTGCAATAGAGTCTAGGCGGTAGACGGAGTTAGGTTAATTCTTTGAAGTGAAACTTCTCCTCTGGGCCAGCAGCCCAGAGTGTCTGGAATTTGCAGGGGTCTAGCATTACTGTTTAACTGCGGTAACCTAAACGCTAACACTTTGCCTGCTCTCTACACTGAGTCTCTGATTTGCTATCTTAGAGTGCTCTCACCGGCCTTAAGCCTTAAGATTAATAATGTACAACTCAGTATATCGTCAATAACACAATATGAGCTTCGTTGGCTAAATCGTGCCTTTTTAAAATTTTTTGTGAGGTTTCTTGAAACTTCCTAGCAGATGAAAACTTTTGGACGATCGGGACTCGAGCCTAATCCCATGCGTTGTTTTCATCCGATAAGTTTCAAATAGTCTCTCACTCCGGTGGAGAAGCAAACGAATTTCTGGTTTTCTTAGAGAGTAATGACCACATTACTTTTAAAAAATTTCTTCTGACATTTGTTCAGATTCTTCATCCCATTCTGGTAGAAATTCTTCATCTATAAAAGCACTTTGTTCGTGGACTTTCATTCTTATCGTTCCTGCTTGGTGCTTTCACATATAGTATATTATCAGTCCTTTCCTATAGCCTCCTCCTATCTTTCTCAGGTTTCGAAGATTTTGCTCTATTGTATTAATTTTTCGTTAGCCTTCCCTCCACTACCAAGTCTTTCTTGCATGCCCGTACGCCAAACTAACTCATCTAATAAATCTTCAATTTTTTAAAAAAAAAGTATGTATTACAAATTACAATTCGTTGGCTCCCGTTATCTCATTTAGTACGACATTGCATTCCACGGACGTTTTGTTCCTCACGTGCCAGTTACGGCAAATAAATTAAGAAATTGACCAACTGTACAATTACGATATTTTTGGTATTTGGGTTGTTGTTTTGGGGAACCAGGTTCCCTGGCACACGAACTATCTCGCAGACCCGTCACTGTATTTTAGCCTCTGTAGCATAATAGACTGAGCCACAAGCCAGTTCTTGGAAGCCAGACACATTAAGGCAAAATAAATGTAAAGAGCCACAATCAAACTCCGGAAGTGATGTTAATTTATATCAACCAGGTGTTAAGTTTCACCGGCCGGTGTGGCCGAGAGGTTCTAGGCGCTTCAGTCTGGAACCGCGAGACCGCTACGGTAGCAGGTTCGAATCCTTCCTCAGGCATGGATATGTGTGATGTCCTTAGGTTAGATAGGGTTAAGTAGTTCTAAGTTCTAGGGGACTGATGACCTCAGATGTTAAGTCCCATAGTGCTCAGAGCCATTTGAACCATTTTGAATTAGTCTTACAATGAATTAATATAATCACGATTATTGTCCTAAGTACTGGGCTAGCAACCAGATGTATTGCGTATTGACCCTAACCCACATCTTATCAACGGTGTAGTTTAACATCGACGACTACTTCTAAAAACGTCTGCTTCCTTAGGGAATCCTTCGAAAAGTGAGCGGTATTGGGATGCTACGAACAGTCCGTCGCTCTTCTACTAGGTAAAACTGCTCTATTTAGTGCCATCCCAGTTCTGTAGCGGTCGTTCACATTGCAGTGTACGCTGATTTACACCGAAGTAGAATGGTTGGATCATCTGAGCGGGTAGTTGGTCTGAAGTCATATCCGCTGTTTTCCTTAGGAGAGAACTGCCTCTAGGTTTTCGCAGTCTAAGAGCTTTTCGAGCGTTTTGTATGTTTCACCACTAAGCTGCTACGAGAACTGATTTTTCTCGTAGCAGGTCAGCCCACCTGGCGATCCCGTGTCTGTGAGTGACTGGAGATTGACCTATTTTCTGTCTGCTGTGACTTTTCGTAGAATTGTCGAGTGGTCAATAAGAACGACCCAGCAGTAACGGACCTCATGATGTTCCTTGGTGGGGAGCACTCGCGTAGCGAGTGCAAGGCGAGTCGCAGCACTGTCCCCTGCAGACCCTGAATAGCTTATTTGTGGCGTTGCCCCACACTATGGCCGTGAATTCCAGCATTGGTCGTATCATTGCCACTTACAACGTTGGAAAAGTAGAATCTGGGTTTAGAATGGGGTAAAGAGCCTAATTTGAGGATGAAATTTCTGAGGATGTACGTCTGGAGTACAGCATTGTATGGTAGTGAAACATGAACTGTGGGTAAACCGGAACAGAAGAGAATCGAAGCATTTGAGATGTGGTGCTATAGACGAATGTTGAAAATTAGGTGAACTGATAAGGTAAGGAATGAGGAGGTTCTACGCAGAATCGGAGAGGAAAGGAATATGTGGAAAACACTGATAAGGAGAAGGGACAGGATGATAGGACATCTGCTAAGACATGAGGGAATGACTTCCATGGTACTAGAGGGAGCTGTAGAGGGCAAAAACTGTAGAGGAAGACAGAGATTGGAATACGTCAAGCAAATTATTGAGGACGTATGTTGCAAGTGCTACTCTGAGATGAAGAGGTTAGCACAGGAAAGGAATTCGTGGCGGGCCGCATCAAACCAGTCAGTAGACTGATGACGAAAAAAAAAAAGAAAGCCTTTTAAGCGTCCTAGCGCTTTATCTTTGACCTCAGCAACGTTTACCGCCAGATAACGCGCCTGTCCCCGTTAGATATTTTGTGGTGCGAGACCATGGGATATGGCCTCCGATGATCTGCTCTGGCTGGAAGTCAAGTGGCACTCTACGCCGCTTGATGTAATGGTCTAGCTTTTAGTCTCATTGAACGTGGTCCACTGTGTAGACCATGCATGGAAGAAAATGCTTTATCCACCTAACGTGGCGCGGGCGTTCCGGCCAGACTGTGCCTCCTCATACAGGAGTGTGGAGTCTTAGTCCTGTGTTGCAATTAATAAATTATTAAGAGGCTCATATCTCTCTTGTCTCTAGCAGACCTCTGGTATGGTGTCCAGCTCGTCCTCACCACACCATCTCGTCCTCCGCTCATTCCACACTTTAAGGGTGCCAATCCACTAATTCAATTTGCGTTCCCCGGCATAATATGCAAACAAAACCAGTAACGATTGACCCCGTTTCTGTGATCGTGTCTAAATGAAATAAAAAGAATAGAAAATTTTATCGCCATTACTAATGACTGACGTTTTCAGGGAAGAAGAAAACGATCTTAAGTAATTTGTTAAAATGTATAAAAACAAATTCTAACTCTTTTAAACTGCCTAGATCGCGTACGGATGTGAAAACTAAAATATGATGACTAGACTAGTTCAGATTGTCTCGTATGAAACACAGCTTGAATAAAAACTAAAGTCTGGAACCGCGAGACCGCTACAGTCGCAGGTTCGAATCCTGCCTCGGGCATGGATGTGTGTGATGTCCTTAGGTTAGATAGGGTTACGTAGTTCTAGGGGACTGATGACCTCAGATGTTAAGCCCCATAGTGCTCAGAGCCATTTGAACCAATAAAAACTATATCTACCAGCAGAAACCATACGGTTCAAAAATGGTTCAAATGGCTATGAGCACTATGGGACTCAACATCTGAGGTCATAAGTCCCGTAGAACTTAGAACTACTTAAACCTATCCATCCGAAGGACATCACACACATCCATGCCCGAGGCGGGATTCGAACCTGCGACCTTAGCGGTCGCGTGGTTCCAGACTGAAACGCCTAGAACCGCTCGGCCACATCGGCCGGCAGCAACCATATCCTGCAATAGCTTGCATTTGGATCAGAAGCATGTTATATAAGAAATCTAGTGGTAACAGCAACGACAAAAATGAGACTACTTCCACGCCATAGGTAATATAGTCTTAGAGAAAAATAAAATATAAAAAGAGCATCGTTGCACAACGTAGCTTGGCGAAAGCAAAATAAAATATTTCTGTGTCGAGTCGGACTAAACTGAATAATACCCACTGGAAGCCATAAAATCACATTACACACAGTTTTTTGATTCTTACAGACGTACACGATCTAGGTAATTAAAATTTCAACGAGCCATAGCATTTGACTGTCTTTTTAATTTCAGTCGCCTCTATCCACTATCATTATTTCAACTTTAAGGCCACATCCAAGTGTGAGATTTCCTTTCGTACTTATATGAGAACAAATTTAAAAGCTTCTGGCATTCAGAAACATGAAAAGATAATTAAATGGACACCCTAGCTGCAAACAGGCATTGATATACTTCATTGGGGACATGTTGAAAATGTGTGCCCCGACCAGGACTCGAACGCGGGATCTCCTGCTTACGTGGCAGACGCTCTGTCCATATCAGCCACCGAGGGCACAGAGGATCGTGTGACTGCAGGGACTTATCCCTTGCACGCTCCCTGTGAGACCCACATTCCCAACATGTCCACACCACTACATTCGTAGTGCGCCTAATAGATGTTTGCCTATATACAGGGTGAGTCACCTAACATTACCGCTGGATATATTTCATAAACCACATCAAATACTGACGAATCGATTCCACAGACCGAACGTGAGGAGAGGGACTAGTGTAATTGGTTAATACAAACCATAAAAAAATGCACGGAAGTATGTTTTTTAACACAAACTGAAACGTCCCCTTTTGAACATTTATACACGACTGTGCTTAAACTGACACACAATATTTTTTTACGCAACTCAATCTGACTTTCAGAAATCCCTACAAAGGAATGGCCCTGACTAACATTAATTTGTACCTTTCACAAATCACTTACCTCACCAAAAATCTTCGTCACTCGAACTACTGCAATACAGCGAGCGCCAATACTGCCAGCTAAATAAAAGATTAAAGCTACTGAAGGCACTAACTACTGATAGGCGTAGTTAGCAAATGAAAGATTTTAATAGAGAACAAACAATGTATTTACCTTAATAATCATAATATATATCCAGTCTTACAAATTTCAAAACCCCGCCATCTCTCTCCCCACATCCACCACTGCTGGCGGCTCACCTCGAACTGCGCAACGCTACGCGCTGTTAACATCCAGCTGCCCAACACTACAATGGCAGACAACAATGCAAACTAACCACAGACTGCACACAGCACAGCCAGTGATTTTCATACAGAGCGCTACGTAACGTTGCCAATAAGAAAACATAAACAGCCTACTTACATAGCCCCCATATTGTTGTTCAGTTTAAGTACAGTCGTGTATAAATGTTCAAAAGGGGACGTTTCAAAACCTACGTTTTTTTAAATGGAACCCCGTTAGTTTTGTTCGCACATCTGAACGTATAAACAAATACGTAATCAGTGCCGTTTGTTGCATTGTAAAATGTTAATTACATCCGGAGATACTGTAACCTAAAGTTGACGCTTGAGTACCACTCCTCCGCTGTTCGATCGTGTGTATCGGAGAGCACCGAATTACGTAGGGATCCAAAGGGAACGGTGATGGATCTTAGGTAGAGAAGAGACTGGAACAGCACATTACGTCCACATGCTAACACCTTTTTATTGGTCTTTTTCACTGACGCACATGTACATTACCATGAGGGCTGAGGTACACGTACACACGTGGTTTCCGCTTTCAATTACGGAGTGGAATAGAGTGTGTCCCGACATGTCAGGCCAATAGATGTTCAATGTGGTGGCCATCATTTGCTGCACACAATTGCAATCTCTGGCGTAATGAATGTCGGACACGCCGCAGTACATCTGGTGTAATGTCGCCGCAGGCTGCCACAATACGTTGTTCCATATCCTCTGGGGTTGTAGGCACATCACGGTACACATTCTCCTTTAACGTACCCCACAGAAGAAGTCCAGAGGTGCAAGATCAGGAGAACGGGCTGGCCAATTTATGCGTCCTCCACGTCCTATGAAACGCCCGTCGAACATCCTGTCAAGGGTCAGCCTAGTGTTAATTGCGGAATGTGCAGGTGCACCATCATGCTGATACTACATACATCGACGCGTTTCCAGTGGGACATTTTCGAGCAACGTTGGCAGATCATTCTGTAGAAGCGTGACGTATGTTGCATCTGTTTGGGCCCCTGCAATGAAGTGAGGACCAATGAGGTGGTCGCCAACGATTCCGCACCATACATTTACAGTCCACGGTCGCTGTCGCTCTACCTGTCTGAGCCAGCGAGGATTGCCCACGGACCAGTAATGCATGTTCCGTAGATTCATTGCCGCGTGGTTTGTGAAACCCGCTTCATCGGTAAACAGGTAGAACTGCAACGCATTCTCTGTTAAGGCCCATTGACAGAATTGCACTCGATGATTAAAGTCAGCACCATGTAATTGCTGATGTAGCGACACATGAAACGGGTGAAAGCGGTGACGATGCAGTATGCGCATGACACTACTTTGACTCAGTCCACCGGCTCTCGCAATATCCCGTGTACTCATGTGTGGGTTCATGGCAACAACAGCTAACACACCAACTGCTCCCGCGTCTCCTGTGACGGGCCTGTTACGGGCCCGTTTGCGTGCTACAACCATACCTGTTGCATACAGTTGGCGGTAGATGTTTTGCAACGGGTACCGTTCTGCATACACCCTGCAGGCATCAGCTGCATTTCGTCGACACTCACCACAGATGAGTATCATCTCCGCCTTTTCAGAGTTCGAATACACTATGGTCACAGTTCCTACAACACTACACTATCACAGACGTCTGGTAACACGGTGTACTACGGTTGGTCTGCGTGCGGAGACGAATGCAGAATAACAATAGCAGCAAGTGCTACATGCGGACACTGCGACAGCTGGACCAAACCACAACAGTGCACTACAGCCACACTCGTAAACACGGACGTCATCGTAAACATATCCCTGCAGATGCTGCTCGCCGACCGTGGCCCGTGTTTGTTACAACACGCAACTGAACGTCGGAGGTTTCAAGCGTCAACTTTAGGTTACAATATATATGTAATTAACATTTTACAATGCAACAAACGGCACTGATTACGTATTTGTTTAGATGTTCAGATGTGCTAACAAAACTAACGTGGTTCCATTTAAAAAAACGTAGGTTTGTGTTAAAAAACATTCTTCCGTGCATTTTTTTATGGTTTGTATTAACTAATTACACTAGCCCCTCTCCTCACGTTTGGTCTGTGGAATCGGTTCGTCAGTATTTGATGTGGTTTACGAAATATATCCAGCGGTAACGCTAGGTGACTCACCCTGTATATAGTTTGCCATATATAGTTAAAATATGGCTTCCCCGCCATTGCCCTTCACATGCGAATGCACACACTACGCCCAAACTCCTATGGGACTTGGTAGATTAATCTGCCATGAGTAATGAGTATGATAGGCACACATCTATTGGCGCACTACGAATGTATTGGTGTGGACATGTTGGGAATGTGGGTCTCACGGGGAGCGTGCAAGGGGTAAGTCCCTGCAGGCGCATTGTCCTCTGTGTCATCGGTGGCTCAGATGGATAGAGCGTCTGCCATGCAAGCAGGAGATCCTAGGCTCGATTCCCGGTCGGGGCACACATTTTCAACGTCCCCAATGAAGTATATCAACGCCTGTTTGCAGCTAGGGTGCCCATTTAATTATCATTTCAATCTAGCGAAAGCTGCATGGTCATCAACGGTAACTGTTTTTTCGGGAACAGATACTACCTTCATTTATATTCAGAAACATATCAACGAAGTGTCAGTTGCTATCATACGAGTGTATATACTGCAGCACTTATTGTTCGATTAAATTGCTTGACCTCTGTGAGACTGCAGCAAAAAATGTTCAGTTATGGCCAAAGTTTCTCTTAGATTTTTTTCGCATGCATGTACACAGAATCTCATACTTAAAGTCTGCCTGCTTAGCTGGATGGTATCGCGCTTGCCTCCTATGCAAGCAGGCCTGGCTTCGATTCCCGTCCTTGTTGGAGATTTTCTCCTCTCATGGACTGGGTGTTGTGTTGTTCTCATCATCATTTCATCATCATCGCCGGCGCTCAAGTCGCCTAATGTGGCGTCGAATTTAATAAGACTTGCACTTCGCCTCCGAACCTCGGACGGGGCCTCCCGGCCAATAATGCCATACGTTTATTTCCATTTCATACTTGAAAAATGATCAAAAGGCATAATTTGCAGGAGTGGTGACTCAAATTAAAGCGATAGGCAAAGGCGAAATTGTTTTTCTTTATAGAGCTCTGTAATCTTTCGAAACCTTTTCAAGAAATGGTCATGCCTCTGTACTACAAGCAAAGCTTTCACTTTTGAATGCATGACGAAGTCTCTTCTAGTCCTGAATGCTACTGGAGATAAACAGTGCACATTTGTGATTGATTTCCGCACGTACGTCGTGTCGCACACGAGATATATTGTAATATTTTGTAATAACGTTAGCTTTAGTAACAATTACCATTTTGAACGTTTTTTAACGTTTGCAAGGTTCTGTGAAAGTGTTGTGGGTTAGTGACAACATACAACTGACGTATCTCAATTTGTAACGGATATTTCCTGTCCCTGATCAGCACGATCAGGGTTTATCGCTTGCCTGATCGGTGAGACAACAACTGCTGTTTTTTCTTTACATGAAACAATATTAATAACACATGATTCCTTTTCTGTGGCAATGCAGCCAGCGGAGTGAGATTTATAACGGCCAAACCTTTTTTAATATGGCTATGCGCTACAACAAAATATTTTTTAACAAAACTTCTCACCACTATTCCGTTTCCTCTTGTGTTGTCTGTTAATGTTAACTGATTACTAGCCATCGTTGAAATATAAGACAAGTTCCAAAACATAACGAAAACCTTCTTTGGATTTTTTTGTACTTGCGGAAAACAGGACGTGGCAGGCCTAAGTAAACATACGACGTGAATTTCAAAACGCAGTTTCCTCCGAAAACTTTCCTTTCTTTTTCACAAAACCCTCGCTACTAGGTACTGACGAGAAAAGTTGTTAGAAATAAAAAAAAATCACTAACCTTACCTCGCTTGTTTGCATTCACTGCTACCTTATGGTGCAACTGCGTACCTTATACGTTGAGTCCAGTAAGCTAGTTCACCTTTAATTCACACACTTAATACGGACGTCGTTTTAATTAAGGATATGTATGTAGAACTTTACTCGCTCTTGCAGTAATTCAGATTTTCCAAAACCCGGGTACAGGAAACAAGAGATATATGAAATTAACATTCGTATCTCGTACGTTTAATAAAACGATTCTCAAATTGCATGGCCTGCTTGCTTGTTGCATACAATAAATCTTCTAATGCATCTATGACAACCGCATACTAGTTAAACCTTTTTCAAACACAATAAGGAAAATAATTACAAAAAGAAATCGCTGAAAATAAAAAAAAAGGTGTATCTGTTTCAGCCTTGGCTCTTCTGCTGTTAATTAACGCTTCAAAATTATTCGACTGACCATGTGAAAACTTAAATTTTAAATGCTATGTTATGGTACTAGTATCACTGATATTTGCAATACCATACCAACGTTTTCTTTATGTCCAATTGTGTGAGCGGTTTCTTGCGACCCACCACAATATTACTCACTATGCAGTCTCTTCTCAGAGTAGCATTTACGCCTAACCTCCTCAGTCATTTCTTGCGCATTTTCTAACCTCTTTTTTGCTTACAATATTTGCCCTCAACGGCTCCTCCTATTCTTGATGCTTTAATAGGTATCCTGTGGTACTGCACCTTCTTAAACCTAGTGTATTCACTATATTCTTCTCCTTGGCGATTCTGCGGAGATCTCTTTTCTTATCGATCGGCATAATTTTAAACATCCGTAGCACCATATCTCAAACGATTCGATTCTCCAGTTTTCCAGTCTTCCCACAATCTGTGATTCATCCCATGCATTGCTGTCCTTCAAACATGCGTTCTGAGAAATTTCTTTCTTAAATTGTAACTTATGTTTAATACTGGTAGTCACCTTTTATTATGGAATACACTCTCTACCCATACTGTTCTGCTCTCTGCCCATACTGTTCTGCGTCTTATGTCCTCCTTGAATTGCACGTCCTGAATTATTTGCTTCTAAGGTAGCAGAACACTTTTACTTTGTCCACTGCATGATCGTAATTTGGGTTCTAAGTTTCTGTCTAATCTCATTACAATTGTTCCTCGTAACTTCATCATTCTTTTGAATACTCTCAACAAATATTTTATGCTCAGCAGACTGCTAATCCCACTTAACAACTGCCGTTAACTCTTCCTGTTTGCCGAGAACACTGTCACTTTGAGTTTTAATAGCACTCTGAAGAATTTCCTTCATTGTGTCTTCAGTATTTCATTACACCCTTACTAATCGGAACACTTCTCCCTTCGTCTGTCAGTCTTATCGTTCCCTTTCAGTTGCAATTACTGCACGTTATACGCCTTTCTCTAAAGCGCATACTTATTGTTGTGAATACTTAAAACATTTAGCATCATTTTACATCACTGAACGATTTTTCTGACTCGACAATTGTTTTGAAAGTATCTTGACTGACTTAAATCTTGTCTTCTTTATCAAGCGCAACTTGAACTCTAACACGTCGTTAACGGGATAAAATCGACACAGACAAATGAAATGCTCATTTCGAGGGGAGACTCCAAAAGAGTGACACAGAGCCGCTTACTGTTTACAAAATGCAGACACCAACAGAAGTTTTGCGTCACCTCTTTATTTCGTAAATCGTGACACAGAAAACAATAACTGGTTCTGTACATATCCATTTGGAATGTGTCCAGATCGTCAAGTCAAAAAAAGGAAGACAAATAAATTCTGTAATGATAAAATCGTCTGACTTCCCATGGGGTGGTACTTCGCAACACTCCGGAGCAACGCCAGTACGTGGTGGAAGATCCTCTGCTTCAGAATCCGGCTTGAATCCGTCGTGGCATAACATCGACGAGATCATCAAGCTAGCCGTGGTCCAAATTGTCACACTCTTCAATGGCGATTCTGAGTATGTTGCCAAGGTCCAAAAACAACTTGTTTCAATTAACCCCATACACGCTCGATTGAGCTTGTAAGAGGTCCGAGCAGATGTAATTTTATGTAAGAGGTCCGAGCAGATGTAATTTCGATGTATTGCTCATGCGCTGCCTGCAATATGCAAGGTATAAGAGAATCTCTGACCAGAGAGCAATGTTGACTGCGGTAGGAACTGTGTAGCTGTAGCAGTAAGTTGTTGCTTGTCTGGAGTCTGGTCTGGTCTGGTGTATCGTGTTGGCTGGTCGGTCGCGGTGCAGCGATGTCGGAGCCTGAGTATTATTGTATAAGGTAAAAAGCAGACTCTGGCATATGTAGTAATGTTATCTCAAGTCGCATGTAAATGTTTTAAAACCCTCGTAATAATAATCTTCCTCATAAAAAGTAACTTTTAACAACCATTCATTTCAATTTAAAGAATTTACTAATTTCTCCCATCCATGATCATCCCGATTAGTGCAATAGAAAAATCAGTTGCTTCCTTTCATAAATGACAGATAGGTCGGCCAGCACTGCACAGAGCTGTGACGGAAAAATTTATTGTAAGAGCAGATATATCCGGCGACTTCATTGAGGTAATAATTTTTCCTTTTTTCATTCAGAATGATCTTTCATGGCCATGACGCAGCACTGCTGTCGTTCAAAATTTACCAGGTTAAATTCACAGTGAATTATTGAAAAGTCATAAGTGAGCGACAATTTAATTGACAGGTTACTTACATTGTTTTATTACCAGGCTACTGAATTTATTTTTTTATTGGGACGTTACACTGAATGTGAACGACATAATTATAATTTTTACTGTTGAGAGGTTTAGGAATTTTTCTGTTGTGAGGTTACTCTAAATGTGAACAAATTTTGAGCTTAGATTAAATCAGAAAGAATTTTGTGTTGAGGTCAATGTGAAAAGAATTTTGTAGGGAGGTTGCAAATGAGAAAGAATTTTGTTTTGAGGTTACACTAAAATTAGAATCTTATCCATAATATTTATTTTTATTTTGTGGGGAGGTTACAAGCTCATAGCCGAGGAAAAGGCAGGTCACTCAGTTCTGGTGATCCTAGTATGCTGAAGGAAAGTGTTCACGAGAACAGCACGAAGAGCACGTGTTATATCATGAAACTGTCACCAAAATATTGGCGAGACGACCCAACTATTGATTGGAGAATCTCGTCGGTGTACTGCAGAGCAGTGATACTGCCATCGACAACTACGAGAGCTGTACGGTGGCCCCACGTAATGGCACCGCAGAACATCATTTATTACCATCTTCCTGCACATCTGGGACACAGTGCTGGAGCGTTACATATAACCGAATTGTCTCCACACACGTTGCTTGCGAGTATAAGGGTTTACACAGATCAGAGTTTCGTCAATAAACAACACCCGACGTCAATCCTGGAGCGTAATTTATGCTTGGTTTTGTGCCCACCATGACGATGTGGTGTATGAATTACGCTCGCCATGGTCGTCGGGAATGGAGATTCGCATCATGCAATAGTCTGCTAACAGTGTGATGCAATACATGACGTCCTATTGCCTCCTAGAACGCCGACTTCAGCACCGAGCCCACGGTTCCTTTGTCTCAAGAATCGCAGTTGTCGATCATCCTGTGCACCTGTCTGTCAGGGATGCCCCGAACGGAGCAAGTTCTAAACACTACTGTCAACTGAAACCGATCTACATCTACTTCTGCATCTACACAGATACTCCGCAAGTCACTGTACGGTGCATAATGGAGGGTACCCTGTACCTCTAACAGTGATTCCCTTTTCTGTTCCACCTGCAAATAGAGCGAGGGAAAGCAACTATCTATATGCCCCTGTATGCGCCCTAATTTCTCGAATCTTGTTTTCGTGGTCTTTATGTGAAAGGTATGTTGGAGGCAGTAGAATCGTTTGACAGTCAGTTTCAAATGCCAGTTCCCTAAAGTTTCTGAATAGTGTTTCTCGATAAGAACGTCGCCTTCCCTCCATGGATTCGCATTTGAGTTGCCGAAGCATCTCCGTAACACTTACGCATTGTACGGACGTACCAGTAACAAATCTAGCGGCATGCCTCTGAACTGCTTCGATGTCTTCCTTCAATCCGACCTGGTACGGATCTCAGACACGCGAGCAGTACTCAAGAATAGGTTGCACTAGAGTCCTACATGGAGCCTCCATTACATGTGAACCGCGGAAATACGGAAGCGTCCGATCCCGCCCGTCTGCTTTGACCCATGACGTCACAAATATGGCGGAAACAAAAACAAAAACACACACTTTCCACAAGAAGCCTAATGACACTAACGGGACAAGCGCGGGAAATGGGGTGTTTTGGGTGGGGGCAAACTAAATATAAATAAATTTAGACGCCTTGCGTAGCTACAACGTGTAAGTGAAGACAGCCATGCATGAATACTCACCCACCTCCCCAGGGGTCGTAGCCCCTGCAACCCATAGAAGATAAAGATGCCTCAGTAGCCGATTAGTGTTTTTTGTCTTTAAAAAAAATCTCACGTGATAGAACCAACAGATCAGAAAAGTAAATAAAATAAGATAAAACAGAACTGGAGACAGCCACACTCAAACCAAACTGCGCGCCGTCATGACGTCACACGCAACACCCTTACGTCACGGGTCAAAGCCGACGCGTGGGATCGGACGCTTCTGTAGATCCGTGAACCTCTTATAAGATGCTACCCCAGGCGGGTGTAAAATTAATGTGCGCAACGGAAAATAATGAACGCTAAAATGATAATTTGGCCCTGTCTGACTATCCCCCTGAAGCAGATATTAGGATCCCTTAATGCTCTTTAACATATAAATTACAACCTAAACATAAATGAATGATTAAGGCAACTAATACTACTACGTGATAAACGTTGTTTCTTATTATACCTTTATTGTGGATTAAAGAACAACCCTTTATTACAAATGTCTATATTTCCTAACTAAAATTTCTGATCAGTTGCCCAACTCTTCCCCTTTTTATGGCCACGCGATATAACAAATAACGCGAAATGACTGACTTTATCTACGCACCAAACACTAGACGACAGTACTTTCAAACATGATCTACGGTGGTGTGAAACCTCAGCGGAAATAAACTAGCGTGATTACAGCTGCTTACCTTTAACCTCTAATAAGCTGAAGCAGTTAGCAGTATCACCGTATGTACTGCATCCGGTTCGTCAGAGTGATGGTTCTCGGACACGTCTGCGACGATGGAAGAACTCCAGCCACAAAATAAAACTCTTTTAAACGCTAGGACGGCAGAAGACGGTGCTCTGACTAATATACTCCAATACTCTCTTCTCCTGTCTATGTTCTACAGACGAGAAACGCGAACTCCCAGCCACAAGGACGGAGTTCAGATAACGTCTCAACGTAAATGTAGGCAGAAGAAGAGCTCTCAATCACTGAACGCTGCATACTCGGCAACGACTTCCAACCCGGAGGCGAAGTCTAGAATCGTACAAGTTCGCAACAGTACAGTTCCTAACCGTTCGAACTATAAACTCTCCTGAGAGTAAAGACTGCAAGTCCTCCTGTACCATCAAAGCTGATACTGAGCGACCGTCACACATGGGCGCTCAAAAACGAAAGACGTTTTCCTCTCCACCACTGGGTTCCCAGCAAGACTAGGCTCCCTTCCCTCGCAACTGCAGAAGGAGAATCATATTCTCGAAACCCCGGAATATTCTCCCTCTCTACAGATTCTTCCGAACGCCGACCAACCATATTTTAGTCTTTCGCCGTCCAGTGCGGAAAGTTTGCGAGGGAATACCTATATTCGTGCGATGGTACGCTTCTGAGTAAAAATCCTTGGAAACAACCCGGCCTGCGTGATTTATGAGGTGACGCTTCCTCGTTCCTCTCAGCTGCGTGCAAAATTTGCAGAGTTCCCGGTTATTCTTCCGGTCGCGCTACAAAACCGGTAGGCCGCGACTATATACTGCTCCAGCGCTCAGGTGCCTGAACGTCTGTCCTGCTACTTCCTATGTTTAAGCAGGACCAACACACCTGTGTGGGCCTTCCACCCACGGCTTGAGTTCCACCTGCCATTTCATCTCCACTTGCGTTCCAATCTCTGCTAGTATAGGCAATCATTCATTACGCCGTTTTGATAATAAAGACACTCCGTCACCTTTCATGCAAAAGCGTTAACAATAATTTACAAGGCATACGTGACAATGTCAGTCTTTTTAACTATTCATGTATACGATGTACAATCTATCAAATGATACCCAATTGTGATTGTAGAGCCCGCATCTCGTGGTCGTGCTGTAGCGTTCTCGCTTCACACGCCCGGGTTCCCGGGTTCGATTCCCGGCGGGGTCAGGGATTTTATTGGCCTCGTGATGGCTGGGTGTTGTGTGCTGTCCTTAGGTTAGTTAGGTTTAACTAGTTCTAAGTTCTAGGGGACTAATAGCCTCAGAAGTTGAGTCCCATAGTGCTCAGAGCCATTTGAACCATTTGTCTTGTATCTTCCTATAGTCACTTCAACGCCTTTTCGTACACCACAGCAACATCAGCAAACAACCGCAGATTGCTGCCCACCCTGACAGCCAAATCTTTTATGTATACAGAGGACAACACCGGTATTATCACACGCCCCTTCTGCAACAGATTCCATATCTGAAACCCATCGAGCAATTTCCCTGGCTTACAAGTCTTCTGGGCGCATGTAACGCGACTGTGCTATCATCGGCCGCCATTGCCCTTGCTGGTATGGTAGATGTTCAGTCTACCGTTTCACTATTGATGCTTTACTTTCAATTTGAAGGCTGCAATCGGTTCGAGCGCTCATGTTAACTGAGTCAGGGATGACCTTCCGATCGGTACAGAAACAGTCACAATAGCAGCACACCTGCATGACATATCGCGGTGATGCAACAGTTAAGTTTGTAATGCCAAAGTCGGTAGTGAAATGCAGAAAGCCTTGCAGT
Source organism: Schistocerca cancellata (assembly GCF_023864275.1). Classification (NCBI taxonomy): domain Eukaryota; kingdom Metazoa; phylum Arthropoda; class Insecta; order Orthoptera; family Acrididae; genus Schistocerca; species Schistocerca cancellata. The sequence goes on along the minus strand of NW_026046754.1, from coordinate 410,510 downwards.
GGATATATGATTTCTATAGTGCAGAGAGTAGAGCTGACTTGAGCATAAATATACGTTTAAACAGCGTCATCTGTCTGCAGAGCCTACTAACATAGAATGATTACACGCAGATGCCAAGAGGAGATACAGTGCAAGAATATTAGAGAAATAAAAGCTATCCGCGAAGTAAGTGCCTTACAGAACACTCATTCAATAGATTCTTTACTACATTTCATCAGGGCTGCGGCCCTTATGACACACAGTGGTTACGGTTACTACAAGCCACAGCACGAGTTGGGAAACGGGGCCAAATTTCTAATAGTTTAATGTCGAGTTGCGATTTTCACACACAAATGTTTAATTCATAACTTACAGAAACTAGCAGTACGGGAATAAACAGCCCTTTAAACACACCGCTAACGGCAATCAAGTAATTTACAGCAATGCAACAGTTTAAAAATTTCTTAAAAACACACACACAGAAACTAGCAGTACGGCAATAACAGCCTTTCAAAGCACGCCGCTAACACACAATTCAACAAGAACCGATATTTCGATCAGACAGAATGGGCATATTATAAGCGAGACAGAACAGTTCAAGTTCGTAGGAGTTCGGATAGATAGTAAGCTGTTGTGGAAAGCCCATGTTCAGGATCTTGTTCAGAAACTAAATGCTGCTTTATTTACCATTAGAACAGTATCTGAAATAAGTGACACTTCAACACGAAAAGTAATCTACTTCGCATATTTCCATACGCTTATGTCGTATGGTATTATTTTTTGGGGTAATTATTCTGATTCAAAAAGGGTATTTTTGGCTCAAAAACGGGCTGTTCGAGCTATATGTGGTGTAAGTTCGAGAACCTCTTGTCGACCCCTATTCAATAGTCTGGGAATTCTGACATTGCCCTCACAGTATATATTTTCTTTAATGTAGTTTGTTGTTAGCAATATTAACCTATTCCCAAGAGTTAGCAGCTTTCACTCAGTTAATACTAGGCAGAAATCCAATCTGCATGTGGAATGCACTTCCTTGACTCTTGTGCAGAAAGGAGTGCAGTATTCTGCTGCATCCATTTTCAATAAGCTACCACAAGAACTCAAAAATCTTAGCAGTACCCCAAACACTTTTAAGTCTAAACTGAAGAGTTTCCTCATGACTCACTCCTTCTATTCTGTCGAGGAGCTCCTGGAAGAGCTAAAAAATTAAGCAAATTCCAGTGTTACATTGTTGATTTTCTTTATTTAAATTTACGACTTGTCACCTGAATATGTTTTTTTATATTTCATTTTATCTGTTTCTAATATCGTGTTATAATTTCATGTGTTGACTCCTTCCATGACCATGGAGACTTCTCCTTAATTTGGTCCCACGGAACAATAAATAAATAAATAAAAAACGGCAATCAAGTAATTTAGAGCAATACCGCCACTAAAAAAAATCAAAGGTCTCAGGAAACACACGATTAATGGCAATAAAGGAATGGAGGAATTTAAAAGTTTTTAAACAGAACTGTCTTGGAATATCATTAGAACATAACAGACCCGTATAAGGCGGCCACAAATCACCCACTCAGGAATGCTCAGGCTAGGCAGAATACTGACCAATTTAAATACGCCCGTAAACACAATTGCCACCCTCAGGCTGGTCACTGCACCGACGTTTAGCCAGCGAAAACTTTTAATAAGATGGCTTAACTTGCTGACAGGATTAGAGCTAACCTCGTGCAAGGAAACATTACACCACACAGTCCTGAATGAGCGACCACGTGATCAACCAACAAGAAGCATGAATTTACCCATAACACACGACAGAATAGCGAAACAATTGAACTGCCAAAACTACACCTCCCATCCGACAGTAACGAGAGGAGGAGGAAAGATCACTGTCTTCAATTACACCGGTGCCAGGGACAGGAAACCCGGTCGCCGGAGGCCACAAGGCAGAAGAGACGCTGGTTACACAAAATAATGACTTAATGATTAAACCCTCCACTAACTGAACTAGCAATTATGCTCGAACAGACAGTACACGACCTCCGATGGCAAGGATCCACACATCCGACCGTGCACGCGTCGCCAGTGTACCCTACACGCCACGGTCACGCGACAACACGCTCTGTCACCGGAGTTCACGTATTCTCTGCAACGCTGACTGGTAGTGACCGCTCCTTCATGTTAGGTGTCTCCTTTTTAAATTCCAGTGTTGAAACGGAGGACTTAAGGAAGCTTATTAGGTGAAATGAACAGCAACTACTTGTGGGGCGATTCTGTATACAGCCAACCCGCGGGGAGCTCTTCCGTCAACTCCACCCGCTCGTTACACACAACCGACATACAACACGTGTCGACTCGGTACAACCGACCACGCCAGGTCCGCGCTGGCGAGCCACACTGCCCTCCCGTGTCCACCAGACTCTCTCTGAGCACACGCCCCTGCTTCCGGACCACCACACGAAGTTACTATCGGTCAAAAATCTCACTTCCTCCACAGCAGTTTCCCGGAAGCAAAAACGCAGACATCGATAGCAGAGGGAAAAAACAACCAAGCAGAGCCACTTAATGACAGACAATATATCAAACAAACATGTCAGGGGAAGAAAAGGAAAACCAATGCAGTGTAAACACAAGGTGTAGCACGAGTCGATACACGGCTCACCTTATAATGTCGGGTTAATAAAGAGGTAGAGAATATTCAACAAACAGTGGTGCATTTCGTTACACGCTCGTCTGGTAGCGCGACTGCAGTACGAAGATGTTTGAGAAACTGCAGTGGCAGATGCTACATGTGTGGCGTTGTGTCACACAGAGATTGCTCTTGAAATTACTAGATCGTGGTGCCTAGAAGAGTCGAGCAACGTGCTCGTTCCTCCCAGATACGTCTCGCAAAAAGACCACACCGGGTAAGTCAGAGAAATTAGAGTTCATGTATAGGATTCCCGACGGACATTTCTCTCATGCGCCGCTAGCGAATGGAACAGGGAGGGGGGAAAATGGTGCTGGAAGCAGAAATACAATCTGCTCCACACCGTGAGGCGGCTGGCAGAGCATACGTGTAAATGTAGTGTTTCTCACACCATATTAAGTTCCTAATGTGACGCAGAGGTTATAACTATGCAGTTATTAATAAATAAAATTCGGGAGCAGTTGGCGGGACATCCTGGTTTAGGCTTTATATTATATGAGAAACACGAGAAGTGTAGAAAATTATTAAAGCTATTTAAATTCAAATTGCAAATACTTGGTTATCTTTTATATTTTAAATGAAAATGCAAAACGGTTTCAAATAAACGTATTTAGATAAAGAATGTAAACACGCATGTTAAAAATATCTGTATTGAAACAAAATACCTCTGGTTCAGGGCTTAACAACTGGCCGGTTTTGAGCGCGAGTACTCGCGTCTGCTCAGGCACGTGCTCGCGAGCAGGTGCAAGGTCGCGGAGTAGGGAGGGAGGGGAGGGAGGGGAAATGCGTGCGCACCTATGAATAGGACCCCAGCGTGCCTATTGAATTCGCGCCGACTGTGTAACGTTAAAACTACTACGATCAGCTCTAAGAGTCACTTCGCTGGTTAAGAATCATGTCAAGTCGTCGTTGTGTAACCCCAACCATGCTGTCGCAGTTCAACCCCCATTGGGAGGAATTGTATCTGTTTACAGAAAAAGATGGGGTTGCAAAATGTTTAGTATGTCACAAAAAGCTGAATTCTTTTAGGAAATTTAATTTGCAGCGACATTATATGTCGTACCACGCGAAAGACTACGGAAGTGGAAAATGTGATGGACCAGATCGTACACAGGAAGCTATTAAACTTAAAAGGAAGCTATCCGAAGAAGGTCTGGATGATGAAGAAAAATCAACTGAGGCAGCTCTCAGAGTGAGCTACAAAATGGCTTTGTTTTTGGCAAAATCCCTGCGCCCCTTCACTGATGGCGATTAAATAAAAGATGTTTGGTAGTTGCAGCGGAACATTTGTGTCCATCTCAAGTTGAACAGTTTCGGATTGTGCCATTATCTGACACGACCATTATGCGTCGCATACAGGACATGGCAGACGATGTCCAGAGCCAGCTTGCAAATATCTATAAAGATTTTATGGCGTATTCTCTATCTCTGGACGATAGTGTTGATATCACTGGAACAGCGCAGCTTTCCATATTTATTAGAGGTGTTAATAGAGATCTTCAGGTGAGGAAGGAGCTCCTCGATGTAGTAGCCGTGAAGAACACTACAACCGGTGGTGATATTTTAAGTAGTGTTGAAGAAAGTGTTGAAAATATAGAATTGTCGTGGAATTCTTTAGTTTCAGTGTCTACAGACGGTGCACCAGCGATGACAGGGAAAAATTAGGTTTCGTTGCGCTGTTGAAGGAGAAAATGCAAAAGCTCACCGTGCCGAATGAAATAAGGGGCGTTCACTGTGTGATCCACCAGGAAAACTTATGTGCAAAGAGTATCACTCTAAAAAATTTGATGAGTGTTGTTGTTCGTACAATCAATTATATATGGAAGCATGGGCTACAATACAGACAATTTAAAAGCTTTCTTGAGGATGTAGAAAGCCAGTATGGTAGCCTGCCTTATTACAGCGAGGTCTGCTGGCTTAGTCATGGCGAATTATTAAATCGAATTTTTGCCTATTAGATGAGATAAATATGTTCATGGAAATAAATAACATGTGTCTTCCTGAATTGAAAGAGCCTTCATGGAAATGTGATCTCGCGTTCTTAGCAGATTTAACTAGCCATCTGAATGCTTTGAGCATTTCACCAGAAGGTAAAGATCTGCTAATTACTCGTTTCATAGATCAAATACGAGCTTTTAAAATGAAATTGACACTTTGGGTGAGTCAGCTGGAAACAGGAAATCTAGCTCATTTTCCTAAATTATCATCCATGCAAGATGTTCACAAAGATGTGAACGTTATTCACATAGTTTAGTTGCCCTTAAGGAAGAATTTGATCAACGCTTTCAAGATCTGACAGCACTAGACAGTGATTCTGATCTGTTCTCCTCTCCATATTCAGCGAATATTGAAGAGATTCGTCCTGAGCTGCAACTAGAAATTATTGACCTGCAGTGTGACAGAGAATACAGAGACAAATTTCAGAACAAGAAAAACATTTTGGAATTTTACAGACACTTCCCTCCGGATAGATTTCCTCATTTGCACAAACTGGCGGCTACAATAATATCAGTGTTCGGTTCCATGTATGTTTGTGAATAACTGTTCTCTGCAATGAAATGTAACAAGACGCACCTGTGAAACGTATTGTCTGATCGAAATTTAAACTGCACGCTGCGCCTACGATGCACAATAACAATTACTCCGAACATAGACGCAATTGTAAAGGGCAAAAAGTACAAGATAACAGAGAATCCCACACTTCAGTGACACCTTTTATTGTGTTACAGTTCACAAATTAATACGAATGTAGAGGCATACACTAAGCTAATAAAAGTATGTGGCATGTGTACATTCTCCTTTATTTGTTTCATTTGTCACAGTAATAATTCGTGAGTGATATCCCTGCAGGTGGCCGCTGCTTTACATTGACTGGCGGCAGCTATTGTGTGCCCCACGTGACTCTCCCCACTCTCCGCTCTGGTCCGGTAGTGGGGGTAGCGTGCTTGCGCTGCTCTGTGCTCGCGCCTTACTGCTCACAGTTTGCTCCACGAGCACGTATGTTGTGAAGCCCTGCTCTAGTTAGTGAACAAAAAATATGGTTCAAATGGCTCTGAGCACTATGGGACTTAACGTCTGAGGTCATCAGTCCCCTAGAACTTAGAACTACTTAAACCTAACTAACCTAAGGACATCACACACATCCCTTCCTGAGGCAGGATTCGAACCTGCGACCGTAGCAGTCGCGCGGTTCCAGACTGTAGGGCCTGGAACCACTAGGCCACTCTGGCCGGCAGTTAGTGAAGATTTTACATGCCATTTGTTTCAATGATTTTAATACCAATAATTGTTGAAATATTTCATCTTTCATGTTACGCCTTTGAGGCCTCATTCTCATCCCACCAAAGAAAAATAGTCGTTCAACAGGAGCAGAACTTGGTAAACGGTAATATAACTAAGTAATTTTTTTATAGTTGCATATCTGTTCAAGGAATCTAAACTATTGTCATTCTCTTTCAAATATTGTAAAGTTGACACCATCACTGGTGGCGGAAAAATCAGTCCTCAACAAACATATAATAAGATTCAATATTTTCTTTTTATCAGAAAACTGCAAGTTCTACCCATCTTCTTCTTCTTGTTTCATCGCCCGTACTTCAAAAGTAAACAGTTCTTTTAAGTATTTTCTGCCAGCCTTCCATAAATATTTCATTTTGAAAAAGCGATACGATAATGACGCTAATATACCATACTTTATTTTTCATTGCACTAATTTATAGAATCTTTCAAAATACCTATTAAGACACAATAATTTCTACGAGCACACCGCGGTACGTAGGATTATCCATTTGCAATCTGCCTAGCATTCTCGACATTCTCATTAGTTAAGGCAGGAAAGATTGATGCAGGTACTTTTTACCCCTTCTAAAGTTCTAATACCGTCAGTAATAGGTTTACAGCAGCTTAAATATTCATTAAGAAATTGTAATTCAGCTTCTTTAAAAGCTGCTAATCGAAGTTTCCTTAAAGTGTTCGTCAAACTGCAGCCCGCTGGGCGAATGCGAACCGAATCAAGTGTTCTTGCGATCCGCTATTCTCAGCAGTATGTTACTATGACAAAGGAGGCGTCAACCATGTTGGAAAATATATATAATCTGCAAAATGCTGAATAGGTTGCCCCGGGAAAGGTAATTGGTTCGATGCTAAATTACTTTATTAATCCAATATTATACATTTTGGCGTTTACCAGCATCAACCATGCTTGAAATGCAAGTAACCACTGGACGTAATATTGGCATGTTGCAAAGGTAACAGAGATGAGTAGATTGATAATTAGCATCATGGTCATATTAACTTGACAGGTGTACCTCTGTTTGCGTCGTGGAACTATTTGTATCCAAACAAATGTCTCATTAAATGAATGAAAACTACGAACTGTAAAATAAAAAAATAGAATAGAGGTATTTTGCATTTTACAAGTACAAAAATCTATATTTTAAGTATTTCAAGTTAATTAGAAAACCGTTTTTGAAAAAGAAAGTATTTCAAATGCAAAATGAAAATAATTATTTTACACTCTGTATTTGCATTTCAAAGTTCGCTTCTCTAGCAATAACTTATAGGTAACAGAACCATAGCGTGTTTTTTAAACGGAGAATTAAAAGGTAATAATTAAACCAGAATGAACAAGATTATTTACCTCTTCACAATTTTAACTAAAAACATATTGAATGCCGTTCACCAAAATAGAAAGAGACCACACCATGCAGTCCAAATGGCTATGAGCACTATGGGAATTAACTTCTGAGGTTATCAGTCCCCTATAACTTGAGATGATGATGAGGTCCCATACTCCAAGGAGCGTAGGGGACAATGCCGGAGACTCGCACCGCTGTACTAGGCAACGTCCTAGTGGAGGTGGTTTGCCATTGCCTTCCTCCGACCTTAATGGGAGTGAATGATGATGATGAAGACGACACAACAACACCCAGTCATCTCGAGGCACGAAAAACCCCTGACCCCACCGGGAATCGAACCCGGAACCCCGTGCTCGGGAAGCGAGAGCACTACCGCAAGACCACGAGCTGCCACGACCGTAGCGGTCGCGCGGTTCCAGACTGAAGCGCCTAGAACCACTCGGTCACTCCGGCCGGCTAAAATAGTCTTCCATATAATTTATCTTCCGCAGTTTATAATTTGCTAGCGATGTGTAAAGATATTCTATGCAAGAATTTTGTCTGCGAAGTACAAAGGGAAAAGATAACGTTTTTACACAAAAGGTCCGTTGTTTCCATCGCTTAAACAAACCAGCCATTTGGCGTAGCAGCCTTATGTTTATGCAGGTGTACTTTAGGATTCTAATGTAAACAAATTGTACGTATGCTGTTAGTTGTCTTCATGCAAGTCTAATTTATTACCAAATACCTTTAGCTTAATCTTAATTACCACAAGTTATGCCCAAAAATTGCTTCCATCTCACACCCCTCTCTGAGTAGACCACTTGAGATTTATGTTTTGCTTTCAGTTATGTTTATGCAAAATTATGACAAACCTTAATTATCATAATATATCACCCAAAGAATGAGCACCCTCAACACCTGTAGTCTGGGACTGGCGGTGTTATTTTGTCTGTTAGATTTGACTCCAGTTACAAGTCCGGATCTACATCTACATCTATATGGATACTCTGCAAATCACATTTAAGTGCCTGGCACAGGGTTCATCGAACCACCTTCGCAATTCTTTATTATTCCATTCTCGTATAGCGCGCTGAAAGAATGAACACCTATATATTTCCGTAAGAGCTCTTATTTCCCTTGTTTTATAGTGGTGATCGTTTCTCCCTATGTAGGTCGGTGTCAAAAAAAATATTTTCGCATTCGGAGGAGAAAGCTGTGATTGGAATTTCGTGAGAAGATCCCGTCGCAACGAAAAACGCCTTTCTTTTAACGGTTTATGGCCCAAATCCTGCATCATTTCTATGACTATCTCTCCCATATTTCACGATAATACAAAGCGTGCTGCCTTTCTTTGAACTTTTCCGATTTACTCTGTCAGTCCTATCTTGTAAGGATCCCACACCACGCAGCTGTATTCTAAAAGAGGACGGACAAGCGTAGTGTAGGCAGTCTCCTTAGTAGGTCTGTTACATTTTGTAAGTGTCCTGGCAATAAAACGCAGCCTTCCCTACAACATTTTCTATGTGTTCCTCCCAATTTAAGTTGTTCGTAATTGTAATACCTAGGTATTTAGTTTAATTTATGGCTTTTAGATTAGACTGATTTATCGTGTAACCGAAGTTTAATGAGTTCCTTTTAGCACTCATGAGGATGACCTCACACTTTTCGTTATTCAGGATCAACTGCCACTTTTCGCACCATTCAGATATCATCTACAAACAAGCTAAGACGGCTGCTCAGATTGTCTCCCAAATCGTTTATATAGATAAGGAACAGCAAAGGGCCTATAAAACTACCTTGGAGAACGCCAGAAATCACTTCTGTTTTACACGATGAGTTTCCTGTGACAGGAAATCACAAATCCAGTCACATAACTGAGAGGATATTCCACAAGCACGCATTTTCAATGCGAGCCGCTTGTGTGGTACGGTGTCAAAAGCCTTCCGGAAATCCAGAAATACGGAATCGATCAGAAATCCCTTGTCAATAGCACTCCATACTTCATGTGAATAAAGAGCTAGTTGTGTTTCACAGGAACGATGTTTTCTAAATACATGTTGACTGTGTGTCAATAGACCATTTTCTTCGAGGTAATTCATAATGTTCGAACACAATATATGTTCCAAAATCCTGCTACATGTCGACGTTAACGATATGGACCTGTAATTTAGTGGATTATTATACTACCTTTCTTGAATATTGGTGTGACCTGTGCGACTTTCCAGTCTTTGGGTACGGATATTTCGTCGAGCGAACGGTTGTATATGATTGTTAAGTATGGAGCTAATGCATCAGCATACTCCGGAAGGAACCTAATTGGTATACAGTCTTGACCAGAATACTTGCTTTTATTAAGTGATTTAAGTTGCTTCACTACTCCGAGGATATTTACTTCTCCGTTACTCATGTTGGCAGCTCTTTTCGATTCGAATTCTGGAATATTTACTTCGTCTTCCTTTGTGAAGGCATTTCGGAAGACTGTTTAGTAACTCCGCTTTGGCAGCACTGTCTTCGATAGTATCTCCATTTCTATCGCGCAGAGAAGACATTGATTGTTTCTTGTCGCTAACATACTACACATACGACCAGAATCGCTTGGATTTTCTGCCAGGTTTCGAGACAACGTTTCATTGTGGAAACTGTTATAGACATCTCGCATTGAAGTCTGTGCTAAATTTCGAGCTTCTGTAAAAGATCGCCAATCTTGGGGATTTTGCGTATGTTTAAATTTGGCATGTTCATTTCGTTGTTTTTGCAATAGTGTTCTAACCCGTTTTGGGTGCCAAGGAGGATCAACTCCGTCATTTGTTAATTTATTTGGTATAAATCTTTCAATTGCTGCCGATTCTATTTCTTTGAATTTAAACCACATCTGGTCTACACTTACGTTATTAATTTGGAATGAGTGGAGATTGTTTCTAAGGAAGACGTCAAGTGAATTTTTATCTGCTTTTTTGAATAGGTATATTTTTCGCTTATTTTTCGGGGATTTGGGGATTACAATATTCAATCTCGCTACGACAATCCTGTGTTTACTAATCCCTGAATCGGTTTTGATGCTCGTTATTAACTCAGGATTATTTGTTGCTAAGAGGTCAAGTGTGTTTTCACAACTGTTTACCATTCGCGAGGGCTCGTGAACTAACTGCTCGAAATAATTTTCACAGAATGCGTTTAGCACAATTTCGGATGGTATTTTATGCGTACCTCTGGAATTAAACATGTATTTCGGCCAAGATATCGAGGGTAAATTAAAGTCACCACCAACTATTATCGTATGAGTCGGGTACGTGTTTGAAATCAAACTCTAGTTTTCTTTGAACCTTTCAACAACTGTATCATCTGAATTTGGAGGTCGGTAAAAGGATCCAATTATTATTTTATTCCGGTTGCAACAATGACCTCTGCCCATACTAACTCACAGCAAGTATGTACTTCAATTTCACGACAAGTTAAACTACTTCTGACAGCAACAAACACGCAACCGCCAACCGTGTTTAGCCTATCCTGTCGGAACACCGTTAGGTTCTTCGCAAAAATTTCGGCTGAGCTTATGTCTGGCTTTAGCCAGCTTTCAGTGCCTATAACGATTTGAGCATCAGTGCCTTCTATTAGCACTTGGAGCTCTGGTACTTTACCAACACAGCTACGACAATTTACTACTGTTATACCGATCGTTCCTGTATTTACGTTCTTCCTGTGTTCAGCCTTCTACCTTTGTGATTGAAGCCCTTCTTGTGTTTTCCCGAAACCCTGTAACGTAAAAAACCGCCCAGTCCACGTCACACAGCCCCTGCTACCCGTGTAGCCGCCTCCTGCGTATAGTGGACCCCTGACCTATTCAGCGGAACCCGAAGCCCAACCACTCTTTGGCGCAAGTCGAGGAATCTGCAGCCTACACGGTCGCAGAACCGTCTCAGCCTCTGATTCAGACACTCCACCCAGCTCTGTACCAGAGGTTCGCAATCGGTCCTGTCGACTACGCTGCTAATGGTCAGCTCTGCTTTCATCTTGCAAGCAGGACTGGCAGCCTTTACCACTTCGTTTAGCCGCTCGAAACCAGAGAGAATCTCTTCTGATCCAAAGTGACACTCATTATTGGTACCGACGTGAGCAACCACCTGCAGCTGACTGCACCCTGTGCTCTTCATGGCATCCGGGAGGACCCTTTCCACATCTGGAATGACTGCACTCGGTATGCATAGGGAGTACACATTGGATTTCTTACCCTCCTTGTCGGCCAAGTCCCTAAGGGGCCCCATAACGCGCCTAACGTTGGAGCTCCCAACTACCAATATTCCCACACTCTGCGATTGCCAGGATCTTGCAGGCTGAGTGGTTTCCTCTGAAACAGGACAGGCGACAACATCTGGTTCAGCGACAGTGTCAGCCACAGACAGCACCTGGAACCTGTTTGTCAGACAAACTGGGGAGGCCTTACGCGCGGCCGCCTGGGAAGTGTTTCGCCACCTGCTTCACCCCGGGGCGACATCCCACTCGACCACAGGTGAGGGATCAGCCTCAGTGCCAGCAGTAACTGGGTTGGCAGTAACTGGGTTGGCCACCAGTGAGGACAGATTGGGGGACTCTGATGTGCCACACGTCCGTTGGATCCCCACGGCCAGCCCACAACAGTGGTGCCCATCCACTGCAACCTCAAGCTGTGTAACTGAAGCCATCACAGCCTGAAGCTGAGAGCGAAGTGTCATCAACTCGGATCGCATCTGCACACAATCACAGTGGGACTAGGTCGGGACTGTATGCAGCATGATCGTTAACAGTGAATCCAAGGCTTCGGATTGTTGCTCATTTTGCAGCGCTCGTGTGTGCTCTGCCATTGTAATGCTGAAGGAGAGGATGAACTCTTTAGTTAGAAAATCGATTACAGTACTCTGTTTCTCACGTACCTGGCTGCTCTGACGGCACATATTTACAATGTGTGATCTCTGGTGACATTCAGGAGTACGAACTTGGTTTGTGCTTTCCCAGAACCTATCTCATTTGTTATGTGTGTAATGTACAGGACCCGGGATTTGATTTATTCATGTAAAAGATGTTAACGACGATAAAAGTATGCATGATTAGCATCATTTTCACGATGTACGAAGTCTCGCTCTCTTTTTATGATGCCGCTGTCCTACTGTAAACGACGCAACCCACAAATGAGAAGATCACATACGTATATGTCAGATGATTTATAGGTTTTGACATGACTGTATTAAAGTACAATGTAAATAATATACTGTTGTTTTAAGAATTTGTATTTGTACATGCATACCTTGATGTTAACGCCACTTTTCGTATAAACTCTGTGTTTTGCATTTTGTACCATTTGCACCTAATAATGGCCATACAGCCGAAAATGCAGTAGTGCGATATTTGAAATAAATAATTTTACAGTCACAGGCGAGGGACAAAGAGTGCAGCAGCATAACCAGAACTATGATAGCTGAAATTTATCATTAACAAGTAGGTTTTCTTAGTTTTTCCTGTTAAGTTAATGAAAACTTTTATGGTAGCTAAAAACAGATGAATACAGAATTTCTCGGTATCCTGGTAAATTACAAACTTGCTGTATACCCTATTTTAACTTAGGGCACCTCAGTGTCGTATTTCAAATGTGCTATTTTACACTGAAGCGCTAAAGAAACTGGTATAGCTATACGTATTCAAATACAGAGATATATAAACGGGCAGAATATGACGCTGCAGTCGGCAACTCCTATATACGTAAGACTGCAAGTGTCTAGTGCAGTTGTTAGATCTGTTACTGTTACTACAATGGCAGGTTATTAAGATTTAAGTGAGTTTGAACGTGGTGTTATAGTCGGCGCACGAGCGATGAGACACAGCATCTTCCAGGCGGTGATGAAGTGGGAATTTTGCCGCACGACCATTTCACGAGCATACCGTAAATGTCAGGAAACAGGTAAAACATCAAGTCTCCGACATCGCTGCGGCCGGAAAAATATCATGCAAGAACAGGCCAAACGACGATTAAAGAGAATCGTTCAACGTGACAGAAGTGCAACCCTTCCGAAAATTACTGTACATTTCAGTGCTGGTCCATCTACAAGTTTCAGCGTGCGAACCATTCAGTGAAACATCATCGATATGGACTTCACCCTTGATGACAGCACGACACAAATCTTTACGCCTACCCTGGGCCCGTCAACACTGATATTGGGCTGTTGATGACTGGAAACATGTTGCCTGGTCGGATGAGTCTCGTTTCAAATTGTATCGAGATGATGGACCTGTACAAGTACGGAGACAACCTCATGAATCCACGGACTCTGCATGTCAGCAGGGGCTGTTCAAGTTGGTGGATGCTCTGTAATCACGTATGGCGTGTGTAGTCGGAGTGACGTGGGACCCCTGATAAGTCTGGATACGACTCTGACAGCTGACACGTACGTAAGCATCCTGTCTGATCATCTGCATCCCTTTTGTTCGTTGTGCATTCCGACTGGGTGTGTGTGGTTGTGAAATCATATCGGACTTAACTGCTAAGGTCATCAGTCCCTAAGCTTACTCCCTACTTAACCTAAATTATCCTAAGGACAAACACACACACACCCATGCCCGAGGGAAGACTCGAACCTCCGCCGGGACCAGCCGCACAGTCTATGACTGCAGCGCCTGAGACCGCTCGGCTAATTCCGCGCGGCCCATTCCGACGGACTTTGGCAATTTCAGCATTACAATGCGAGACCTCACACGTCAAGAATTGCTACAGAGTCGCTCCAGAAACACTCTTCTGCGTTTAAACATTTGCTCTGGCCACCAAAAGTGCTGTTCATAAGAAATCTCCTACCCCTTGTACACTTACGGATTTATGGAGGATTCATGGTATCAGTTCTCCCCAGCAGTACTTCAGACATTAGTTGAGTGCATGTCAAATCGTGCTGCGGCCCTTCTGCGTGCTCGCGGGGGTCCTACACGATGTTAGGCAGGTACACCAGTTTCTTTGGCTCTTCAGTGTAGCCGCACGGGGTAGCCGTGCGGTCTAGGTCACCTTGTCACGTTTCGGGCGGCTGCCCCCCGTCGGAGGTCCGAGTCCTACCTTGGGCAGGGGCGTGTTTGCCTCCTTTAGTTTAAGTTATAGTAAGTAGTGTGTAAGCCTAGAGACTGATGACATCAGCAGTTTGGTTCCATAGGAACTTACCACAAATCGCCAAATTTTTTTCTTCAGTGTATTTCTTTATTTAAATTACAATCTGTGCGACCATACGAGCCAACGATACTCATTCATGGAACGAGAAACATCATAACTAACTAAGTGTTGTTAAAAATTGAGAACTGTAAAAAAACACGGAAAATATTTGTTTGTATATAGGATTGAACAATACACTAGAGTAAAAGGCTTTAACTTAGTATGTGGAAATACTGTATGGAATAAAAGTGATTTGCCACAAGGAAAAAAAATCGATATTCTAGAGTCCTTTGTGGAATAAATCGTTAACTTTTTTACATAACACTGTGAGTGAGAGTATCATACATAAATATTATAAACTAAAGCCCCCCTCCTCGTTTCTATGTATGTGCGTAGAGGTAGTCTCAGGAGCTACTGTAGGGACTTGAAAAGGTTTCTCACTAAACGACTGACTCACGAGAAAGATTTATGTGTACAGTTTATTATCACTATGTAATGATGAGTGTATACCACATGTATGATTATCTTTTCCATATTTAGTTGGCTTTTGGGGTGAAATCTCGTGACACTGATGGAAGCTTCGCCCTAGTCAGTTACAGAGAAAATCAGTAACGTAAACAGGTGCCGCAACTCCAGAGAGCAGCGAAGCTTTTACATCTGACACTAAATATTTATATACAGTGGTGTGCAAAACGTTAGGACGAAAGAAGCTTTCGCATTATATGTCACTGCTAAGTAATATAGTTCGATGAAGCTTGGTCCATACATAGAAAGAACTGCTACTGTATGAAATAGAAGCTAAATGAAAGAAATACACAATGAGAGCAACAGAAATGACACCACGATTTAAAATGGTCCACTAGACATAATAAGAGACGGGACATGTTTCTAAATAGGGTGCATGATCACGACGAACAGCTATTCCAGCCGGCCGGTGTGGCCGTGCGGTCTAGGCGCTTCAGTCTGGAACCGCGTGACCGCTCCGGTCGCAGGTTCGAATCCTGCCTCGGGCATGGATGTGTGTGACGTCCTTAGGTTAGTTAGGTTTAAGTAGTTCTAAGTTCTAGGGGACTGATGACCAAAGGTGTTAAGTCCCATAGTGCTCCGAGCCATTTGAACCATTTTGAACAGCTATTACCCTCTGCGACATGCTCCCACAAGGTTTCTAACGAGTTCTTAGGGCAGCGCGTTCCATTCTTCCACCAGTGCGGATGACAACTGGTGGCTGGTTGTCGGTGCATGTGCACGTGCTGCAGTGTATACGCTGGCTGTAATGTAACTCAGGGGAATGGGCAGGCCAGTCCATTCGCCGAATATCCTCTCGTTCTAACAAGGAACTCCTGGAGTGTAAAGTCGCCAAAGACCAATTATGTTTACGGCATTCGATGCCCACATATTATCTACCACGAAACCTCAGTATTGGCTGCTAACGGCAACAGGGGCGGGACTGGAGGTATCCAGTGGAGAGCACAGAATAAGGCTACGGAGAGTAGTTGACCTGCTTAGTTGACGAGTGACTCACAACACCGACAGTGCTGGTGGTGTTCATACTGAACAAAGCAGAGCAATGGCGACGATAGACAAAGCAAACATTGAGTTATTCTACAGTAACAGTTGCAGAAGATGACATTTCGTGAGAAAGAAACCCAAGGTATTCCACAGAGTGAGAAAGAAGTGGCACCTGAAATATTAGCGTTTCTGCAAGATGAGTCAGTGGAGTGTGTGGTGTTGTATACGTTCTACTGTGCAGAAAATGTACATGAGGAGTACAATGACGACGATACGTACTTAACAAGTGAAAGTGATACTGGAGACACGTAGTTCATCATCCTTGTCGGACAGGAAGTACAAAAGCCGTCTCCAGTGAAACGTAGTTAAGGGCAATCGTTGTCCAAGGAGTGGGTAGTGAACACAATTACTTGCATGTAATATCATCCGCAGTATAGTAAATATGATATTCTAGTACCTAAGAAAAACTGCGGATACTGAAGTGAGGACTAGGTGCACTTGTCACAAAAACTGGTGTCTCCGAGTTTCAAGAATGCTCAATACAATTTACAGGGTATGGATGATAGTGACCTATTACGTCATGCACATCGAACTTCGCATGACATAGATTACAATGATTTCTAGGTAAGCAGTGGATGGTTTCATAACTTCAAATAGTGCTGTAGAACTGGAAGACGTAAGATAACAAAATTTTAAACGAAGCATCAACTTGACGATGCACAGCAAAATGCGGAATCGGCACCAAAATTTGTAGATGAGGTAAACAAACTTATCCCATCGTTCAGTAAGGAATTTGATTTCAGATCCGACCAGTCGGGGTCCGGAGAGCAAATGCGTGTGAAAGGAACCCTGGAAATTAGACGTACCAAGAGAATTCTGTCGAGATCAACTAACATCAATGACTTAACGCATTCATATGCAGTTATGAAGACTGTTAATCTGGATGATGAACTGGCTGGAAAGTTACACATAATGCTGCGAGATATTGGAGACGCTCTGCCCCCTACGATTCTTTCTCATGAGTGTGATCTTGCAAGGGCAGTAAGGAATATTTGCGTCACAGCAAGCAACAATGAAAAAATGGGCGTAAGAGAACTACAACTATAGTTTGAACACTGCTTTTAGCCAATAGCTGGCCAAAATAACTTGCTTGTGCATCATTCCTAGCCTGCTTATGGACATCATACTCCTTTAGATGAAGCTGTGTGCCCTGTAAAATGTGTGATATTGCAATTCATACAGCCTGCTACCAATGGAAAAATTCAGCCTCTGGATCTTTTTTTCCATGCCTGTAAAACAAATTACCGCATTATCTGCAGGTACGTCTTAAAGAACAGCCAGTTTCACAGTATGCTCCCCGACAGGCTGTTTGATCTGTGGTTGCATGCCATCTCATTCCATCAGTTCTCTTCAATCCGTTACATCAATATGATTCTGCGTTCATTAAGAGTGGATACCTGGCTGAAACTCCTGCACGGTCAGTAACTCCCAAGGAGTTCACCTCGGATCTGAGAAAACTAGTGTGAAGTGAACATCGCTTACTTTCGTATACGGACTGAAGAAAGATTGCTTAACCCTTTGAGACTCAGCGGTTTCTTTCGCAACCCAACACTGCATTCATTTTACTTTGAAGTACCAGTGCCTTTAACATGAAATCACCGATGCAAAAAAAGCCCTGATTCAGGTCGTTCTTAGAATCGGTGGTGCCATGCTACTGGTAATTCAAAACAAAATTGATAAAATGATCGGTTCTGGCAAAAACCACTGGGGTTCAAAGGGTTAAATGCTCCTGTGTGCGCAGTTATTAGTCTAATTTTCTTTCCACCTTACGTATGGTGTTGTAGTATACTCCTACATTCCACTCTTAAAGCTCGTTGTGAGAAGTTTGTAAGCAGGTATTAGCGGGACGTTTGGCTTCTATCTTCAAGCATTCAAGTGTTTCAGTATCAAACATACCTGTCATCATTCGTGCAGCTCATCTATGTGTATCTTCAATTCAATTGTGAAGTCTAGGCCGGCCGGTGTGGCCGTGCGGTCTAGGCGCTTCAGTCTGGAACCGCGTGACCGCTCCGGTCGCAGGTTCGAATCCTGCCTCGGGCATGGATGTGTGTGATGTCCTTAGGTTAGTTAGGTTTAAGTAGTTCTAAGTTCTAGGGGACTAATGACCACAGATGTTAAGTCCCATAGTGCTCAGAGCCATTTGAACCATTTGTGAAGTCTATTTGTTATGGGTCTCACACACTTGAATACTTTTCTAGGACAGGCGACACACGTGTTTTGCGATCAGTCTTCTGTGTAGATGGTTTGCTTTCCAGATCAATCTAACTTTGCTAAAATTCACCCAATATACCGTGGTCGACCAATCGCCTTCCTTAGCACAAACCTCACATGCTCGTCTCATTTCATACATCTTTCCAACGTTACCGAAAGATATTTGAACGAAGGGACTGTGTCATGTGGGACGCAACTAATGCTGTACCCGCATTAACTTACACGTATGTTCATTTAGAGCTAGCTGCCATTCATCACACCAACTAACGATTTTGTCTAAGTCATCTTGTATCCTCCTACTGTCACCCAAAGACGACACCTTCCCACAGACCACAGTATCTTCAGCAAACACCACAGACTGTTGCTTACGCTGTCCACAAATCTTGTATGTGTATAGAAAATAACAGTGATCCTATCACACTTCCCTCGGGCAAACCTGACGATACCCTTGTTACTGATAAACACGCACCGTCGAGGAAGCTGTGCTGGGTTCTGTTACTTAAGAAGTCTTCGAACCACTGACGTCTTTGTAAACTTATTCCATATACTCGTACCTTTGTTAACAACATGCAATGGAGCCCCGTGTGAAATGATTTCCGGAAATCTAGAAATGTAGAATCTGCTTGTTGCCATTCATCCATAGTTCGCAGTTCATCGTGTGAGAAAAGGGAAAGCTGAGTTTCATGCGAGCGATGTTTCCTAAAACCTTGTTGATTTGTGGGTAGAAGCTTTTCCCTTTCAAGAAAATTTATTATATTCGAACTGAGAACATGTTCAACGACGCTGCCGCAAACCGATGTTAAAGATATCGATCTATAATTTTGAGGGTCCCTTATTTTATGCTTCTTTTATACAGGAGTCACTTGCGCTTTTTTCCAGTCGCTTGGAACTTTGCACCGGGCAAAAGATTCGCAATTAATGCACCCTAAGCAAGGGGATCATGCCGTAGAGTACTCTTTGTAAAACCGAACGGGGAATCCTTAAGGACCTCGAGATTCAACTTTTTCAGTTGTTTCTCTACACCAGTGATGCCTATTACTAGGTTCTCCATACGGGACTGTAAATGATAGTCAGAGGACGGTATGTTTTTATGTGGCTTGCCCGACTTTATTTTCTTTCAGTGTCGTACCAGCGTAATTCGCCTCTGGCTGTGTATGGAAGATATTTTTTCTCCTGTTAGAGTGTTAAAAGGGATCGTAAATCACTGCCATACCGTTTAGGAAGCGTTTTATTACGTATATATGATTTTACTTCGCTATCAGAGATAATTACTGCCCGTTGAATGGTTGTTGGATGTTAATGGTTGTTTCACTTAACATTATCAGATACTTATTAATGTTACTCAGAACTCTGATCATGAATTTTTCTCTTTGTGTAATGTAAAGTCGGCTATTTTCATATATTTTATTGTGTACCTTGCATTCATTTTCATTTTTAATGAGAACTGCCTTAGAATGTTCTGCTGATCATGTACGGCCAGTTTACAGCGTGAAATTGTCAGGTTCGCAGGTCACAGTGCGCTTGGCCCGCACCTCAATTGAAAACAAAAGTCAAATGAAAACAATAATGCCGGGAAAAAAGTAAGAAACCGTTTGTTGTTTCAAAAGTAATCGCCATAGCTCTTAATACATTTATCTTACTGTGAGATAAGTCATCAGAGCCACGAAAGTATGGCCAGCCGACGTGGCCGTGCGGTTAAAGGCGCTACAGTCTGGAACCGCAAGACCGCTACGGTCGCAGGTTCGAATCCTGCCTCGGGCATGGATGTTGTGATGTCCTTAGGTTAGTTAGGTTTAACTAGTTCTAAGTTCTAGGGGACTAATGACCTCAGCAGTTGAGTCCCAAAGTGCTCAGAGCCATTTGAACCATTTTGAACCACGAAAGTATGGAAATTGCATGGGGAGAGTTCTGAACTGCACGGAAGATGTGTAACGGCTTCCCAGCGAAACTTCTGAAGCGTAATCAGAAATAACTTTGTCGACATATGGGCGGGCGTCATTCTTCAACAGAAAAATGCTGTCCAGCCATTTGACACTTCCCTGAAGCGCGCCATCAAGTCCAAACGTCTAGGATTATTGATGGGCGGTATCATCCTATTGCAGGATAATGTCTGTACACACGCACCTAGGGATGTTTCGACTGCGCTGCAGAAGTTTCGCCGGGAAACCGGAACACATCGTCCGTGCAGTCCCAACCTCTTCTTATGTGATTTCCATATTTTTGGACCACTGAAGAACGGCTTTCGCGGCCGTCGATTCATTCCGACGAAGACGTGCAAGCTGGGGTACAATCATTGTTCCGTAGGCAACAGCAGTCGTTTATCCATGAAGGCATTTACCGTCTTGCCTCACACTGGGATAATTGTATTAACAGGAGGAGGAGGGAGGATATTGGAGGGAGGATATTGGCGCCACCTCGCTCGGTTGTATTAACAGTTATGGAAAATATTTTCGAGGTAATAAACAGTTTACCTACGTTTTACCATGAGTCTCGTTTTCATTTGATTGCCCCTTATAAGTTCCTCCGTCCGAAGAGGTCTCGGAAGGTCCAACGGGACCGACCGACCGCCGTGTCATCCTCAGCGATGAGGCCCCCTACAAACTGGGACGTGTGATGAATTTCTTGTTTCATTGTTAAGCCTCACGCTTTAAATTTGCACAGAATTTATTTTCTTGGAGTGCTGGCGTTAAAAATAAAATAATTTGTTTCTTTGACATACACTCCTGGAAATGGAAAAAAGAACACATTGACACCGGTGTGTCAGACCCACCATACTTGCTCCGGACACTACGAGAGGGCTGTACAAGCAATGATCACACGCACGGCACAGCGGACACACCAGGAACCGCGGTGTTGGCCGTCGAATGGCGCTAGCTGCGCAGCATTTGTGCACCGCCGCCGTCAGTGTCAGCCAGTTTGCCGTGGCATACGGAGCTCCATCGCAGTCTTTAACACTGGTAGCATGCCGCGACAGCGTGGACGTGAACCGTATGTGCAGTTGACGGACTTTGAGCGAGGGCGTATAGTGGGCATGCGGGAGGCCGGGTGGACGTACCGCCGAATTGCTCAACACGTGGGGTGTGAGGTCTCCACAGTACATCGATGTTGTCGCCAGTGGTCGGCGGAAGGTGCACGTGCCCGTCGACCTGGGACCGGACCGCAGCGACGCCCGGATGCACGCCAAGACCGTAGGATCCTACGCAGTGCCGTAGGGGACCGCACCGCCACTTCCCAGCAAATTAGGGACACTGTTGCTCCTGGGGTATCGGCGAGGACCATTCGCAACCGCCTTCATGAAGCTGGGCTACGGTCCCGCACACCGTTAGGCCGTCTTCCGCTCACGCCCCAACATCGTGCAGCCCGCCTCCAGTGGTGTCGCGACAGGCGTGAATGGATGGACGAATGGAGACGTGTCGTCTTCAGCGATGAGAGTCGCTTCTGCCTTGGTGCCAATGATGGTCGTATGCGTGTTTGGCGCCGTGCACGTGAGCGCCACAATCAGGACTGCATACGACCGAGGCACACAGGGCCAACACCCGGCATCATGGTGTGGGGAGCGATCTCCTACACTGGCCGTACACCACTGGTGATCGTCGAGAGGACACTGAATAGTGCACGGTACATCCAAACCGTCATCGAACCCATCGTTCTACCATTCCTAGACCGGCAAGGGAACTTGCTGTTCCAACAGGACGATGCACGTCCGATGTGTCCCGTGCCACCCAACGTGCTCTAGAAGGTGTAAGTCAACTACCCTGGCCAGCAAGATCTCCGGATCTGTGCCCCATTGAGCATGTTTGGGACTGGATGAAGCGTCGTCTCACGCGGTCTGCACGTCCAGCACGAACGCTGGTCCAACTGAGGCGCCAGGTGGAAATGGCATGGCAAGCCGTTCCACAGGACTACATCCAGCATCTCTACGATTGTCTCCATGGGAGAATAGCAGCCTGCATTGCTGCGAAAGGTGGATATACACTGTACTAGTGCCGACATTGTGCATGCTCTGTTGCCTGTGTCTATGTGCCTGTGGTTCTGTCAGTGTGATCATGTGATGTATCTGACCCCAGGAATGTGTCAATAAAGTTTCCCCTTCCTGGGACAATGAATTCACTGTGTTCTTATTTCAATTTCCAGGAGTGTATATTGTTGGTCTTGCACTTCGACACCAAGGTCTTCGCCCCCAATCTTCCAGGAGTGAAATTATACTACTTTTCTCGTTTTGTGAACTACACCACATTTATCAAGAATTAAGGTAATTTGCCAATCTTGGAGCGATTTGAAACCTTATGAAGATCCGAATATTTGAGTAGCTTTCTTCAGACGATGCATCAATAAAGATAACTGCAATTCTGGTTGAAACAACTCACGATGGTAATACACTGAAGCGCCAAAGAAATTGGTATAAGCATGCGTATTCAAATACAGCAGGGCTTCACAACATACGTGATCGCGGAGCGAGCTGTGAGCAGCAAGGCGCGAGCATGGAGCAGCGCGAGCACGCTACCCCCACTACCGTACCAGAGTGGAGAGTGGGGAGAGTGACGTGGGGCACACAATAGCTGCCGCCAGTCAATGTAAAGCAGCGGCCACCTGCAGGGATATCACTCACGAATTATTACTGTGACAAATGAAACAAATGAAGGAGAATGTACACGTGCCACATAATTTTAGTAGATTAGTGTATGCCTCTACATTCGTATTAATTTGTAATCTGTTACTCAATAAAAGGTGTCACTGAAGTGTGGGATTCTCTGTTATCTTGTACTTTTTGCCCTTTACAATTGCGTCTATGTTCGGAGTAATTGTTCTTGTGCATTGTAGGCGCAGCGTGCAGTTTCAATTTCGATCAGACAATGCGTTTCTCTGGCGCGTCTCGTTACATTTCATTGCAGAGAACAGTTATTCAGAAACGTACATGGAACTAGTGCTGTCAGATCTTGAAAGCGTTGATCAAATTCTTCCTTAAGGGCAACTAAACTATGTGAATAACGTTCACATCTTTGTGAACATCTTGCATGGATGATAATTTAGGAAAATGAGCTAGATTTCCTGTTTCCAGCTGACTCACCCAAAGTGTCAATTTCATTTTAAAAGCTCGTATTTGATCTATGAAACGAGTAATTAGCAGATCTTTACCTTCTGGTGAAATGCTCAAAGCATTCAGATGGCTAGTTAAATCTGCTAAGAACGCGAGATCACATTTCCATGAAGGCTCTTTCAATTCAGGAAGACACATGTTATTTATTTCCATGAACATATTTATCTCATCTAATAGGCAAAAATTCGATTTAATAATTCGCCATGACTAAGCCAGCAGACCTCGCTGTAATAAGGCAGGCTACCATACTGGCTTTCTACATCCTCAAGAAAGCTTTTAAATTGTCTGTATTGTAGCCCATGCTTCCATATATAATTGATTGTACGAACAACAACACTCATCAAATTTTTTAGAGTGATACTCTTTGCACATAAGTTTTCCTGGTGGATCACACAGTGAACGCCCCTTATTTCATTCGGCACGGTGAGCTTTTGCATTTTCTCCTTCAACAGCGCAACGAAACCTAATTTTTCCCTGTCATCGCTGGTGCACCGTCTGTAGACACTGAAACTAAAGAATTCCACGACAATTCTATATTTTCAACACTTTCTTCAACACTACTTAAAATATCACCACCGGTTGTAGTGTTCTTCACGGCTACTACATCGAGGAGCTCCTTCCTCACCTGAAGATCTCTATTAACACCTCTAATAAATATGGAAAGCTGCGCTGTTCCAGTGATATCAACACTATCGTCCAGAGATAGAGAATACGCCATAAAATCTTTATAGATATTTGCAAGCTGGCTCTAGACGTCGTCTGCCATGTCCTGTATGCGACGCATAATGGTCATGTCAGATAATGGCACAATCCGAAACTGTTCAACTTGAGATGGACACAAATGTTCCGCTGCAACTACCAAACATCTTTTATTAAATCGCCATCAGTGAAGGGGCGCAGGGATTTTGCTAAAAACAAAGCAATTTTGTAGCTCACTCTGAGAGCTGCCTCAATTGATTTTTCTTCATAATCCAGATCTTCTTCGGATAACTTCCTTTTAAGTTCAATAACTTCCTGTGCACGATCTGGTCCACCACATTTTCCACTTCCGTAGTCTTTCGCGTGGTACGACACATAATGTCGCTGCAAGTTAAATTTCCTAAAATAATTCAGCGTTTTGTGACATACTAAACATTTTGCAACATCATCTCTTTCTGTAAACAGATACGATTCCTCCCAATGGGGGTTGAACTGCGAAAGCATGGTTGGGGTTACACAACGGCGACTTGTCATGATTCTTAACCAGTGAAGTGACTGTTAGAGCTGATTGTAGTACTTTTAAAGTTACACAGTCTGCGCGAATTCAATAGGCACGCTGCGGTCCTATTCAAACGTGCGCGCGCATTTCCCCTCCCTCCCTACTCCGCGACCTCGCACCTGCTCGCGAGCACGTGCCTGAGCAGACGCGAGCACTCGCGCTCAAAACCGGCCAGTTGTTAAGCCCTGAAATACAGATATCTGTAAACCGGCAGAATACGGTGGTGCGGTTGGCAACGCCTGGCGCTGTTGTTATATCGGATACTGCTGATACAATGGCAGGTTATCAAGACTTGAGGGAGTTTGAACGTGGTGTTATAGCCGGTGCACGTGTTATGAGACATAGCATCTCTGAGGTAGTGGAGTGGGAGATTTTCCCGTACTACCATTTCACTGGTGTACTGCGAATTTCAGGTTTCCCGTCTGTAAAACTTCCACATGACACAAGTGCAACCCTTCCACAAATTGCTGCAGAATTCAATGCTTGGCCATCAACAAATGTCAGTGTGCGAAGCATTCAACGAAACACCATCGATGTCGGCTTTCGGAGCTGTAGGCTCACTCGTACACGTTTGATGACTGCACAAAGTTCTACGACTCGCCTGGGCCCGTCAACACCGACATTGGACTGTTTATGACCGGAAACATGTTGCCTGGTCAGACGAGTCTTGTTTCAAATTGTATGTAACGGATGGACGTGTACGGGTATGGAGATAACCTCATGAATCCATGGACCGAGCGTATCAGTAGGGGTTGTTCAAGCTGGTGGAGGCTATGTAATGGGGTGGGGCGTGTGCAGTTGACGTCTAGATACGACTCTGACAGGTGACACGTAAGTAACCATCATGTCTGCTTACCTGCATCTATTTAAGTCCACTGCGCATTCCGACGGACTTGGACAGTTACAGCAGGACAATGCGACACCACACAAGTCCAGAATTGCTGCAGAGTGACTCCAGGGACACTCTTCTGATTTTAAGCAGTTCCGCTGGCCACCAAACTCCACGGACATGACCGTTATTGAGCATATCTGGGATGGCTTGCAACGAGCTTTTCGGAAGAGATCTCCACTTCCTCGCACTTTTACGGATTCACGGCGTCACTTTCCTCCAGTTCTATCTCAGACATTAGTCGAGTCCATGCCTCGTCCTGTTACGCAGTTTTGCGTGCTCGCGAGGGCCCTACACGATGTTGGGCAGGTATAACAATTTTGTTTGGCTCTTCAGTGTAGAAAACTGGTTCTGTAATTGCGTCAACGTGAAAAGAAAATACATTTACGGTGCACCCTTGTGTTAAAACCAAGCTGTGTAATCCCAGTTATGAAGCGGCCACGATTTGCGTAAATCGCTACGTGTAGCCACTTAGAGAATAAAGGCCGGAGAGACGGCGTTTAGCCATTAATGAAACGAGCATCGACAGCATTCAATGGCCGGAAAGAATTGCCTGCCGGCCGGTTGGGAACTACCACAGACCCTCCCCGGCATTGTCCGGGCCAGAGTTTGCCGTGGCGTGTAGTCTGGCAGGAGGGAGATTTAGTGCGGTCGCTAATGCCCTTTATTGCGAGCTGTGCCGAATGTCTGCCCCGCCTGCCGAAGCGGCGGCTATCTTGCAGGTAGGCCATAAATCGCCGGACAGAGCTTGTTGGCTACTAATTGCGCCGTGTCGCCGCGGACTAAACCTTGCAATAAAAGCCTCGCCCACCGAGCAGTTCTGCATTAACAGGTGTCACCGGAAGCTCTCCCTCCCCCTGCTTTCGCCGCCCTCTTTAATCCGCGCGATGCAGAACGCGTTCCGCTAATTACAACTGCGGAGCGAGCCAAGTCCATTACGAGGCTGCAATTGTGCTTTGGGCGACAGCTCGAATGAATCTATTTGGAAGTGAGGTTTAACGTTTTACAAAACGGTCGAACCATCTAAAGGATCGTTGGCCAGCAAACTGGTTCTGCGCCATATCGCTGTGAATCAAACTCACAGACCTTTCATTAGTCTTCTACGGTATTAAATACACGGTGTTAACTGCATCAGCTGCGGTACGAGCGTAATTTCGATAAACTGTGGCATTCAAAAGATCTAACGTGATACGACACAGTCGCAATTAATGCACACGCGCTATAAGTTCATGAAAGATAATCTGCAAGCCATTACATTGTGTAAGTAGGCTGTTTATGTTTTCTTATTGGCAACGTTACGTAGCGCTCTGTATGAAAATCACTGGCTGTGCTGTGTGCAGTCTGTGGCTGGTTTGCATTGTTGTCTGCGATTGTAGTGTTGGGCAGCGGCAGCAGGATGTGAACAGCGCGTAGCGTTGCGCAGTTGGAGGTAAGCCGCCAGCAGTGGTGGATGTGGGGAGAGAAATGGCGGAGATTTGAAATTTGTAAGACTGGATGGCATATATATTATGATTATTAAGGTAAATACATTGTTTGTTCTCTATTAAAATCTTTCATTTGCTAACTATGCCTATCAGTAGTTAGTGCCTTCAGTAGTTTGAATCTTTTATTTAGCTGGCAGTAGTGGCGCTCGCTGTATTGCAGTAGTTCGAGTAACGAAGATTTTTGGTGAGATAAGTGATTTGTGAAAGGTATAGGTTAATGTTAGTCAGGGCCATTATTTTGTAGGAATTTTTGAAAGTCAGATTGCGTTGCGCTAAAAATATTGTGTGTCAGTTTAAGCACAGTCGTATATAAATTGTTTAAGGGGACGTTTCATAAATTGTGCACGAGGGAGGGTACCACAGACGCGAAATTTAGCCGACAGGAAGAAGATGCTGTGACATGCAAATGATTAGCTTTTCAGAGCATTCACACAAGGCTGGCGCCGGTAGTGACACCTACAACGTGCTGACATGAGGAAAGTTTCCAACCGATTTCTCAAACAGCAGTTGACCGGCGTTGCCTCGTGAAACGTTGTTGTGGTGCCTCGTGTAAGGAGGAGAAATGCGTACCATCACGTTTACGACTTTGATAAAGGTCAGATTGTAGCCTATCGCCATTGCGGATCATCGTATCGCGACATTGCTGCTCGCGTTGGTCGAGATTGTTAGCAGAATATGGGATTGGTGGATTCAGGAGGGCAACACGGAACACCGTGCTGGATCCTAACGGTCTCGCATCACTAGCAGGCGAGATGACAGGCATATTTCCGCATGGCTGTAACGGATCTGCAGTCACGTCTCGATCCCTAAGTCAACAGATGGGGACGATTGCAAGACAACAACCATCTGCACGAACAGTTCGACGACGTTTGCAGCAGCATGGACTATCAGCTCGGAGACCATGGCTGCGGTTACCCTTGACGCTGCGTCACAGACAGGAGCGCCTGCGATGGTGTACTCAACGACAGGCGAATGGCAAAACGTCACTTTTTCGGATGAGTCTAGGTTCTGTTTACAGCATCATCATGGTCGCATCCGTGTTTGGCGTCATCACGGTGAACGCACATTGGAAGCGTGTATTCGTCATCGCCATACTAACGTCACTTTGAAAAGTGGACGTTACATTTCAGATGTGTTACGACCCGTGGCTCTACCCTTCATTCGATCCCTACGAAACCATTTCAGCAGGACAGTGCACGACCGTATGTTGCCTTTCTGGATACAGAAAATGTTCGACTGCTGCCCTAGCCAGCACATTTTCCAGATCTGTCACGAATTGAAATCGTCTGGTCAATGGTGGCCGAGCAACTGGCTCGTCACAGTACGCCAGTGACTACTCTTGATGAACTGTGGGATCGTGTTGAAGCTGCATGGGCAGCTGTACCTGTACACGCCACCCAAGCTCTGTTTGACTCAATGCCCAGGCGTATTAAGGCCGTTATTAAGGCTAGAGGTTGTTGTTCTGGGTATTGATTGCTCAGGATCTATGCACCCAAATTGGGTGAAAATGTAATCACATGTCAGTTCTAGTATAATATATTTGTCCAATAAATACTCGTTTATCATCCGCATTTTTTCTTGGTGTAGCAATTTTAATGGCCAGTAGTGTAGTTGCACGCTTATCAAACCTACCGGTAACAAATCTAGCAGCACGCGTCTGAACTCCTCCGATGTCTTCCTTTAACTCAACCTGGTGGGAGTCCCAAACACCCGAATAGTACTCGAAAATGGGTTTCACTAGTGTGCTATACTTCGTCACCTTTATAGATAAGCCACTGTTTTCCAATATTCTCCCAATAAACCAAAGTCGACCATTCACGTTCTCTACTACCAATCTGACGTACTCGTTCAATTTCATATCGCTCTGCAACTTTACGCCAAGATATTTAATCGATGTGAGCGTGTCCAGCAACATGCTACTAATGCTGTGTACAAAACTCAGAGGATTGTTGATCCTACTCATCCGCATTAACTTACATTTTTCTGCATTTAGAGTAAGCGGCAATCCATCACACAAACTATAAACTCTATGTAAGTCATCCTGAATTCTCCTATAGTAACTCATCGACGACACCTTCCCGCATACCACAGCATCATCAACAAACAGCCGCAGACCGCTGCCCATCCTGTGCCCGAGATCATTTATTTATGCAATACAAAGAATAATAGCAGTCCTGTCACACTTGCCTCGACCACTCGTGACGATAACCTTGTTTTTGATAAACACTCGCCGTAGAGGACGACGTACTGGGTTCCGTTACTTAAGAAGTCTCCGAGTCATTCACATATCTGGGAACCTAATTCGTACTCTCGTACCTACGCGAACAGCCTGCAGTGACTGGCGCACAGCGTCAAAAGGTTTTCGGAATTCTAGGAATGTGGAATCTGCCTGTTGGATTTCATCTGAGGTTCGTAAGATTTCATGTCAGAAAAGAGCAAGCTGAGTTTCACACGAGCGTTGCTTTGTAAATTCTAACGATAATTTATGGATATGTAGTTTTAGTTTGACGATGTCCACTATGGACAAACGATATATATTGTTATTCTGAGCCGGCCGCGGTGGTCGAGTGGTACTAGTCGCTTCAGTCTGGAACCGCACGACTGCTATGGTCACAGGTTCGAATCCTGCCTCGGGCGTTGATGTGTGTGATGTCCTTAGGTTAGTTAGGTTTAAGTAGTTCTAAGTCTAGGGGAATGATGACCTCAGATATAAAGTCCCATAGTGCTCAGAGCAATTTTTTTTTCTGAAGAAGGTTGGGTTATCCCGATTGAAACCTAGGTAAATTTCTAGGAAAACAGTGCAACTGAGGCTGTTCATTATTAAAATTAATATTTATACAGTTGCTGACAGGGCCGCGAAATGTTGAAGATATTTAAGTTCTTACCTGCCGAAGTTTCTGATGCGGCGGACAAGTATTTAGATACAGTGTAAAAAATTGCGAGTACTAGTATGGCAATTCTATTTATTAACAAGTGCAAACAAAACAGCGTCACCCCAAAATTCGTAAACGGATATTTAGGTTAATTGTGCTATAAGTCGACGATATGTAAAAAGATTGCGCAGATTCTCAGTAACAGAACTGCAGAATTGTATACAAATAAAGATAGGTTAAATGAAAAGGCCTATATGCAATTTCTTGAAACATCGAAATATTTTTCAGTACGCTACAACTATCAAATAGATGAATTTCGGGCACGAGTCAATGAATACATAGCTAACCAGAAAGAAGAAATCGCAGCACGACATGCGAAAAAGCTGTCAAATTTGTCGAAGGGAATTATTAGCGGTAGTCAACAAGGAAGGGGCAGTAATAGAGGTTTGACACCCACGTTCTACGAACGTGTTATTAATAAAACTGACATCGTGTTTTCACCGGCTGAAACGCAGTTACTTTCTAAAGGGCTGAAATTCAATGTTGTACCTGCGATTAGAAAACCGTACGTGGTACACAATTTTATATATATTTATATTTTATATATATTTAAATTAGGTTTAGAACGTGCGAAAGCACCGAAGAATGTTCAAACACGATTAGACTATGTATCCTGTATGTTCATAGAAAACGAACTATCAGTTGCTCAATCAAAACCTTACATATATAGAACAGTAGAAAGAATTAACCGTAAACTGCAGAAGAAAAGCGCTTTAATTACAAAAGCCGATAAGGGGAACTCACTAGTCATAGCGTCCAAAGCGGAATATATAGAGAAAACACAGGCGTTTTTCGATCAAAATGGTATAACTCCCATGGATTCAGATCCTACTCAAGCATTACAGAAGGAGATAAGAACAGGTCTATAGAATACTAATAAATTGATAGGAACGTTTCAAAAGAAATGGCTTCTGAATATGAACCCGAAGCCGCCCATACTAAGGAGTCAGTTTAAGTTTCATAAAAACCCCACCCGATCCGTCCGATTGCGGACAGTCCGAATAGTACGTACCATAAGCTGGCCCGGTGTCTACATTATAAAATCAAAGACAATTTTGTCTTCTAGAAAAATTATTCGATAAAAAATTATGCCGAGTTGGTTAATAAATTAAATAATATAATATGCCATGCCACATCAAAGCTGGCATCCTTAGACATCACCAGCCTCTACACAAATATACCTGTAGATCAGTCTTTAAATATTTCACAGCAGAACTTACGTTTTTATAAGAAGTTACCAGATGTTGAAATTGTCGAGCTCATAAATCTCCTGCACATTGTTCTGAAATATAACTGTTTTTCTTTCAATGATAATTTATATTGCCAGCCATACGGGTTAGCAATGGGTAGGCCGCTAGCAAGCATTCTTTCCGAGGTTTTTATGAACATGATGGAATCTCAATTTTTTGCAAGTAATGTAGAAGTAGCCAAGAAAATACAGTTCTATGCAAGATACGTAGATGATATTCTCTTGATAATTGACGGGTCCCAAGAAGATATAAATCAGATATTTTTAGCCTTTAACGATCTGCACGAGAAAATTAATTTTACTCTTGAGAAGGAATCACCCAATAGGACATTGAACTACTTAGATGTGACGATATCTATAGTAGTTAATCACATATAATATGACATATTTAGGAAATGAACGTTTTGGGATAATATTATACCTGCTGATTCGGCGCACGCGCTAGCACATAAAATGACATTTTTTCATTCTAGCTTACATAGAGCGATGTCGGTTCCTTTATCCGCGGAAGCCTTGGAACACGAATTGATAACTCTTGAAACAATAGCCCGAAATAACGGATATGAGCCCGAAATTGTGAGACGGCTCTATAACGAGAAAGTAAACAATAACAGAACGATGACAGCTTCTACGTTTGGCACCGCGCCAGATGTTACTCCGTCTGCTATAGTACCTATTCCTTTTATAGGCAAAGTTTCGTATAAAATCGGGCGTCTTTTGAAAAACCAACGGTTTAAGACAGTTTTTTCCACTAATAATAGTCTTCAGAAGAATCTGATTCATAGTTTAAAAAAGCCTAAAGATAAATTGTCATTATCCGAAGTATACAAGATCACTCGTGGCGAATGTCAGACATTTTATATTGGCCAAACAGGAAGAGCCTTATTAACAAGGTACAAGAAGCATATTCCGACTAAAACTGGAGATTGCACACGTGGTTCGACATTTGCCGAACATTTAGTGCAATGGGCTCATGCACACAAACCGCCACCCGACACTCAGCTCTTGCATAGTGAAGTAAAAGGTGCAAGGTTAGACATATTAGAGGAAATGCAAATTTTTAAACATTTACTTCATGACAAAAAAAACCTTCTTAACGACCAGCTGCAGCTGCGAAATAGGAGCTTCTTTGAAGGTTTACAACCATTATTTTATCCACTGTAATGTTAATGCGGGGTATGCTTTACCATTGCCAACATACGTCGTCTAAATTAGAGGCTGAGACGGTTCTGCGACCGTGTGGGCTGCAGATTCCTCGACTTGCGCCATAGGGTGGTGGGGTTTCGGGTTCCGCTGGATAGGTCAGGAGTCCACTACACTCAGCAAGCGGCCACACGGGTAGCAGGGGTTGTCTGGCATGGACTGGGCGGTTTTTTAGGTTAGATGGCCTCGGGCAACTACAGAAAGGGCAACAGCCTCAAAGGGTGCGGGGCAAAGTCAAGACATGCGGGGACCAAGCAGCAATCGGTATTGTAATTGTAAACTGTCGAAGCTGCGTTGGTAAAGAACCGGAACTTCAAGCGCTGATAGAAAGCACCGAAGCTGAAATCGTTATAGGTACAGAAAGCTGGCTGAAGCCAGAGATAAATTCTGCCGAAATTTTTACAAAGGCATAGACGGTGTTTAGAAAGGATAGATTGCATGTAACCGGTAGTGGCGTGTTTGTCGCTGTTAGTAGTAGTTTATCCTGTAGTGAAGTAGAAGTGGATAGTTCCTGTGAATTATTATGGGTGCAGGTTACACTCAACAACCGAGCTAGGTTAATAATTGGCTCCTTTTACCGACCTTCCGACTCAGCAGCATTAGTTGCAGAACAACTGAGAGAAAATTTGGAATACATTTCACTTAAATTTTCTCAGCATGTTATAGTCTTAGGTGGAGATTTCAATTTACCAGATATAGACTGGGACACTAAGATGTTTAGGACGGGTGGTAGGGACAGAGCATCGAGTGACATTATACTGAGTGCACTATCCGAAAATTACCTCGACAAATTAAACAGAGAACCGACTCGTGGAGATAACATCTTGGACCTACTCATAACAAACAGACCCCAACTGTTCGACTCTGTAAGTGCAGAACCGGGAATCAGTGATCATAAGGTCGTTGCAGCATCCCTGAATATGGAAGTTAATAGGAATATAAAAAAAGGGAGGAAGGTTTATCTGTTTAGCATGAGAGGCACCCACATGCCTTGCTCATACTGTGGCATCAAGCAGTCAGGCCTGCAAGATGAGTGGTCTGCCAAGCGAGTGGATTCTTTCTTAATTTAACGAGTAACATGAACTCTAGTACTCACACTTCGTTACACTTTATCCTCCTATATGATTACTACGCAACGGAAACGCATATCTGACTATCAGTGATTTACAGAACTCTGACTGTACACTACGCACTGGCAGCACCACATTTTCTTTTTGTCTTTTATTTGACGGCTTTTATTAACACGTGGCCATCCCACTGAATATGAATGGCGCACACATTATAAATTCGGGACATTATGACAACATACAATTTGAAGGAATAGTCTACCAATCTCTTTCTTTTCACTATCTGATTTATTCCGATAAATTCCCTAACCTAAACACACAAATTCTATAACCTACAACAATAACATATGAGAAATTCCGCCCAGTGGGCATGGCTTTACATTAGTGAACCTCTATATTATGGTCTCGTAATTTATTTAACGCTACAGTGCACTTTCTGGATAGGTTGGTGGATCTTTTATTATACCTCACACTTCGACTCTCACAATCATCATCACGAAACTTTCCTCCAGACCGAGCGGTACAGAAGGAACAAGCATAACCCACTAATCTCTTGAAACTACTTCGCTACACACCCATGGAAACCACACATACCCAAATTACATGACATACACCACACAACAATATGAAATACTACACAGAGAATGGTTACAACATTATCACTTTCAGCTTTCCCACTTCAATTAATATTGATCCCAGTTTCACACGACACTGCCCCACTTTGTAATTCTACTTTCCTACTGTGAACTCTGGAGATAAATGCACGTCTTCCTGTGCAATGCAAGCCATGTGGTGTTGCTGGATAGACGGCCGACTCACCTTGCTTCTCTCTCAGAGTTTGAATCTAGCGTCACACGCAAAGTAATATTAATGTATTCATCACACACGCGAGTCCTCAACTGATACCATGGACGAGTACTTCTCTTTATCCTTTGTCTCATACACAGATTGAGACTCACACAGTACTCACCACGTGGAAGTACTCGTCTCTAATTTCAAGTCCTGCACACGCCATTTCTTAAATATTTCAACTTATGGTACACACGCTATTTCTTAAATATTTCAACTTATTGTACACACGCTAGTAATTCAGCTTAGCTTAAGCACACGGAAGTATTTCAACTTATTGCTACACGTGGTTTCTTTGTGACCGTTGGTCACTTCCGAAGATTACTACAATCCCATTAATATTACCTGCCTGACATTTAATTCTCCCCACAAAAGTTCCTGAAATAGAGACATTATTATTTCAAACTACTCTTAAATATTCCACATGCATACCATGTCTCCACTCTTTCCTCATTTCGGAGCACAACTAAAACAGGTGTTAACAGCACAGGATCCAGCGGCAGAGTGCCTAAAACATGGCCGTTCTCGAGGTCCTCTCCACCTCTGCTGAAGTGGGGGAGCACCTTACTACCCTATTGGCCAGCTACATTTCAGGCGCTCAAAGCTCTGGTAAATTTCATATCTTTGGTTCCACCAAAGGTGGCCAAAGGATCGACTCAAAGATGATCATATATTCACATTCACTATCTGCGGTTAGCAGACGACCATACATTCATTCATTTCAAAAGATCTCACCAAAGTGGATGTAGGGATCTATTTTGTGGGAGTGCACATATGATAAATTAAATAAATAAATTGTCATTCATTTCTACACTGGTATCCGGCTTCGCTGTATTAATTGAAATTGAGTTATTTTACAAAAAAAATGTGTTGTTCTGACAAAAATAATGAAGTATGTTGTACCTATTTTCAATGTCGGGCGGTACTGTACCCTTTCACCACCGGCTACCCATGCAGAAAAAAATGGCACGGTACTATCCTTGCAATGCGAGGGTAGTTCCGAACATTTTTTTAAGAAAACTGTATTAGAAGAAACGTAGCAAGTCATCAAAATAACCAGGAGGAGACCTTAGCCCCTGGTGACCTCAAATAGACGACCAAAAGCTGTTACTTTACCAAATTTTTGACACAGTTGTTGCATTATTGTACTCTCCACAATCCGGAGTAACGTACACATACATAGTTACAACAATCCAAATGACAAATAAAACATCACATCATACAAATAAAAAAAATAATGGTGAGATAAAAATTGGCTTAGTTACTGGGATCTTCGTTATTTTTATGAGTAATCCAAACTTCACTAATTCTATGACAAATAAAAAAAATACTAATTGTACTCATGAAATTTTAAATAGCTCACCGTCCAAACACAGAGCAAGTAATCTGACATTCATAAATTGCGGGGTAAAAACGTTTACACAGCAAAGTCTAAATACAAAACAAAATCAACAAAACAAAATCAACAAAAGAAAAACATTGCGTACACCAGTTACATGTAGAATGTCAGGCTCCATACCATTACTCTAAAATATACATAAAACATACAGAGAATTAAAACTTAGAAGAAAGACAATGAAATATACCACAAGTTACTGGTTACGTAATATAGTCAACCTAAGACATCATGTCATACCTCGTTAACTATCATCACTTAAGCATTTGCCACAACTACTCGACAGTGAGTTTAATCTTATCCTTATCCACCAGTACAAATACCTGCTGCTGAGCCAGTCGGTCCATCAACTTTGATCAATACACGCAGTAAATAGTTTAGCAATAAGTGCTTGAATCCACCAGTAGCTCTTGTATCTTACTCTACTGCTCATTTCTCTATTGTTACACATTTAGACGACAAGAACTTGCATTTCGACTAGCCCTCGTTACACTTTAATGTGAAATATCACCACTGTGATAATGAAAATAAGTGGCTTCAGTCAACACACCAACAAGATCAATACTGTCCACGACATCAAAATGCATCAGTTAATTCCGCTATTTGTTGTGCAATGCAAATTCTTGTCCCCTGTGACAACCTTACTGACCAATGCAACAAGAGCCGCTACATTAGTATTACGCCACTGGCTAATAATTAAAGCATCATTGTACCAAATATCCTAATAAACATGCTACGTGAACTTGATAACCCAGAACAAGCAAAAAACACTAACTATTCTAAACACAAATGTTAATGAAATACAATTACAGTTGCTGTCCCTTCAGGAATGAAACATATAAAAAAAATTTACACAATTACAAGTACAAACACTATTTCCTATCTTGCGAGTCACACGGAAACATTTCACTCTGTGATTTTCTTGGGGTCAAAAAAGTTGCTGACAGGTTCCCTAGAAACACTGTCTCGGTGTCAAAGCTCTCCGATGGTTACCCGGACGAAAGTCTTTAAGTCACTCAAATCGGCATTTTGAACACGCACTGAACAGTAAACTGTATCTCACATTAAACACAAATGTCATAGTCACTCTCAGCGTACCATCCACACGAATCTGGTCGTCCAGAAATGGCCCTACAACTTCTATTACCCACGGTTCTGTCCTTTCAGTTCGTGGTGTAATTAAAAGTCGTAAGTTCCAACAAACAGCACTTATTCCCGCACCAATTCAAGAAATGTCTCCTACTACAGACGCAAATGTCAATGTCCCACTCTAGTTTCTTGCGTTCATACAATAATTAGTCACCAAACGACAACTGTCCTCTTCAAGAATACCAAGCGTCCCACATGCAATTCACAAAGCACACTTAACAAGTCACTGTCAAAAGTTTATGGATCCCACCGTTCAGTGGTCAAGACAAAACAAAACGATCGTCCTGTCTGCTAAAGACAAAATCTTTTCCACCATTCACAACGTGGAAACACCAGTCCTTCACTTTCCACCTTATGGAGACATACGAGCAGTCGTCTTGTTTCACGGCTCCACAGTCCAGTACTAGTTAATAGTTGCTGGTAACAAACGCCCGCCAGGCTCTGCCGCGCGTCGTCCATTCTGCCGTGGCGCCGCTGCGCGCCCCGTTGAGCAGAAGAAACCACCTGCTGTTGCCTCCGCGGGATACTTTCCCCAGTTGTAAGGGTGGCGGAAATTATGAATGGCCAGTGGTACGTGCGTGTCGCCCCAGGCCGTTGACCTGCTGTAGTGGGCGCGTGGAGCGTACCCCGACCGGCAATGGAGTGGGGAGTGCCGCGGTTCTGTTGCCGCCGTCTGCTTGGCTTATGTGGTACGGGCGTGTTCGGTGTAGCCCTCAGCGCTACGACACCCAATCGGTCAGACCCTTCCATGCATCTCGCAACATTACAGACAAAAGGATATTGTTACATTATTTAAATACTCATTGATTACATGTATGATCTATTAGATACATTGATAATAAAAGAATCTTTGTTCAAAAAAACATAAAATTATACACCCTAGTTTTCTACACACAAATTAAATACTTATAATGTTATTTTATTATTATTAAATGATTATTTTAATACATTTATTTACCTAGGATTATAGCTACTTATGTTTTTAGCTTAAAAGAAATTATTATATTATAAATTATATAATAATATGTAAATTAATATTAAATATTATTATAATTGGATATAATAAATATAAATTATATTATTAAGTATAAAATATTATATTAATATAGATAATTATATTAATTATAATAATATAATTGAATATATTTTCTATAATTAAATTATTTAATTAATTAATATTTAAGTTAACTTAATATAAAGTTAATTTTATATTAATAACATATTACATTAATTTACATAATTGTATAAAATATATTTATTATATTATTTAATCTTTCTTTATTATTAGTGAAAAGAAAGATTAAATAAGAAAGAATATAATACATTTATTGGTATACATGTTCCATATTAATCTTTATTTATATATAATAGAGAAGTTGTTGTGGTCATTCGAGGGTCCGTTTCTTTTTATTTTTGCCACTATTTGTGTTTTTTTTCTTTTTTTTTCTTTAAATATTTGAATCTCTTATTTTTTCTTGTTTTAAAAAATTTTTAAATTTCTTATTTTGTTTCCAAAAGTTTTATTCTTGCTTGTTTATTCACTTTTTCTTTGTATTATATGTAAGTTTTGTTAAACTAAATGTTCTATTTTGCAGTAATTTGATTTAATTATCAAGTGATTTTGGATTTAGCAATTGATTTAGTATCGGCATAATTCGTGCCAGCAGCCGCGGTTATACGATTGATACAAGTGAATATTATTGGTTAAAACAGTTGTTTATATTTTTAGGGTTAAAATATAAATTTGTAAGGTGAAATGTTAAAATTTATTTATAGCTCTTTTTATGAATCCGTGAAATTTAAATAATAAACTAGGATTAGATACCCTATTATTTTAAATGTTAATTATATTTACCAGGGTACTATTAGTTAAGGTCTTTAAACCCAAAGAATTTGGCGGTATCTCATTCCATTCAGAGGAACCTACCCCGTGATTGATAATACACGATTTACTCTACTTGATTTATTTGTTTGTATATCTCCGTTATCAGAGAATCTTTTTAGAGTTATAATTCTCAAGATTTATAATTATAAAATATTTCAGGTCAAGGTGCAGCTTATAGTTAAGAGGAGGTGGGTTACAATAGATTTTTGTTTATAACGGATTTGATGGTGAAATACTGTTAATGAAGGTGGATTTGATAGTAATTTAATTTATTTAATTTAACTGATATAGGCTCTGAGGTGTGTACACATCGCCCGTCGCTCTCATTATTGATTATTCTATTTTTTTTTTAATTTAGCTTCAATTTAGATGAGATAAGTTGTAACATAGTAGATGTACTGGAAAGTGTATCTAGTAAGAGTTTCAAGATATAACTTATTAGTAAAGTGTTTCATTTACACTGAAAATTTTTCTGTGCAAATCAGGATATCTTGATTATTTATTTTATTATATTTATTTTTTGTTTATTTAATTATTTAATAAAAATAATTTTGTTGAATTTTGTCTTAGTATATTTTGTAGAATTGATTTTTTAGATTATAGTTTATTGGTAATGTAATTGTTTTATGAAATATTATTTTAAATTTTTAAAAGTAGATTTTATTTATTGTACCTTTTGTATCAGGGTTTATCAAAATTTTAGTATTTATTTTACTTGTCTCGATTTGGGTTGATTTATAAATAATTTATAGTTAATGTATCATAATTATTATTAAATTATTTATAGAAATGAGATGTTAATCGTTTCCCAAGATATCTAGTTTCTTAAGAAAAAATTTAATTTTTTGAAGTTAATTGTTTCTATTTAATTTTTTAAGTATAAATATTAACTTATTTATTCTTTAAGGGATAAGCTTTGAAGTTAATAACCTATAATTTGTTTTAATAAAATATAATAGTAAACTTTAAACCAGCTATCTTAGAGATTACGTTTTAGTTCATTATTTTTTATTTTGATTTTATAATTATTTTAGGTTTTTTATTAAGATTATTTATTTAATTTTAAAATTTTTGTAATAATGATAGAATTAGTATATTTATTTGTATATAATTTTTACCTTGTGAATTTATTATAAGGAACTAGGCAAAATTGATTTCCGCCTGTTTATCAAAAACATGTCCTCTTGAAAATACTTTGAGGTCTGGCCTGCTCACTGAGCAGATTTTTAAAGAGCCGCGGTATTTTGACCGTGCAAAGGTAGCATAATCATTAGTCTCTTAATTAGTGGCTGGAATGAATGGCTTGATGAGAAATCAACTGTCTCTTAATAAATTTTTGAATTTAACTTTTGAGTCAAAAGGCTTAAATTTTTCTTTAGGACGAGAAGACCCTATAGAGCTTAACATTTTATTTTTATATAGTTTTTTGTTTGTCTTTCTATATTTAATGATGATGTTTTGTTGGGGTGACATGAAGAATAAATAAACTCTTCATTATTATATCATTTATTTATGTTTGTTGTTTTGATCCATATTTTTTATGATCATAAGATTAAGTTACCTTAGGGATAACAGCGTAATTGTTTTTGAGAGCTCATATCGACAAAGCAGATTGCGACCTCGATGTTGGATTAAGAAAAATTTTGGGTGCAGTAGCCCAGTGATTAGGTCTGTTCGACCTTTAAATTCTTACATGATCTGAGTTCAGACCGGCGTGAGCCAGGTCGGTTTCTATCCTAAGATTATTGATTCATATTAGTACGAAAGGACCATATGGTTGAAATATTTTTTGTTTTATTGATTAATATTAATTAAATTACTATTTTGACAGATTAATGTGTTGAATTTAGAATTCATTTATGTAGATTTTTTC
The DNA here is from genome assembly GCF_023864275.1 of Schistocerca cancellata. Lineage (NCBI taxonomy): Eukaryota > Metazoa > Arthropoda > Insecta > Orthoptera > Acrididae > Schistocerca > Schistocerca cancellata. The sequence goes on along the minus strand of NW_026046754.1, from coordinate 369,957 downwards.
TACAAATAGTATTGATACTTTATGATTTATTTATGTTTATTTTAAATTTTCTTTTATTA